>NC_090745.1:27429763-27689763 GCF_036898095.1 Palaemon carinicauda
CCTCCTCTAACAAGTATGTTTATTGAAGTTTTACTGTGTGGGCCTCATTCTTTACCATTGAAAGGACATAAGAAAGAGGATGCACAGTCAGCAATCAATATGATTTGTCAACTACTAGCTCACAATACTTTCTCTAGAAGACAAATCAAGCACAACTCAGAAGAAAAACTTTAAAAGTCTTAGAAACGTCATCATTTCCTCAATCAAGAAAAACATCCTCTCTGACGCATGAGTTTGTAGAGGCAATAATAACTAAATACAAAGGTAGTAGCAAGAAGGTGGTTGTTGTTAAGGGAACTGAAACTGTTGTTAACGAGGGTTTTCAGTTGTCTGAATTTGTGAAAGAACATAACCATGAGGAAGTGGATACACTTATACCACTACGCTTGACTGATTGCCACCATGATATGACACAAAAAGAAGTCATCATCGCATATTCCCCTAATACTGATGTACTAATCTTATTATTAGACTTAGTTGAAAATGACAGAGCAGGCCCATTAATAGTAGGATTAACCTCTATATTTTAGATATTGGTAGAGTAATAGGAAAATCCAAATACCGGGGTCTGATTGGTATACATAATTTCTCTGGCACTAACTGGGGTGACAAATTTGCTAGTGGAAAACAAAAGTGGATTCAGGCATATCTAATGTTAGCTGAAGATGACCCAGTCATGTATTTTTTGCCAGCCTTGGTACCATTGCAGTATCAAATGAATTATTGGATAGTAAATTCCCCCAAAGAATTAACAGAGGTGGGAAAATTTCTTTGGTCCTTATAGGGAAAAGTTACGAGCGATATTCCCAAAAACGAAGATGGTTACTCTTCAGGTAAAAGAATAAAGAACAGTAGTTGCTACCTAAAAGAGCAGCATTGTTGCCGCACATCCAAAGGGTTAATTACATATGTTCATAAGATAAGTCTTGCATTCAAGATAAGCAAACAGATTAAGCCAAGAGACAATTCTGGATGGCATAAAACAAATGAATCATTCCAGCCAACAATGTCTTTCAATATCACAGCCTCTAAAATCATAATGGAGTTAGTAAAATATGGATGTAAAAAATTTTGTGCAAAAATAAAAATTAAGAAGCAAGCAGGAAAGGATGGAGAGGAAAATAAACCAGCCACCGTTTACACGACGAACAGGACAAATCCAAACAGCGTGGATGCCTTTAAACCATATATTTATGAAAGTATGTTAGCAGCAATAAACAGGAGTGAGCGAACCCGGGTCAGGATATTGCGCAACACAGGTTGCAACCATAGTGTGATGGTACGAGGAGTACACCCATTGGTGGATCAGTCTCTCACGGGAGACTCGGTTATTTTGAAGGGAATAGGAGGTGAGGAGGTTACCCCTATTTGCTGTTTGAAACTGTCATGCAAATTGGTGACAGGTAATTTTTACTTTGCGGTAAAGGATTCATTGGCTGTCGAAGGAGTAGGTGTCCTGCTGGGAAATGAGGCTGGTAGAGCACCGTTCGTGCTTTGTCCCATTGTAATGGAGAAACCATTGAAGTATAGTCCTACGACTGAACTCGAGAAGGACTACCCGTATCTGTTTCCTAGTTGTGTTACCACTGGGAGTATGAAGAATAAAGTGGCTGAAAAAGAAGAAAAAGAAATCAAAGGATCGATGAACTTGGAGGATTTGTTTTCCGAAGAGGATTCCCTTGATGGTATGCAAGAAGAAAACTCTCAAGTAGGCCCTAGCAAAGAGGAACGTCAGACAAGCAGACAAAGAAGAAATAGAAAATTCAGCGTTAAAAGTAGGACAAGTGAGTAAGAAAAGGGTGATAGGATTGCAACGGAAGGAAGCAATGTTAACAGAGTTATTGTACCGTGTGGAGAATGAGACGATGGCACAGCAGTCTCCAACTTGTTATGGTAAAACAACCACACAATGAAGAGATTACAGTGTACATATTCGGATCATAATCCTTTAACTTTCGTTAATAAGATGAAAAATAATAATCAAAGGTTAAGGATGGGTTGCTTATGAAGAAATTACAGTGTATTCAGGTCATAATCCTTTAACTTTTGTTAATAAGATGAAAAATAATAATCAAAGGTTAAGAATGGGTTGCTTATGAGGAAGCATAGACCCGCCGATATCCCTGGGAATGCCGAATGGGAGATATCGTCAAATATTAATTCCCGCACTGTTGAGAAGACAGGTGACCGCCGTAGAACACGAGGCAAGACATATGGGGATAAGGATGACGACGGAGAAGATTATAAAACATTTTTTCTGGCCTGGCATGCATAAGGACATGAGCCAGTTTTGCCGTGCATGTCACGTATATCAGAGGGCTGAAAAGCCCAACGAGTGCATCAAGGAAGCTCCCTAACGCCCAAAGGAAGTACAAGGAGAGCCCTTCAACATAGGACCGAAGAAAATGTTGGCAAAAAAAAGAGAAGAATCGTAAGGAAACGGACGAAGGAAATGTCAAGGATTTGAGGAAAGGAATCGGCGAGTTAAGGAAATTTTCCTTTAGGAGACGTGAAAACGAGTCAAGGACGAATGAAGAACAGGTTTGGTATAAAGATTATGACCAGACAGTTTACGGTAAGACGGCAGGTGTTGGTCTATGCATCGGAAAGGAGATTCTCTCTCGTCAACGAGTTCCAGGAACCATTCCGGATTTTGGAGAAGAACAGTGACCAGACCTACGTTATCGAGATACCTGGAAAAAGGAAAAATCTAAGGAAGACCATATTAACTTCGAAACAGATACTTCAAGCACTGGATTTCAACGAGGAATAATCAAAGGTTAACTAGGCGGTCATTATGTTTGCAACCGCATTGTATTAATGTGAAGCATATATTAGGTATAGAGAACTTGGTTGTAGATTATTTGTCTTGGGCTGAATCGATTGATTCAGGCCCAGAATAAATAATCTTTTTTGGGGGTATCTATCTTACGAAGCTGGTCTAGTGTAGAGTAAATAGTTTATTTGTACATTGAAGAGAGGTTAGCCAGCTCTTAAGATGAGTTCTTCTTGTGTAGATTCAAGTTAATTATGAAAATTATGTAAGACTTTTGTCGTTAATTTTATTGTACAGTATTCTTTATTTAAGTCAGTATATGTAAATTTACGTTATTCTTAAGAATTAACTTTCTTATTTCACATAATTTTGTCATGAGGTCTTACGTAACCTGTTTGAGAGTGTTATGTGACCATGCAAGATAGGAACTAGGGCTTATGTAAAGTTCTTTTATATTTTCTTTTATATTTTTATGAGGTATTGCGTCATGTTTGTGAGAGAATACGCAATATGCCAAGTGCTTTGGAAAATTCACAAAAAACCTAGTGATAGGATATCTTTTTTTTGTATTTCGGGGACAAAGGGTGAGCGGAGCTAGCTGATAGAGTTGCCTCGCTGTGCATGATAGTTGCCCAGGAAACCCAGGATCCGTCTCCCTGTTGCGTGAGTAAGCATTCGAGAGAGCAATACTTGGTAACTCTTGACGCCTTGCCCAGCCCCACGCTTCCAGAACTCGTTCTCCTGGAATCTTCTGGAAGTAGCTAGGTCTCTTATAAAGGCAACCCCAGGGTAGCATAGATAGACAGATAGAGAATTCCAGCCTTAAGACAGCCATCTTCCCCCTCTCTCTCACTCTCGCACGCAGCTCTGTATTGTTTTAAAAGAGTTCAGTGAAATAACGAAGTTTTGGTGTGACAAGTATTTGTAATCATAGTGAGTACTTATCAAATTTCTCTTAGAGTTTTTGTAAACAGCCCTGCAGGAAGGTGATAGGTTCTTGTATTGTGATCTGGTTATCTATTTTCATTAAGTATCAAACTTAAATATTGTATTCAGATTTAATTTCAGGTGAAACAAGTGATTGTATAATTTTCATAAGTATTTCTTCTGTCTTAGTCTAAGGTTTATTCAGATTTAATATCTAAAGTCAATGTTATTATATAATTTTCTGATCATAACATTTTTGTCTTAATCTGAGTTTTGTACAGACTTAATATTTCGAGTGATTTATCTTGTTTTTATGTCAATATATTTATTTTTGTAAAGAGTGTATTATTTCAATTATCAGTGCAGCCTCCCTTGTATCCTGTAAAGAACCGTAGTAAGTTTGCTTGGATAATTCTTAAAAATAATTACCCAGTTTTGTTTAGAGTGTACTCAAGAGACCTTTGGATTTTCATTATATATTGCTGTATGGGAGTTATTTAACTGTTTCAGAGTTTGTGTATTAATTTTCTAAGCATAACAGATTTAATGTAAAAGCAAACAGGTGAGTTTGGAACTATAGAACTACAGAGGTTCTTTAGCACTCCAGACGTAATATATGTAATATTATATGTTTGGTTCCCAGACATGAGCCAATATCATATAAATACATATATACAGTGGAACCTCTACATACGATTGTCCCAACATACGAATTTTCCAACATCCGAATTAAAATTCGACCAACTTTCTGTCTCGACACCCGAAGTCTTGTTCCAACATACGACGTAAATCATACGCGTACGCGTGGAATTTTCTCGAAAGCGTCGATCGTAGTTTCTTGTTGACGCCGCTAGACTGCAGCACATCGGAGGGACGCCAATCGAGCGTCGCCTTGATCAGTCCTCTCATCTCGTGCGCATCATGTGGTTGTTCTCTATTCGCTCAGTTACTAACAGTGCTTTTTATCTTCCTTTTTCACATTTTGTTTTTGTGTTTTGTAATCATGGGTCCTAAAAAGCTTAGTTTCGGTTCAGGAAGTAGTAGTGGTGAGAAAAAGAAGAAGTCAATACTTTCATTAGATCTAAAACAAGAATAGAAAAGCATGAGCGAAGTTTGCGTGTTAGCGATCTGGCTAAATAATATGGCCGGAATATGTCTACGATCTCGACGATCCTAAAAAAGAAGGCAGCCATTAAAGCAGTGAAACCTTCTAAATGGGATCACGATTATTTCTAAACCTCGTAGCCCTACCCTGGAAGAGATGGAACGCCTTTTGTTAATATGGATAAAGGACAAGCAACTTTCTCTTGATAGTTTCTTTAAAAAATCTACGAAACGGTCTAGTGATCATGATGAAAAGAAAGAAAGTGAAGCAAAGAAAAGGAAGACCGAATCAAGTGAAAGTGATGAAAATTAAAAATAGAAAAGATAAAAAATGTAAAAAAAAATATAAAATTATAAAAATGAAAAAAAAAAAAAGCTAAGTTAGGTTAAAGTTCACGTAGTGTAAGTTAGAGTAAGTTATCGTACGTTATCGCAGTCGCCGTCTCTACCTCCTCACTGATCTTCCGTCTCCTCCTGCGTAGCAGTCCCTACACCTGCGCTGGCCTGTCGCTAAGGTAAAGTGTTAATAAAAACCCCTTTTTTATTTATTATTTCTTTATTATTACAATATTCTTTTTTTAGATGTTTCTGTATTATTCAATTGTATTAATGTTATGTGTAATTATGTGTAGTAATTTATTAAGGAGTTATTATGGGTTTTTAGGCTGAGGAACGAATTAAACAAATTACTGTGTATTATGGGAATATTTGCTCCAACATACGATCGTTTTAACATACGAAGTAGTTTCTGGAACGAATTAAGATCGTATGTAGAGGTATCACTGTATATATACAACGGATTTTGAGCGAAGCGAAAAATCTATTTTTGGGTGAGATAGCCATGACGTCCTGATAGAAGATTCCTTCAGTAGCTTCCTAGGGTATATTTAACTACAGTGGATATTCCCAGAGAATTAAACTAAAGGTTATCACAGAATTCTAACTTCTGGTGCGAGTACCCTAAAGGTTTCCCTCTAGGATATCGTATATCAACAGGGGACGCATGTATTAACACGCCACATAGCTATCTGCACCCCATATAGAGTTAACACTTCGATATGGAAAGGTGGAGAATAACTGGGGAGCCGTTCCACAGTTGCACTCATCCGTGGCTGCTTTTGGTACTCGAGACGTAAACAAATGGGCGCCATTGCTAAATGACGTCACGTCCGTCCTCATCCTGAGGCCAGCTTCTTGCTAATCTCCATGATACAGCAGGACAGGGCGGGGCCTGAAAGGCTGGACTAGAATAGACGGGAGGGTCCATCAGGACGTCATGGCTATCTCACCCAAAAATAGATTTCTCGCTTCGCTCAAAATCCGTTTTTTGGGCTCAAGCCATGACGTCCTGATGGAAGTGTACCAGAGAATTAATGTATCGTGGAAATTTTCCCCTTTTTATGCAAGTGCCAAGGGCTTCGAATAGAGGTATGTAACATGTCCTTACTAGAGGTTCCGTGAAGAACCAGCTTCCTGCCCCCCTGGCAGAGAAGCGATCATTGAAGAGCTACTCACCCTGCGGAGAGTTCGTGCAGGACTCGGAGACAAGACATAAGGTTAATATTCGGGTAGGAATATTATCAAGCATAGGTAAGTGATTAACATTTACTACACTCCCTGGAGGAGAGATCAATCTGGTCTCGAAGGCAGGACGAAGGTAAATATTCAGGTAGGAATATTATCAAAGCATGAGTGAGTATATAATACAAGTATATCTATATTATTCTTCTCTTTCAGAAGGAAAGGGGTAAATGAAACTATGACAATCGTATATTTCATAATAAATAATAGGAGCGGAAAGAGACGCACATGTAATAAAATAGACATTTTATTTCAAAGATTGCAGATTATTGTAATAACAATTGCAATAATAAATATAAATTTTATTTACAATAATAAAGAATAATGTACATAGAAAATAAAGACTTCAATCTTGAATCTGAAAGGAAATTTCGCTTTTAGAAACACCAGTTCCAGAGGAACGTCAGTCTTTTTCAAAGAAAACACATCATGCCCTAGAGCATGTGGCACTCCTGTAAAGTCTATGACATTTCACCTTGGTAAAAACAGTCTATCAGAAACACTAAGTGTCCATAAAATCACTATGTATCACAAAAGAGTCAACACAGACAAACGTAGAGTTAAAGTCCCAAGTAACTCACTGTTCTATGCAGAGTTAGATGGCAGGTTTCATAACACTACCTGCGGCTACCACGAAATGTTTAACTTCATGCACTTGCTTCGCGTAGTGCTTGAAGAAAACGCGCGACGATTTCCATCCTGTGAAGCTCTTAAGGCTTTCGAAATCCATGCTCTGGAAGAAGTTCAGAGAAGACGCGACTTTTCTAGGATCATTACCTGCGGGTGTACTGTCAGGATCCGCTCTGCGAATGAAGTAGGTGATTTTCGCTCTTAGTTGTTTCAGTGACACGTCACTACCCGATGTTTCTCCTTTGAAGAGTTGTCCTCCACCGAAGTCTGAAGTTCTTCGAAGATAGACCTTAAGACTCTCCACTGGGCATAGAGAGACATCTTCCTTCAGGGAGTAGATACTCCAAGGGCCCCATCTCTTGGTGGGTAGTTCTTTCTTAGCGAGAAACGTCGGATCAGGGAAGAGGGTAAGCTCTCCTGTATCTGCGAACAGGATATGACCCTCTTCTCTTGATAATGCCACTATTTCACTGACTCGGGCTCCCGAGGCGAGAGCAAAATGGAAGATAACTTTTTGAGTCAAGTCTTTTAGAGGGCACAAATCGTTGTCCAGGTTAGAGGCAAAATGGAGCACCTTGTCCAGGGACCAGGAGATAGGTTTTGGCGGAGGTGCTGGGCGTAGTCTAGCGCATGCCTTAGGTAATTTATTGAAGATATCGATGGACAGATCAATCTGGAAGGCGTACAGGAGTGGTCTAGTCAAAGTCGATTTGCAGGTGGAAAACGTGTTGGCTGCTAAGCCTTGTCCATGAAGGTGAATGAAGAAGGACATGCAAAAATCAATGGTGATTTCCGTAGGATTTTTTGCCATGACGAAAGAGACCCACTTTCTCTAGGAAGATTCGTATTGCCGTCGTGTAGATTCAGTCTTGTATTCCTCGAGGAAGTCTAGACTTTTCTTCGAGATTCCAAACCTTTTCTTTGCGGCTAAGGAGAGAAAATCATGAGATGAAGGTCCCTGACTTTCAGTGATGAAGCGAAGACAGTCGACTTCTGTACTTGTTGGGAGAGAACTGGGCCAGGGAGGGGAATCAGCGTGGGCTGCAGCTCCAGGACCAGGGGGTACCAATTGCTCCGGGGCCACTTGGGAGCCACTAGGGCTGCTGTCCCCTTGAAGGTTCTCAGTTTGGAGAGGACTTTCAGCAGAAGGTTGAGAGGGGGGAACAGGTATATCGTGGACCATCTGTTCCAGTCCAGTGACATGGCATCCACTGCTTCTGCCTTGGGGTCCTCGTACGGGGCCACATATCGAGGAAGTTGATTGTTGTCGCTCGTCGCGAAGAGATCGATCTGAAGTTCCGAACTTGGTGAGAGATGAAGGAGAATGACCTTGCGTCTAGAGACCATTCCGACTCTATTGGGCTTGTCCTTGATAGAGCGTCCGCCGTCACGTTGCGGAATCCTTGTAGGTGAACTGCAGACAGGTGCCATTTCTTCTTTTCTGCCAAACGAAAGATCGGAAGAAGTACCTGATTTATCTGGGGCGATCTCGAGCCCTGACGATTGAGACATCTGACTACCACCGAGTTGTCCAGAGTCAGACGAATGAGGATCGAGGGAGGCGGGGAGAGTTTCTTCAGGGTGAGAAGAACCGCCATGGCCTCCAAGATGTTGATGTGAAACGTCTTGAATAGGGGAGACCATGTTCCTTGAACCTGTTATTGGTGGGAGTGACCTCCCCAACCCTCCAGTGAAGCGTCCGTGTGGATGTTGATCGATAGAGGCGGGTGTTGAAGAGGAATGGACCTTTTCAGGGCCTTTGCTTCCGACCACAGCTTTAAAAGTGAGCAAAGTCTGTTTGGAAGCCCTCTCTTGAGGTCTCTTCGAGCGATGGATGCGAAACGTCTCCAGACCCCCGCGGCATCCTTTAACTGTGCGCGAAACACTGGGTTTGTCACAGAAGCGAACTGTAGAGAGCCGAGAACTTGTTCCTGCTGTCGTCTTGAGATCCGTTTGGATTTTAGAAGTCTTCTGACAGACCCTACTATTTCCTTCCTTTTCTTCTGTGGGATGGAAAGGCGGTGTGACTGAAGATCCCAATGGATTCCCAACCATTGGAACTTCTGAGCTGGAGAGAGACGAGATTTCTCGGTGTTTATCTTGAATCCCAGATGCTCTAGGAACTGGGTGACCTTGTTGCAGGCTCTTACACAATCTTCGGGCGATGTCACCCAGACTAGCCAGTCGTCTAGGTAGGCCATCACTTAGACGCCCTGAAGACGGAGTTGTTGGACGATGGCGTCTGCCAGCTTGGTGAAGATCCGTGGAGCCACGTTGAGCCCGAAGGGCATGGCCCTGAAGGCGTAACTTTTCCTTTGGAGTCGAAATCCTAGGTAGGAGGAAGCGTAATGATTCATCGGAACGTGCCAGTAGGCGTCTGCAAAGGTCTATGGAGACCATGTAGGCCCCTTGAGGCAGAAGGGTCCTTATTTGTTGCAGAGTCAGCATCTTGAACTTGTTGTTCGCAATGAACTTGTTGAGAGGGGATAAGTCTAGAATGACTCCGAGTTTGTCGGAGTCCTTCTTGGGAATGCAAAATAGTCTCCCTTGGAACCTGGATGACTTTACCCTCCTGATCACCTTCTTGTTCAAGAGTTCTAGGACATATTCTTCCAGGAGGGGGGTTGACTGTTGGAAGAATTGCTGGAAGGCTGGGGGTGGTTGAGTCCAGCTCCAGCCCAGTCCCTTCTTGACGATGCTGTGCGCCCAGGGATCGAAGGTCCAACGATCCTGGAATTGGCGGAGTCTTCCTCCCACCGGAAGCACTTCATTGCTTCTGGTGTCCCGAGGGTTTGCCACCTCGGCCGCTAGCTCCCCTTCCTCCTCTGCCTCTGGAGGGGCGGCGAGACGAATCTCTGCCAGAACCCCTGCTTGAGTCCCTACCTCTGGGACGAAAGGTAGTAGCGTGTTGCTCATATGCAGGGGTAAAGACCGGTGACTGCGACACCACTGGTTGGGGGACCAACTGAAAGGTCTGCCGTGGCTGTGTGGCCACTTGCGGAGTAGCGGTACCCGGAAACTGCCGTCTCTGTTGACGTTGCTGGGGTTTCGGCTTTTGAGGTTTCCTCTTAGGCTGAGGGCCATCGTCCTGAGAGGATTTCCTCTTCCTTGACATGCCCCACTTGTGGAGAAGGTTCCTATTCTCTGTGGCGGCCTTGTCTACAATCTCTTTCACCAGAGAGGAAGGAAAGAGATACTTACCCCAGATATTGGAGGAAATCAGCCTCCGGGGTTCGTGTTTCACCGTTGCGTTGGCAAACACGAATTCACGACAGGCTATGCGAGCCCTAGTGAAGCTATATAGGTCCTTCGTCACCGTTGCCAAGTGCGATTTGGCTAGGACCATATAAAAGTCCGGGACTCTAGTATCCCCGGCCATAAGTTCTAGCTGTACCTGGCGGGACAGCGACGCGGCAAGCCTCTCCTTCGTATCCTGTTCCCTACGAAGGAGGTGATCATTTAGCCTTGGGAGGTCCTCATTAAATTGACGACCGGCTACGTCAGGCTCTAATTTCCCTACCGTGAAGGTCGACTGGACGTCTTTCCAGTGCCTATCATCGGGAGGAACAGTAAGGGAGAAGGGTCTGCACTCCTCCAGTGCAGGGCAAGGTTTCTCTTCCTCCACTGCCTTTAAGACCGCTGTGAAGGCCTTTTCGATGAAGGGGAAAGTCGCAGCATTCGGCGCAACGAAGGTTGGATGCTTCTTGCTAAGCGCCGGCATCTTGGAGTTGGTGAAACCCCTACTCTTCACCGCCTGGGCTTGCATAGCCTGGGCCTTCGCGAGATTGAACACGATAACCTCCTTCGGTTCAGTCTCTTCCTTTGAGGCTGGTTCGGACCTGAGCCGGACGTAACAGTCCGGATAAGCCTCAAAATTCGGGAAGAATTCCACTTCTTCCAGCAAGATAGAGCCAACCCTTTCACTGATGTAGATTTTTCCAGTCGTGATTGGCATATGCTCGGCATATCTCCATGGGTTAGCTTCCGAGCAAGTGGGGAGGTCCTTAACCGAAATCCGTTTCGGTTGTTTAAGATTAACCAGAGTAGTACGGAATTGCTCCTGGGTTTCTCGTAGTTTTCTTTCCATGAGGGCTTCAAGCATCTTGAAGACCTCCTGAGTGGCCGATGGAAGAGGGTCCGGGGTGGCAGAAGTCGAAGGAACAGGTTCCTCGGACGGTGCAGGAGTTGCTGCGGGAGTAGGAGCGGGAGCGACCTCGGTCTCCGAATCAGGGTATTCCACCTGATCTTCCTCATAGTCGAGTTCCTCGCCCATGAGGTTCTTCTCCGTCTCTTCTGACACTTCCGACATATGTTCCACATTATCGGAATCTAGATGGCACTCATGCATGGACTGGGCCATGACAATATCAGGTTCCACCACGATCTGGACGGTGGGGATCTGATCACGGGGGACCACAGAGTCTTTGGATGCCTTTGGAAAAAGCAAGGCCCTTAAATCTTCGTTGGCGAGATACGGTCCGGTGGCGTTCTTCTGGAAGCCACGCACCCACTTGCGTAGCTTCTCTCGAGCGTTGTCCCTTGCCTCCGCTGAAGGAGGATCGTCGAACGCCTCGACCAAACGACTCTTGCAGACTGTACAGTTCTGCGGGTCCCAATACTTCAGGTCGCCTTTCTTGGCGGCGCAGGGGGCGTGGGTCCGGCACGCCTTGTGCCCGTAGAAGTCCGGCCGCTTCACCCCGCAGAAGTTCCTCTCACACTTCATATACTCCTCCTGTAAAAGAAAGAGATCATGAGTACATGGAAGGCATAAGAATGACTTACATTACTCTAAAATTAAGATATGTTAATCTAAATTTTCAAACATTAAAGTAATTTACAAGGCATTATAATGCTTGAGAATAATGAGCGGGAAAGGAAGTAGATAGACACATACTTGTGAATCCCGCCCAGTCGGTTACCGTAACCTTATCAGTAGGCAATTTCTTTTGTGGCCGAAGGTCACAAAACGGAAATCCATATGGATAAGCCGTGGTGGGTAGAAGCTAAGCATCTAACAGAAATTGCCCACAGGGTGTAGCAGGGTCTGAGACCACTCAGATCCCTGGAGTAGAAGGGGTATAGGAGAAACCCCTTATTAAATGTAGGTTCCGGCAATCGGCTGCACTAAGACACACAGAGTATGCTGGAATATTGTAATGTGCAATCAAACAGCATAGCCACAATCTTGGATGGTAAGACAATACCTATTTATAGAAGTGGCCAAGCCATCTGGCTGCAGCATTTTGACTGTCGGCATGTTGTCGGCAGGTATGGGAAGGGGTGCATGTCCCTTAACGTCTCAGGAGGGTGCCGGCAGACCGACGACACGCCGGAGGCCGGTCCTGCAGGGTGGAAGGCATCAAGACAGACACACTGAGTATCTAAAGTATAATACCATCGTGGCGACCGCCGCCACAGCGGCGGGTCGCCGGCAGGGGGCAGCGGCTCACGCTGCCGAAGGCTGACAGCCTGGTGAGCTTGGATCAATTCATAAGATAGATATGTATATGGTTGTATACCTAGACCGCCGGCACGCCGGTGGCCGGCTCCGAAGGTCGGCCAGCTATTACTAGGTAAAATGAGGGGTGGGACGTCAGCTGTATGTCGACGGAAGGCTGACGTCTTAGAGGGGGAGGGCATCTTATGAAAGAATGTCACCTGAGGTAGTGGCGGTTATCGCCGGCAGTAGAGGCGGCAAGGGACCGGCTCCAGGATAGAAAGAGAGAAAGGTAAGGAGGGATGGAAGGGGTAAGATCTCATACCCCTCCGGCATCCCTCCGGAGAGAGTGCACTCATGATAGGAGTGGATACTCCTAGCATCCGGCGGCAGGGAGCCGGCAGTCGGCCGGGTGCCTGGGGTAACCCAAGGGAGGGTTAGAGGGCACTCAAGAGGGGGGAAACCCCCGCCGGCCGGACCGCTGCCGGCAACCACCCCCATAGAACGCTATGAAGGGTATGTGTACCAGAGCGGCCAGCCCAGCGGGAGAACAAGTTAGCCCTACCACTCCACCCAAGGGAGGAGTTGTAGGACTAAGGACATATGTGTGTAGGCAAGCCTACACCAAAGGGATAGGTGGGGAGGGGGAAGAAGAGGGGTCTTTCTATAGAGGAGACTCTGTATGAGAACGGCCACCAAGGTAAGGGAGAACGCTCCCTAACCTAGGTTAGGTAGCCCAGAATGAGAACGGTACAGGAGTACCATCCCAAACTATAATAGGGCAGAGTCAACCCCCAGAGCTTAACCTAGAGAAGGAGGGCTAACTCCTAGGCTAGGAAAGCTTGAAAGACACATCACAAGTTGCAGAGAGGAAGGAGTAACCCAACCAGGTGCAAATGAGGAAGGGCAGAGCCGTTACTTATTTCTCGGTCCGACCCTAAGGGAGGGTCATTCCCTTAGGGTAGGCAGAGAAGCGAAAATACTCTGATTGTATACAAAATTCCCCTATATAGAAGGGGAAGTAAGACTACACAGAGGGAACGCCCGCAGACAGGGGGGATTAGGGAGCATATAGGGGTCCCTACATTAGGTTAGGGTGGAAAGATACGCAATCAACCCAGTCCCCTATATGGTCCCCTAAGGCGAAAACACTTACATCACAGTTAATAGTATGTTTAATAATGCCACAATCTTCATAACTTAACCTAGGAACACTGGTAAATATCATGCATGAAAACAAGCACTAGGCTGTCCAGCCTAGAGGCTAAGCTAGCGATCTAGTATGGGGTCGAACGGCGACCGAGACTGATGAGCGCTAAAACACGATATAAGTAATTCCTAGCTATGAAGACTAAATAACTAATAATATTAATTAGTTAAATGACCGGAGAGGGCGGTTCTGGCTAACTAAATAAAGCATGCAACATGAACAGCGACGCCATAAAATGGCGTGTCCGGTATCGGCACAGCTCTGCCACAAAACTCAATATTTTAAGAAAAGTAAAAGTTACTTTACGGCTAGAGCTTATTTAAACAATACTGGGACCTGGTACTCAACTTTCCAGAAGAAGGCGAGGCTGAAGGTAGCGACATAAAGGCGATGTAAGCAGATGAAAAACGCACTCAAGGAAAATCCGACTAAAGCGAGAAGCTACAGGCAGAAGGATGAGGACGGACGTGACGTCATTTAGCAATGGCGCCCGTTTGTTTACGTCTCGAGTACCAAAAGCAGCCACGGATGAGTGTAACTGTGGAACAGCTCCCCAGTTATTCTCCACCTTTCCATATCGAAGTGTTAACTCTATATGGGGTGCAGATAGCTATGTGGCGTGTTAATACATGCGTCCCCTGTTGATATACGATATCCTAGAGGGAAACCTTTAGGGTACTCGCACCAGAAGTTAGAATTCTGTGATAACCTTTAGTTTAATTCTCTGGGAATATCCACTGTAGTTAAATATACCCTAGGAAGCTACTGAAGGAACCTTCCATCAGGACGTCATGGCTTGAGCCCAATAATATATATATATATATATATATATATAATATATATATATATATATATATATATATATATATATATATATATATATTTGTATATATATATATATATATATATATATATATATATATATATATATATATATATATATATATATATATAATTAATTCCCAAGCCCCAATCCATCAAGTTAGGACTAGGGATGGCCAGAAAATGGCTGCTGATGACTCACTAGGTAACCCAATAGGTTCCCTGAAACCCCCCATCCCTAGCTCACAAAGATGGTGAGGTTTCACACACAACTATAAACTGTCAAGCTTGAGTGAGTTTCAAACTCCAGTCCAACAAATTGCCAGGCAGGGATGTTTACTGCAGGTTATCATAACTCTTACCCAGTACATTAACAAAAAAGTATGCACCCACTTACCTGATTCAAAACTATAACAGGAGTTTTCTTCAAGGAACTAAGCTCATGAATCTTGTGTCTCAGCTTTTTGAATGTCACAAGTCTATTAATCTCTGGTCCTTCATCAGATCTAAATACTGCAGCTATAGTATCTAAGATTACAATTCCAATTTCATGTTTTGACATCAGAGTGGACAACTGGTACTGGATACAATACAAAAAATTCTCCTGAAATTAATCATGACAAAATAACCATTAGGTGAAATGCATTACATTTACAGTACAAGGTGGACTTTGGTACCTACAGATTACTCTAGTAATCTTGGACAATGGTTTGTACTTAGGTGAAAAAATTGTTTGGATAAAGTATATTTCTTCATAATGATTTTTTTTCACAAACCCCTTACTTATAATGGAGTTACCATCACCCCCAAAAAATAAAAAACAGGTGTCTACCCAGCCTATACCTAATGTGGTGTGGGAATGATGAAAGGGATATTATCTATAGTACT
The DNA here is from genome assembly GCF_036898095.1 of Palaemon carinicauda. Taxonomy (NCBI): domain Eukaryota; kingdom Metazoa; phylum Arthropoda; class Malacostraca; order Decapoda; family Palaemonidae; genus Palaemon; species Palaemon carinicauda. The sequence continues at coordinate 27,445,139 of NC_090745.1, forward strand.
GTATACACAATTTTTTTATTATAATAATTATAAAAATAATTCCTTGCACAACTTCCCCATCTCTTCACTCACTTCATACACCTTGTCTACATTATTACCAACTTTCCAAAACACAGTCCTCTAATATAGTGTAGACAAATATTTGTATACTTTATTGGATCAAGGTAGTTATACATGGACTATACAAAGAAAATTACCACTACACAGTCAGAAGCTGAATGAATTTTGTAAAGAAGTGACTTAATAAGTAAGAAGTAAAACCTGATGGGGTAAACAAAATTATGATTTTACTACTGTAATAAAGTTCCTTATTTCTATACTCAACTCATGTTTGTGTTGCTTCTTCTCCAGAAGCCCGTTTTAATTGAGACTCCCCTGTAAAACTTAGAAAATTAAAAAAAATTCCATTTTCTTTTGCTTCAAATAATACATGCTCTTAACAAAGGAATATAGTACTCTAACATAGTGGTAGAAAGCTTAGGTTATCTCCTTTTGATACTGAGTCATTAAGGAGGAGGGTGGGCATACATATGAACAGAAGGTGAGTATAGAAATAAAATCTATTATTAACATCCTAATTGTTTCTATGAATCTCCACTGATGTTCCTATTGCTAACTCCCATATTTTGCGGGAGGTTGGTTGCAATTGAAGGAAAGACACGGATAAATTTGAAAGCATGTGATGTAACGAGATTAAGGTTACAAACCTAGTCTAGATTAATTGTCTACCTTACTTTGATAAACTGTTTAAATTAAAGTTTGAGAAGCAGGATTCGAGAATGTTTACCAAAGTAATAAAAAATACAGTATTGTACTGTATTGAAGAATTCTTTTATTAAGATATTGTTTTGCAAACACCTACTTGGTATGCCCTGGAACTGTTGTTAGAAACTTTCCAAAGAAAATTCATACAAAAAATCAGGGAAGTAACTGCACTCATATCATGCGTCTTCACTCTAAAGCACAGATGATTTTTTTATCTAACTCCTTCTGCGCTTCTGTGATCAAATTTTAACAAGGAATGTCAGAGTATTTTTGGTTAGTGGGTGATTGTGGAACCTCAGCCATAAAAACAAAATAGGGACACTACCTCTATTACCTTTTTTGGGCTCAAGCCATGGCGTCCTGATGGAAGGTTCCTTTTTGGTAGCTTCCTTGGGTAAATAACTACTAAGATATTCCCAGAGAATTTAACCACAGGTTATCACAGAATTCTAACTTCTGGAGCGAGTATCCTAAAGGTTTCCCTTTTAAGACATCGTATATCAACCGGGGACGCATGTATTAATGCGCCACATAGCTATCTACACCCCGAACAGAGTTAATGCTTCGGTGTGTAAGGGTTGAGAATAGCTGGGAGCCGTTCCATAGCTAATCTCATTCGTGGCTACTACTGATACTCGAGACGTAAACAAACGGGCGCCATTGCTTAAATGACGTCACGTCCGTCTTTATCCTTTGTTCAGTAGCTCGCCCTACTTAGACGGATTTTCCCTGTGCTTTACTTATCGCTTTGCATCTACGTAATGTCGGTACCTTCAGCCTCGCCTTCTTCTGGAAAGTTGAGTACAAGGTTCCAGTATTGTTTAGTTAAGCTCTGACCGTAAAGTAAATATTACTTTCCGAGATAATTGCTGTTCTGTGGCAGAGCTGTGCCTCTACTGGACCCGCCATTTTATGGCGTCGTTGTTGTTATGCATGCCTTATTTAGTTAGCCACAACAACGCTTCCGGCCTTATTTACTAATCGAATACATTAGTTTATTTAGTCTTCATAGCTAGGAACTTTTATATCGTGTTTCGACGCTTTTTATCGGTCATCGATTGACCTCATACCAGTCGGCTACTATAGCCCCCAGGCCAGAGCGCCTGTATATAAGTGTTCATGCATGATTTTATTAGTGATCCTAGGCTAAGTTATGAAGATAGTGGCATTATTTTTACAATACTTTCGACCGTGATGCAAGTGTTTTTTCGCCTTCAGGGACCATATAGGGGATAGGTTAGTTAGTGTCCCTAACTAACCTAACCTCCTCGTAGGACCCCTATATGCTTCCTTCATCCCCTGCCTTGGCACTCCCTCTGTTTAGCCTTGATTTCCTTTCTGAGTAAGGGGATCAAGTGTCTAATGGAGTATTCATCGCCTCTCAGTCCTCCCTAAGGGAATGACCCCCCCTTAGGGTTGCGTCCGAGAGTGAGGTTAGGCTAGCCCTACCTCTATGGCTAGGAATAGTCTATGACCGTCCTGCCATAGCGATATGTCTTCTATCCTTCCTAGTTCAGGGCTTCTAGCCCTGTTCTAGGTTAGGTTTTGGAAGGTTACTCTGTCCCCTGCTGAAACTGTACCCATGCACCGTTTCAGCCTAGCGGCCTTATCTTAGGTTAGGGAGTGTCCTCCCTTTCCCTAGTGGCCGCTCTGGTACAGAACCCCTTCCTTGGAAGACTCTTCTCTTCTCCCCTCCCCACCTATCTCTTGTATAGCCTAGCCTACACTTAGGTTAGTCTATACCCATCTGTCCCCTGTCCTACAACTCCTCCTTAGGGTGGAGTGATAGGGCTACCTTGAGCTTCCTTGTGCAGTCCGCTCTGGTACATATACCCTTCATAGTGTCCTATGGGGTTAGCCACTGGATGCGTTCTGCATGTGGAGGTCTCTCCCCTCTTGGGTGTCCCCTAGCCCTCCCTTGGGCTACCCTGCCCCCGGTCCCCTGCGACCCCAGCTCCTGGGTGATAGAGCCTGCCTCTATCATGGGTACACCCTCTCAGGGGGGGATGTTTGGATTCCATGACTGGACTTCTTACATCCCTCCCCCTGTCTCTCTCTCTATCCGGGTGCCGGTCCCTTGCCGCCTCCACTGTCGGCGATACCTGCCTCCTACCTTGGTGACTCTCCCCTACCCTCATGCCGCCAGCCCCCCCGCTTGCCGGGGGACTGTCGACCGCCGCCGGCTCCCGCCGACGGCCTTCCTCCTTCCTCCTAGCTTCACCGTCCGCCTGCCGGTCGGCCACCGGAGTGCCGGCATTTACTGCCGGCAACCTGGTTCAGCTATAACCATCCTTATCCCAGTCACCAATCCGGCATCCTCCGACCGCCGGAGCCGCCGCTCCTCTGCCGGCGTGCCGCCGTTGTGCCGGCGGCCGCCACCCTGGCTTTACTCTTGACTTACATTTTGTCTGTCCTAATGCCAGAAACTCTGCTGGAGCGGCCTCCGGCGTGCCGGAGGTCTGCCGGAACCTCCCGGAGGCGTCAAGGATACTTGCACCCCCTTCTCCTAGCTATCACTTGTATACTGATAGCCCTACACTGCAAACAGATAGCCTGTTTACACTCTTTAGATCAGTGCCTTGGTACTGTTCTATTAGTAATCATGCTGTCCCTTTGCATTCTTCAATATTCCAGCATGCTGCGTGCATCTTAGCGCGGCTGGTTGCCGGGAGCAGTTACCCTAAGGGACCTGTTAGTTCCCCAAATTGGGGACTGAGTGATCTCAGTCCCAAACTTATCCTTGGTTTTCCATGGAATTCCATTGCCCTGTGGAATTTCAGGGAATACTATCCTGTGCCTTCGGCCATCTCGGATTACCCAGGGATAATGCTTGTGGTAGCCAGACGGGCGAGATGCATGGAGTATGTTCTCTTTACTACTTCAATCTCTATGCATCACACCCTTTCTTTAAGTTAATATTAATGATTAATCTTAACTTAGCTTAAGAACCATTCTTATGACTCCCCCATACTCATTTTCTCTTTCTTCCACAGGAGGAGCAGATGAAGTGTGACTTCGACTTCTGCGCTGTGAAACGCCCGCACTTCTACGGGCATACGGCTTGCAGGACTCACGCCCCTTGTGCTAACAAGAAAGGGGATCTGAAATTCTGGGACCCACTGGATTGTACGGTCTGCCAGGCTTAACTAGTTGATGCCTTCCATAACCCTCCCTCAGCGGAGGTCAGGGACACTTCTCGGGAGAAGCTACGCAAGTGGGTGCGTGGCTTCCAGAAGAATGCCACCGGACCGTACTTGGCCACTGAAGAAATGAGGTCACTCTTGTTCCCTAAGGCCTCCCCTGATTCAGTGGTACCCAAGGATGTGATTCCCACTGTCCAAATTACAGTGGAACCTGATGATGTCATGGCTCAGTCCATGCACGAGTGCCGCCTGGATTCTGAAGATGACGAACATATGTCGGACGTCTCGGAAGACACAGAGAAGACTCTTATGGCTCAAGGAGCTGAAGATGATGAAGACCAGGTGGAATACGCCGAGTCGGAGCAAGAGGTCGCTCCTCCTTCCATCTCCGCTCCTACTCCTACACCGACGGAAGTATCTATCCCGTCTACCTCCACGACCCCGGATCCCTCTTCTTCCACTCAAGAAATGATCCGGTTGATTAGAGCCGTCATGGACGACAGGTTAAAGGAGAATCAGGAGTTCATCAGGTCCATGATGGGATCCAGAGAACCGAAGAGGATTTCGGTTAAGGATCTCCCCGCTTGCTCACATGCCAACCCGTGGAGGTATGCTGAGCATATGGTTATCGCGACCGGCAGGATCTTTGTCAGCGACAAGATCGGCACGGTCCCTTTGGAAGACGTGGAGTTCTTCCCAAACTTTGAGGCCTACCCGGACTGTTACGTCCGACTTCGTTCCGAACCTGCCTCTAAGGAAGAGACCGAACCCAAGGAAGAGATAGTGTTCGATCTCGCGAAGGCCCAGGCTATGCTAGCCAACACATTCAAGAGTAGGGGTTTTACCTGCTCCAAGCTTCCGGCCCTGAGCAAGAAGCACCCTACTTATGTCGCACCTGAAAATGCGGTTCTTCCATTCTTGGAAAAGGCCTTCACTGCGTGCCTTAAAGCTGTGGAAGAGGGGAAAGCCTGCCCTGCACTGGAGGAGTGCAGACCCTTCTCCATAGTCACTCCCCCTGACGCTCGACACTGGAAGGATATCCAGCACACTTTCGTCGTGGGAAAGCTAGATCCTGACGTCGCCGGACGTCAGTTTAACGAAGACCTCCCTAGGCTCAACGATCACCTCCTTCGTCGGGAACAAGATACGAAGGAGAGGCTCGCAGCATCTATGTCTCACCAAGTCCAACTTGAAATTATGGCCTGTGACACCAGAGTACCAGACCACTACATGGTACTCTCCAAATCCCACATGACAACCGTGATGAAGGACTTGTACCACTTCATAAAGGCTCGGAGAGCCTGTCGTGAATTCGTGTTCGCAGGTGCCACTGTGAAACACGAACCCCGGAGGCTGATTTCCTCCAACATCTGGGGCAAACACCTCTTTCCTTCTGACCTTGTGAAGGAAATCACCGACAAAGCCGCCACGGAGAATAGGAACCTTCTCCACAAGTGGGGCATGTCAAGAAAAAGGAAACCCTCTCAGGACGAAGGACCTCAACCTAAGAGGAAATCCCAAAAACAGAAACCCCAGCAACGTCAACCAAGACGTCAGTTTCCGGGACCCGCTACCTCCCAAGTGGCAGCTCAGCCACAACAGACCTTTCAATTGGTCACCCAACCGGTGTTGTCACAGTCACAGGTCTTCACCCCTGCTTTCGAGCAACAGACAACTACCTTTCGTCCCAAAGGTAGAGGCTCGAACAGAGGTGCAAGCAGAGACGCATCTCGCCGTCCCTCCAGAGGCAGAGGAGGAAAGGGAGCTAGCGGCCGAGGCAGCAAGCCCTCGGGACACCAGAAGCAATGAAGTGCTTCCGGTGGGAGGAAGACTCCGCCAATTCCAGGATCGTTGGACCTTCGATCCCTGGGCACACAGCATCGTCAAGAAGGGTCTAGGCTGGAGTTGGACTCAACCACCCCCAACCTTCCAGCAATTCTTCCAACAATCAACCCCCCTTCTGGAAGAATATGTCCTAGATCTCTTGAACAAGAAGGTGATAAGGAAGGTAAAGTCCACCAGGTTCCAAGGGAGACTGTTTTGTGTCCCCAAGAAAGACTCCGACAAACTCAGAGTCATTCTGGACTTATCCCCCCTCAACAAGTTCATAGCGAACGACAAGTTCAAGATGCTGACTCTTCAACAGATAAGGACCCTTCTGCCTCGAGGTTCCTACAGGGTCTCCATAGACCTGGCGGATGCCTACTGGCACGTTCCAATGAACCATCACGCTTCCTCCTACCTAGGATTTCGACTCCAAAGGAAAAGCTACGCCTTCCGGGCCATGCCCTTCGGCCTCAACGTGGCCCCTCGGATCTTCACAAAGCTGGCGGACGCCATAGTACAACAGCTCCGCCTCCGAAACGTCCAGGTGATGGCCTACCTCGACGACTGGCTAGTCTGGGCTCCATCGCCCGAAGATTGTGTAAAATCTTGCAACAAAGTCACCCAGTACCTAGAACACCTGGGATTCAAGATCAACGAGAAGAAATCTCGCCTCTCTCCAGCTCAGAAGTTCCAGTGGTTGGGAATCCAATGGAACCTTCAGTCACACCGCCTTTCCATCCCCCAGAAGAAAAGGAAGGAAATAGCAGGGTCTGTCAAGCGACTGCTGAAATCCAAACGAATTTCAAGACGCCAGCAGGAACGAGTTCTAGGCTCTCTACAGTTCGCCTCAGTGACAAACCCAGTGCTTCGTGCACAGCTAAAGGATGCCGCGGGAGTCTGGAGACGTTCTGCATCCATCGCTCGAAGAGACCTCAAGAGACGGCTTCCAAACAGACTTCGACTTCTCCTAAAGCCGTGGTCAGAAGCAAAGGCCCTGAAAAGATCCATGCCTCTCCAACACCCTCCTCCATCACTCAACATCCACACGGACGCTTCGCTGGAGGGTTGGGGAGGTCACTCCCACCAAAAACAGGCTCAAGGCACCTGGTCTCCCCTGTTCAAGACGTTCCATATAAACATCTTGGAGGCCATGGTGGTCCTTCTAACTCTGAAGAAATTATCCCCGCCGCCCTCGATCCACATTTGTCTAACCCTAGACAACTCGGTGGTAGTTCGTTGTCTCAATCGCCAAGGCTCAAGATCGCCCCAGATAAATCAGGTGCTTCTCCCAATCTTCCGTCTGGCGGAGAAGAAAAAGTGGCACCTGTCTGCAGTTCACCTACAAGGATTCCGCAACGTGACAGCGGATGCTCTATCGCGGACAAACCCGATAGAGTCGGAATGGTCTCTAGACGCAAGATCATTCTCCTTCATCTCTCACCAAGTCCCAGAACTTCAGATAGATCTCTTTGCAACGAGCGACAACAATCAACTTCCTCGGTATGTGGCCCCGTACGAGGACCCCAAGGCAGAAGCAGTGGATGCCATGTCACTGGACTGGAACAGATGGTCCAAGATCTACCTGTTCCCTCCCACCAACCTTCTGTTGAAAGTCCTCTCCAAACTGAGAACCTTCAAAGGGACAGCGGCCCTAGTGGCTCCCAAGTGGCCCCGGAGCAACTGGTACCCCCTGGTCCTGGAGCTGCAGCCCAAGCTGATCCCTCTCCCGGGCCCAGTTCTCTCCCAACAAGTACAGAAGTCGACTGTCTTCGCTTCATCATCGAAAATCAAGGACCTTCATCTCATGATTTTCTCTCCCTAGCCGCAAAGAAGAGGTTTGGGATCTCGAAGAAAAGTCTGGACTTCCTAGAGGAATACAAGACCGAATCCACAAGACGGCAATACGAATCATCCTGGAGGAAATGGGTCTCCTTCGTCAAGATAAAAAATCCTAAAGAAATCACGATTGATTTCTGCATGTCCTTCTTTATTCACCTTCATGGACAGGGATTAGCAGCCAATACGATTTCAACCTGCAAATCAGCCTTGACCAGACCAATTCTATATGCTTTCCAAATTGATCTGTCCAGCGACATCTTCAACAAACTACCGAAAGCATGTGCTCGCCTACGCCCAGCACCCCCACCGAAACCGATCTCCTGGTCACTAGACAAGGTGCTCCATTTCGCCTCCAACTTGGATAATGATTCATGCCCTCTCAAGGATCTGACTCAGAAAGTTATATTTCTCTTTGCTCTTGCTTCGGGAGCTCGAGTCAGCGAAATAGTGGCATTATCAAGAGAAGACGGACACATCCTGTTTACCGATACAGGAGACGTTACCCTCTCCCCTGATCCGACGTTTCTCGCCAAAAATGAATTACCCACCAAAAGATGGGGCCCCTGGAGAATATGCCCCCTGAAGGAAGATGCCTCTCTATGCCCAGTAGAGAGCCTCAAGGTCTATCTTCGCAGAACTTCGAACTTTGGTGGAGGCCAACTCTTCAAAGGAGAAACATCGGGCAGCGACCTGTCACTGAAACAATTAAGAGCGAAAATCACCTACTTCATTCGCAGAACAGATCCTGACAGTACACCCGCTGGTCATGATCCTAGGAAAGTTGCATCATCTCTGAATTTCTTTCAGAGTATGGACTTTGAAAGCCTTAAGAACTTCACAGGCTGGAAGTCCTCGCGCGTTTTCTTTAAACATTATGCGAAACAAGTGCACGAAGTCAAACATTTTGTGGTAGCCGCAGGTAGTGTTATGAAACCTGCACCTAACTCTGCGTAGAACAGTGAGTTACTTGGGACTCTAACTCTTCGGGTGCCTATGTTGACCCTCGAGCGATACATAGTGATGTCGAAAACACTTAGTGCTTTTATAACTGTTCTTATCCCAGGTGAAATGTCATAGTTGTGACACAAGTGCCACATGCCCTGAGCATGATGTGTTTTATTCAAAGACTTGCGTTCCTCGAGAACGAGTGCCTACTAATAAACTTGAAATTCCTTTTCAGATTTAAGAGCAAGTCTTTATTACTATGTACATTTTAATTACTGTAAATAAACTTTACTTATTGCTGTAATTTATTTAATTTCTGCATTTGTGAAATAAAATTTCTATTTTATTATCTGTGCGTCTCAATCAGCTCCTACTTACTATGAAATACATGCCTGTCATAGTTTTATTATCCCCTTTTTCCTTATGGTTATGGAGAAATTAAGATACTAACTCTTAATTTATATTCACTCTGATTATGTAATGTTCCAATACGAATACTTACTCTTCATACCCTGGAGATGAATCATCTTTCTCAACATACAGTGCCCAACCACCACTGGTCTGCTTTTCAGAATGTTCCTATACAAATACCAAACATTCAGCTTCATCTCCAAGTTCTTCAAGTTCTTCTATCAGGATGAATAGTCCTTCAATACCACTTTGACGTCGGCATGGCCCGTGGGAACTTCACTGCCAAGGGGGGCAGGATGCTTCTTCCCTACGGTTCTTTACCAAGATTACTATGCTAATTTGTCAATGCCTTGGCACTTACTATTAGGGGAAAATCTACCACGATACATTGATTCTCTGGTATTCTTCCATCAGGACGCCATGGCTTGAGCCCAAAAAATGGATTTTGAGCGAAGCGAAAAATCTATTTTTGGGTGAGATAGCCATGGCGTCCTGATGGACCCTCCCTGCTACTTCGTCCAGTTTTAGGTCCCACCCTGCTCTGCTGTATCATGGTGATGGGCAAGCAACTGGCTTCAGGATAAAGACGGACGTGACGTCATTTAAGCAATGGCGCCCGTTTGTTTACGTCTCGAGTATCAGTAGTAGCCACGAATGAGATTAGCTATGGAACGGCTCCCAGCTATTCTCAACCCTTACACACCGAAGCATTAACTCTGTTCGGGGTGTAGATAGCTATGTGGCGCGTTAATACATGCGTCCAATGTTGATATACGATGTCTTAAAAGGGAAACCTTTAGGATACTCGCTCCAGAAGTTAGAATTCTGTGATAACCTGTGGTTAAATTCTCTGGGAATATCTTAGTAGTTATTTACCCAAGGAAGCTACCAAAAAGGAACCTTCCATCAGGACGCCATGGCTATCTCACCCAAAAATAGATTTTTCGCTTCGCTCAAAATCCGTTGTTTTGTCCAAATACAATTGTAAGGCTCTTACTGGACAAAAACTATTTTCTACTGAACTCTTTTCATTCAGTTTTAGTGAAGAGATGTGAAAAATTTATGCATATTCTTAGTCTTAAAAACTTTATGGATCTAAAGTAAGGTAAAAGAGACAAGATCATAATGTTTTCCCCAAAGCCTACCTTGATTGGCAATGCTTATAATTCACTTATGTGTTAAGCCGATGATAAAACCAACAGAGCGCTAGCCTTCACTGAATGTTGTAAATGACCTCCTAATTATCACTTACGCATTTAGGTTAGGGGTGAAATTGAGTACCGGTAGTTTAGGCCTGACTGATTACTCTGAATCTCGAAGTAAGCAGATTTCTGAGCTACCTAAATAGAATTTTTAGGTCTTAGTCATAATGAAATTAAAGAATTGAGAGGTATGTGCTATATTGTTAAGAAACAGCTGTCGCAGTATGCTTTGAAAAATCGCATCAGATCATACCCTGAAAAATGTGACTTCTAGCACACAAAGCCCTAACACTGATCCTGTTTACAACTGGAATGTTAAGCATTGTGCACCAGCTAAGGCTTATTGCTGAAACGTCAACCATATATAACGGCACCTCCCGGAGGATATAGATGACTATGTAATGGCACCTCTCAAGGGATGTAACAAGAGAAAGGTATTCATACATTTAATTAGAAAATTAACCTATTATTATTTTCAACAACTGTATAATTCTCAACATAATACAGTAATACCTCTGGATATGAAATTAACTCGTTCTGGAGTGACTTTTGTATCATAATTTTTTTCTTATTAGGTAGGCAGTTATATATGTATATTGCCTAATTTGTTCCAAGCCCTACCAAGACACCATATTGAATTTTATAATAAAGCCATAACTGCAATGAAATACAGCCAAATACATTTGAATCATTCAATATACCTAACCTAACTGTTAATACCTATAAATGAATAGTTAATAGAACATAATTCAATAATAAATGAAAAATAATACAATATGTACAGTACTGTACAGTACAATAATGTACATATATGAAATATACAGAACTGTATATACTGTACTTTATCAAAGTTACCCTCACTGTAGAGAGGTACATTTTCTATCATGCATAACCATACCACTTTCTTCATGCCCATATTCTTAACAGTAGCTATTCTATGGTTCAGTAATTCTGTACAATTAAGGGATTTTGACATAGGAAAAACTTATTTTTGGGTGAGATAGCCATGTCGTCCTGATGGAAGTTCCTCAAAGGCAGTTTTCTACTTGGGATATTTCCCGCGAGTGATATATCAAAGAATTTTGCCTGTAGAGGTATCACAGGATTCTAACCCCTGGAGCGAATATCCCAAGAAATATCATGTATGAAACAGAGACGTGTTTAAAACAACCACGGCTATCCTTCCCCGAATAGAGTTAACCTTGTCTCAAAAAATATGAGATAAGATTGGATACGTGGATGAGAGCCGTTACAACTCCGATCCCAGTGTGCTATAAACGTGTTCGCTTGTTCACCATTCCAGCAGCAGCCACCACATGACGCGTGGCCTCACACTGAGAATTGGGAAAGGATGAAAAGTAAAGGGCGGGTCCATCAAGACGACATGGCTATCTCGACCAAAAATAAATTTTTCCTATGTCAAAATCCCTTTTTTTAGGCTTGAGCCATGTCATTCTGATGGAAGTGCCCAACAGAATTAACATTCTCAGTAATGGCCATTTAGTTGTGAACCCATTTGTGTTCTTGGACACTTCATTAATTATAGAAGGACGAAAATCCATCTATGAATAGTGTCCTAATATTGTATGTTTACACTTTAAACATAAATGCTTGGGACGATAGCCCAAGGCTATGAAGAGTATATGCAAGATTTTTGTAATTTGCATCGGGAAAAAAAATTTATCATCCTAGTCCCACTCACTGTGAACAATATCTTTGTTTGAAAGTGATTTATCAGACAAAAGTCAGTAGAAAGGGGTGTAAAAAATGAAGGTACACTACTTTTTTATTCAAGTCCATATAAAGCAAACACAAAAAGAACTATAATCTTTTATTATTTCCAAAAGTATATAAATGTAACAAGAATTGGTGCAAATATATTTACCGTTCATTTATTTTGTGCTCAGCCCATAAACATCTGATAGAATAAAATAAAATCATTCCATATGATAAGGAAAAGAATATCACCTTTGACTCTTCGGTATACATATAGATTATCACACACTGCAAATAGGACCAATGTTCAACCTGCACTATGTGGACTGTAGGAGTCCCAAATATACAGTCCGTAAGAGTCCATGCACAACACTAAGAAGCTAGTTTAATCACATTGCCAGCAGCCAACGCAAAGTGTTTCATCTCTTCCAATTGTCACAAGTAATGTTTGAAAAACGCTCTTGAAGATTTCCATCCCATGTACACTTTAAGCCTTCGAAGGACATATATTGGAAAAAATTTAAGGAAGAGGCTGCTTTCCCAGGGTCATGACCCGATGGCATATTCTCTGGGTCCGCCCTTCTAATAAAATAGGTGAGTTTGAACCATAGTTGTTCTATAGAGATCAGATCCTGTTGTTTCCCCTTTAAAAAGTTGTCTACCTTTAAAGGTCTTACTCTTTGACAGATAACCCTTAGGGCATTTCACAGGACATGGAGAAGGGTACTCTTTTACTGGAACAATCTTCCAGGGGCCCCCAACATTTTGTGGAGAGTTCCTTTTTAGCCAGGAATGCAGGATCTGGATATAGGTTTACTTATCACGATTCCGAGAATTCGATGTAGCCATCATCCCTTGATAGTGCCACCATCTCGCTGACTCTAGCACCAGAAGCCATAGCTAGTAAAAGGATCCCTTTTTGAGTAAGATCCCTCAAGGATGCAGAGTAGATATCTATTGAGGCTAAGTGCAAGACTGTCCAACGATCATGAGATGGCCTTGGTAGGAGCATTTGGCTTCAAGTTAGCACATGCTTTCGTGATCTTAGTAAATAGTTCACTATTGAGTTCTATATCATAAGCGTAAGAGATGTCTGGTTGGGGCCAATTTACATGAGGCAATAGTTGTCAAGGCCAAACCTTGCTCGTGTAGTGAAATAAAGAATGAAGTACAGAAGTCCATAGTAATTGAAGAGAGCTTACGAGCTTTAGTGAACTCCACCCACTTTTTACAGGAAGACAAGTACTGTCTTTTTGTAGTAGCAGACTCGTATTCTTCTATACAATCCATTATCTCCTTCAAAACTCCGAATTTTATTTTGGCAGCTAGGGCAAAAAAATCATGAGCTGAAGGTTTTTCATTATCCAGGAGGAAGTAAAGACAATCTTCTGTTGAATCTCCTGGGACAGCAATGGATTCGTCCGAGGGATCTGAAGAGGTTTAAGTTCCAGAACAAGGGGGTACCAATGGTTCTTGTGCCAATTTGGGGCCACTAGTGCTGCTGTCCCTTTGAAAGTTCGTAGTTTGTTCAGGGCCTTCAGAAGGAGGTTGAACAGTGGAAAAGGTAAATGTGAGACCACTAGTTTCAATCCAGTGACACTGCATCTATCCCCGCCGCTTCGGATATAAGTTCGGTGCTACATACCGGGTAAGCTTCTTGATGAAGCTCGTCCCAAAGAGATCTATTTGCAGTTCTGGAACTTGCTCCAGGATGAAACAGAATGATTTCGCATCTAGAGACCATTCTGTTTCCAGAGGCTTAGATCTTGATAGGGCATCTGCTGTCACATTGCAAACCCTCCTGGCTAGTACAGTGGTAACGTGGTTGCCTTGCATTCGCACAGCAGCAGATCAATCCCTGCCCAGGACCGTGAGTTTAAGCTGTTTACTGGGAAACCCACTGGGGGGGGGGGGGGGGCCCTCGCCCGTCTGACATTCTGGTGAGCATCTTTTCTGATGGAACTGGAACTGAAACCAGACACCTTTAACCTTTATTTGAACTGCAGAGAGACAATTTCTCCGCTTTGCCAAAGTGAGAATGGCCAAACTTACATGGTTGATCTGTGCAGACCTTGAACATTGTCTGTTGATTTAGTGGACTATTGTCTTGCTGTCGAGAACTGAATTGATGTGATTTTTTCTTCAGGTTAGTCTTCAGAGCAAGGAACACTGTCATGGCTTCCAGAATGTTGAAATGGAATTTTTGAAATGGGACTAACCACTGACTTATATCTTCTTGGTAGGGCTATGGTCCCCCCAACCCTGCTCCTAGTTGTCCGTGTGGTTAGCCATCAATGGAGGAGGATATTGAAGAGGGACGTGATTAGACAAACTTTTGGCAGTGGACCACGGCTTGAGCTGTTTGTACAGTAAAGCCGGAGTTTTGTGGCGAAGATCTCTCCGAGCATTTGATGCCTTTCTCCTTCAGACTTTGTTGGCATCCTTGAGTCTTGCTTTTAAGATTAGGTTTATCATGGCTGCAAACTACAGCAAGCCTGAGACTCTTTCCTGATGATTACCTTCGACTGAAGTTAGCACCTGATTGCCCTGGGGTAGAGATAGGATATGTGACTTTAGGTCCCAGTGCAGGCATAGCCAATGAAATTCTTGAGCTGGAGAAAGCCTGGATTTTTCGAGGTTGATTTGAAAGCCCAGGGATTGTAGGAATTTCATGACTTCAAGAGCTGTTAGAAGGCATTCCGACTTCGTTGCAGCCCATACTAACCAGTAGTCAAGATATACCATCACTTGAAGATCCTTGTTCCCGAGTTGTTAACAATGGTCTCAACTAGTTTTTTGAAAATCCTTGGAACTATACTGAGTCCGAAGGGCATAGCTCTGAATACGTAGGCCTTTCTTGCTAGTCAGAAACCAAGGTGGGGGAGAAGCGCCAACCTATCAGAAGATGCCAATAAGCATCGGTAAGATCTATGGAGACGGTGTAGGCCCCCTGGGGTAATAGGGTCCATATTTGCGAGATAGTTAGCATCTGGAACTTGTCGTTCAGAATGAATTTGTTTAGAGGGGTAAGTCCAGAATAGTTTGAAGAGTGCTTGAATCTTTCTTTGGCATGCAGAATAGCCATCCTTGAAAGTTTGTGGATTTTGTATAACAGATAACGCCCTCCCGGAGAAGATCTTGCACATATTCCTCAAAGAATGGGGTTGTGGGTTGGAAGAGCCTCTTGAACCAAGGTGGTTTCTGTCTCCATTTCCAGCCTAGTCCTTTTGAGACTATCCTGTGAGCCCAAGGATCGAATTTCCATTGATTCCTGAAGTGACAGAGTCTTCCCCCTACTGGAAGCTCCTCAGTGTTGTTTTGAAGGACCTGTCTCTTTATATGCTTTGCCTCTCTATTTCCTCGACCCCTAGATTGACCGCCCCTTCCAGACTTTCCTCTTCCATTTGCATTTTGCCTTCGAGCTCTGACCAGGTAAAATGTCGTAGTGGCCCGTTCGTAGACGGGATTGAAAGCTGGAGACTGCGTCACATACTGCTGGGGAACCGTCTACACAGTCTGGGGGATAGCAGCATCAGAGGCTGTCACAGCAGGGAGGGTATTCCTGCCCTTGAAAGATCTCCTGGACTTCTTGCTCTTATGTTGAGGTTCTTCTCCAGGGGTGAATTTCCTCTTAGAGGACATACCCCATTTCTGCATAAGGCTCTTGAGCTGCCCTGACCATTACCTCCATGACCACCTTTTAGGAAAAAAAAATCTTTCCCACAGATGTTTGAGTCGATCGACTTTTTAGGCTCATGCCTAATAGTTGCTGCAGCTAGGTCATGCTCTCTGCAGGCTGTTCTGGCTAAAAAGAATGCATGCAGATCCCTATGGAAGGTAGCAAGATGAGTTTCTACCAGAACTGGGAAGAGGTAAGATTTTAAGTAGTTTCTAATTAACATCTCCAGATAGAAGTGGTGTGACAAAGAGGCAGCCAGTCTTTCTTTGGCATCCAATTCTGTCTTTAATAAGAATTCTGGAATGCCTCTCATTAAACTGTTTGCCTCCAATGTCTCTATCCAGTTTTCCAACTGTGAAGGTATGTTGGACATCTTCCCAACTATCGGAGTCATAAGGGAGGACTAGAGACAGGTTTGCATTCCTCTAGCACTAGCAGTGGCTTGCTTCTATTACTGCCCTCTTCACAGCCTCTAAGTTTTTGAGGCGAAAGGTAAGAAAATATCTTTAGGGGCTATAAAGGTGGCCTGCCTCCTGCTGAAAGCAGAAAGCTGAGTGTTAGTAAATTTGGCCGTTTTTAGCTCCTTCCCCATTAGGGTTTGAGCCTCACTGTGGTCTAGGATAATCGTTTCCTTGGGGATTGTATCATCCCTCATGGACACCTCAGAATTCAGACTTACATAGCAGTATGGATAATTAATCAATAGAGGGGTAGAATTCTAGGTCTCAGACTGGTTTAGATCCCATGCCTTCTCCAATGAAATGTTGATTGGAGATGGTAAAGAGAAACAGTAGCAAATATTGGAAGCATTGTAATCGTAATAGAGGCTGTCTGATTAAATATCCGGCAGTGATTTTAGCCTTTTCAAAGGTAAATCATATATGAGAAGTAATGAGTATAAACTAGGAAATGTTTCATGATCAGTAATAATGTCAAAATATATTTTGCACATATAAACTAAGAAAAGAGATATATGTCAACATGTTAAACAGAAAAAATATTCACTGCAAGTTTGAACTACTGAAATTCCATCAATTCAATTGCCTGATTATAAATATCATTCCACAATCTGGTCACAGCTGGAATAAAACTTCTAGAATACTAAGTAGTGTTTAGCCTTATGATGGAGAAGGCAAGACTATTAGAATTAACTGCATACCTAGTAATACATATAGGATGGTACACTCTTGGAAGATCTGAATGCAAAGGATGGTCAGAATTATGAAAAATCTTATGTAACATGCACAAAGAACTAACTGAACGATAGTGCCAGAAATTAATATCTAGATCTGTAATAAGATATTTAATAGATCACAAGTTTTTGTCCAACAAATTAAAATGATAGTCAGCAACTAAAGACCAGACAGGAAAACTATACTTGAAACAAGGCAGAATGAAAGAATTAAAACATTTCTTCAGGGTAAATTGATCATTGAAAATCTTATAAGACTTTCTCAATAACCCAGTTTTTGGCCCAACTGAAGAAGAAACAGACCAAACATGTTTCTCAAAAGTATATTTGCAATCAAGAATCACACCTAATATTCTAAAGGAGTTGTATATAGTTAAAGAAACACGATCAATGCAGAGCTCTGGATGTTGAGGTGACACTGTCCTCAACCTACTTACAAACTTAAAATCATACTTTTGAGTTTTGTTAGGGTTCAATTTCTTGCCCCATAATTTACACCATACATTAATTTCAGTCATATCTCTATTAAGTGATTCAGCAGCCCCAGATCTACATTCAGGTGGAATTGATCAAAAGAGAGTAGTGTTATATGCGTATACAATGAACTTATTTTCTAGGCCAAACCACATATCATGTGTAAAAAGTAAGAAAATTAATGGGCTAAGAACACTACTCTGAGGAATACCAGATATT
This sequence comes from Palaemon carinicauda, assembly GCF_036898095.1. Lineage (NCBI taxonomy): Eukaryota > Metazoa > Arthropoda > Malacostraca > Decapoda > Palaemonidae > Palaemon > Palaemon carinicauda. The sequence continues at coordinate 27,462,551 of NC_090745.1, forward strand.
ACATTCCTATAATCCCTATGGTGCCCATCAACAACTAATCTTTACAATTCATTACTCAAAAATTTAGAAATGAAGTTACAGTAGTTTAGTTCTGTCAGATAATAACTTGTTTCGTGTGTATTCATAATGAATTACTTAATCAAATCACGTAATTGAGTAATTTATGAGTTACTGACAAAAAATTAGATACTGTATTTCATATAAAGATGGGTTAGTACATGTATGTAATGGATTTATTCATGAGTTTTATTCATCACAGAGAAACACGAGAGAGTAAACAAGAGTAGGCAGGTGGTGTTGTTAGAATTTCTCTGTTTATGAATTGTAGCCAATACATTCAGCTATTGTTCTCACATATTCGACTGCTCATAATGACTCATTGGGATGCGAAGCAGAAGGTGAGAAGCAATGGATCTGTCATGTGAATGAGGACAAGCTTGACACGCCCAGATTAGTGTATATAAACCCATGGCAAACAGGTAGCCATCCTCTTCTAGCTATGGTATCCAGGTATTTCGGGTTTGAACAGACCTACGTTCTAACCTACCCTCTGATGAGGTGATCTAGCAATTTCTGCTGCCTGTCCGATTGCCACACACCATACCACAGACAGAATGAAGTTCATCTGGACCAATTAGCATCCGAGGAAAGGGAAACACCTCTCCTTTAACACAACGAAGGACGTCAGACAGACAGACAGACACACACACACACACACACTCTCTCTCTCTCTCTCTCTCTCTCTCTCTCTCTCTCTCTCTCTTCGATGATGGTGAGAGCATTTCACGAGGACCGATTCATCTAGCTGTCCAACTGTCCTATCGGATGCACTGCAAAGGCCCTTGATACAACTGATTGGGGCCTACACTCTCAACAAAGGGCCTAAAATAGTTAGATTAGGCCCATTCTTTGTGAAGAAATAATAGTTCATCTTCCTAACCTAAAGACATCTAATCAAGAACTGTATGGGGTATTAGGCCACATTTTCATGTTTTACTTTGTAATTAATTAGTGATAAACCAATTTAAAGCAAGTCAATAGTAAAGGAAAGAAAACGGCTAAGTGTATCCGTCACCCACGTTAACACTAATCTCTAGAGAGACTATAGATTTAATAAAGTAAAAGGTACTGAAAGATTTGAATTGACTTTGTTTTAAATGGTTTTCCAGTAACTCAGATTTATTTTAAGGAATAAAAATAAATGGGAAGCATCATTCTCATTAAATATTTTTGGAAGCTTTACAGTTCAAACAGCCGGTAAAGCAAATCAAACTTACTGCCCAAAAGAGAAGATTTGCTGGTCTTTGAGAAAGTTAAATAAGTTATAAACTGAATAGGTTGATCTATAACTTGGTTGGTAAGTGAGCATGACACATCATATCCTTATTGTCTCTAAAAACCAAAACCAATTATTTAATTGCCAAAAGCATCTGTTGTTCCTAGGCAGTCACCCATCCAAGTACTGACCAGACCCAATGTTGCTTAACTCTCTGACCAGATGAGAAGCTAATCAAATGAGTAGCTATTAAATTACCATACCATAATTTTTTTAAAGGGATTACAGTATGCAATATGTCATGCCAACCACAAAAGTAATATGAGACTGATAATAGGATATAAACAACCTGCTTGGTTATCTGGTTCACAATCAAGCTGTCTTATAGAGCAACTAAAATTGTGGAAAGAAAGGGTTTAGAAGCAGAAGGAACTAAAGTATGTAAAGATTTTGAGGATCGATGTGAATTTTTCAAATTTGTAGAGCACAGTGTACTTTCAAGACCCTTAATGAATGAAACACTGGTAATATTGACCTTGGGAACTAGGTTGAGCTTGATAAAGGGGGAGTAAATGGCCAGGATTACCATTATTATGGGGGAATTCACTGGATTAATGAAATTTATGTCAAGAACTTGTGAAGCTAAGATATGTCTGTGTTATCCAAAGGTAGGGGGTGTGTTATAATTGTTATCATCCCCACTATTAAACAAATCTATAAACAATATAACAAACAAAAATGATACAAAAGATCTACCGGAATAAACCATGTATCACTGCTGTTACAATCCAAAAATAACAAAAACTAAACAAGTTAGCCTGTAGCAAAGAGAAAATTTAGTGGTAGTACAACTTTTGATCTTAGTTGATAACTGTGATTGATTTTAAAATGAATACTGTATAAGCAAAAAATTAATCACTTGTCACAGTTTCCTCTATGAACAATAAGCCTAGCTTTCTCTGCTCAAAGAAATACCGTATCTGAAATGCTAAAATTAACTTCTCAGTAGTCTTCCCAAAATGCTTCACAAATTATTATCCATAAACTGCCATAAAGGGATTTTGATGTAGGAAAAATCTATTTCTGGGCCAGAGACCTGTGCCGCCCAGTGAAATGCTCCTTTTACATCATTTCTAAGGTAATAACTGCTATGAATTTACCAGAGAAAAAATTGTATAGGAATGCTAGGTTGAACCCAGCTCGCTCACCTAATAAGGTGTCGGTATAAATAACTAGGGCGTGATAAATCACAACCAGAGGTCTCGCACCATTTAGATAACTCCTGTCAACATCCCTGAACAGCGAGGAGCCGTTCAACAATCCAACTCCAATCGCTACTACGAACGAGCCCACCCACGCTAGTGACGTCACTCCTATAGCACCCCAGATTGGGGCCCGGAAAGGAGGGACGGGTGGGTTCACTGGGCGGCACAGGTCTCTCGCCCAGAAATAGATTTTTCCTAAGTCAAAATCCCTTTTCTGGGCTCTGACCTGTGCTGCCCAGTGAAATACTACCAGAGAATAGGGACCCAATATGGCTAACTACCTGGGGAGAAAATAACACAAAAATAATAATACATGGTGTAATTTAATAACAAACAGGAGGGATAGGAATCCCATAGGCAAGAGATCAACATGGTTATGAGTGGACAATATCCAATGAAAACAATAATAAAGTAACCCGAAGGTAAGTAATCCACAAGGTAAAAAACGGATTTTGAGCGAAGCGAAAAATCTATTTTTGGGTAAGATGGCCATGTCGTCCTGATGGAAGTTCCTCTAAGGTAGCTTCCTAGGGTATATTACAACTACGGCGATATTCCCAGAGAATTTACCTTAAGGTACCCAGAATTCTAACTCCTGGAGCGAATATCCCTAAAAAAGACCCAGGGATATCGTAAATATCAGCGGACGTATTCTTGACATGCCACATGGCAATCTGTACCCCGAACAGAGTTAACACTTCGTAGGGGTCAAATGGCAAGAAAACGAAAACGATAAGAAAGGGGGGAGCCGTTCGTAAGGCATCTCTCCTCCCCGTTTCGTAAGCGTGCCCTGCGCCGCTCGCGGCGCCATCTGTATTCCTTGTAGCGATACACGAGGTGCTACAGATACTGTATGTAGGGAGGGGTCCTACAGCCCTTTCCTTTTTTTTTTTTTTTTTTTAAAGGAAAGGGGCAGGGCGGGTCCATCAGGACGACATGGCCATCTTACCCAAAAATAGATTTTTCGCTTCGCTCAAAATCCGTTTTTTGGGCTCAAGCCATGTCGTCCTGATGGAAGTGTACCAGAGCATTACTGTATCTGTGGATTCTCAATACATGCCGCACTCCTCAGAAATATTTCCCTAGTCAGCTCGACTGAAAGACCTAAGATGTTACCGTTATACATCCTTTCACTAACCATAAACCATGATAGCGCTTCCTGCCCCCTACAGGGAGGAGTCCTACTAGACTCTAGGAAGGAACGAAGAGTACATATACCTATGTATGAATCACTCGCAAGCCCATACAATATAGTGGTCTCACTCTATATGAAGTAAAGCATAGTCTGTAAGGAACTACAGCATCCAAAGGAAATATCGGCCAGCACCCTGGTCGAAATTGAATTGGACAAAAAGGTTTATATCTGTGTAAGAATAAACTTGCTGCCGCTACCGTCCTCTGAGAAGGATGGAGCCCTTTACACTAAGGAAAGTATAAACCAATGCAACAAGGCTTGCATCAAGGAACAGGCTATTATAGATATCCCCGATTAATATACATAGGCTGAATGCTCAATAACTGAAAAGAAATCAACATAGGTGGAGGAGACGCAAGGTTCCCGAGAACAAGTTTATTGACCAACAATAAATAGACATGGTTACCACAATTATATACATATGATAGGTGGATGACCAACAATTTGCACAAGTACAGTAGTAAACGGGTATATGGTTATCTGAAAGAAAACAATAGAGTCACTTTTCACGTACCAAGGTATCAAAGTTAAAAGTCCATGTTACTAGCCACTGACATTAGCGTCAAAAACGCTCGGCACACATGTCTGTACTTATGCTAAAATCACCTTAACGCCGGAACAGTCACTGTGGGCTCCCGGAGCCCTCACTCCTAGTTATAGCACCGCATATAACTATACACTCACCCTGGAATTAAAAGTCCCAATTAAATCCACTGTTCCTCGCAGAGTTAAACAGCAGGGTTAACGACGCAACCAACTGCTACCACAGACCTCTTAAGCTGCTCCACTTGCTTAGCATAGTGGGGAAAGAATACCCTGGAAGACTTCCAGCCAGTATATGAACGAAGGTGTTCAAAATCCATAAAGTTAAAGAAGTTTAAGGATGAAGCAACTTTCCTCGGATCATGACCTGCAGGTGAACTGTCAGGATCCGCTCTGCGAATAAAGTATGTAATTTTCGCCCTGAGTTGATTCAAAGATAAATTCGAGCCCGATGTTTCTCCTCTGAATAGTTGACCCCCATGGAAGTCTGAAGTTCTACGAAGATAGACCTTTAGGCATTCTACAGGACATAGAGATGCATCTTCTTTCAGAGGGCAGATTCTCCAGGGACCCCACCTGTTGGTGGGCAACTCGTTCTTAGCGAGAAACGTAGGGTCCGGAAACAGGTTCAGTTCTCCCCCATCCAGGAACTGAACGCGGCCCTCATCTCTCGAGAGGGCTACAATCTCACTAACTCTGGCCCCAGACGCTAGAGCAAAAAGGAAGATAACCTTTTGAGTCAAATCCTTCAGTGCACACTCCTCATTATTCAGTAATGAGGCAAAATGAAGGACTTTGTTTAAAGACCATGAAATAGGCTTTGGAGGAGCTGAAGGTCTAAGTCTGGCGCAGGCCTTCGGGATCTTGTTAAAGATTTCATTAGCGAGGTCTACCTGGAAGGCGTACAGAATGGGCCTTGTCAGAGCAGACTTACACGTAGAAATCGTGTTAGCTGCTAGCCCCTGTCCGTGGAGGTGGATGAAGAAGGACAGGCAGAAATCCGTCGAGATCTCATGCGGATTCTTCTCTTTGACAAAGGCCACCCATTTTTTCCAAGCCGACTCGTACTGCCTTCTAGTAGACTTGCACTTATATTCCTCCAGGAAGTCGATGCTGTCTTTCGAGATCCCGAGCCGCTTCTTCACCGCTAGGGAGAGAAAATCATGAGCTGCAGGGTCCGGGTTTTCTGTAATGAAGCGTAGACAGTCGACTTCTGGACTCGCTGGGACAGAACTGGGTCCGGGAGTGGCAGAAACTTCAGTCGTAGTTCCAGAGCCAGAGGGAACCACACACTGTTCGGCCACTTGTGGGCCACTATCGCTGCTACTCCCTTGAAGGACCTCAGTTTGTTGAGGACCCTCAACATCAGATTGTGAGGGGGAAACAGGTAGATCCTGGACCACTTGTTCCAATCGAGGGACATCGCATCTACTGCTTCCGCCAAGGGGTCCTCGTACGGGGACACATATCGCGGCAACTTCTTGTTGTCCTTCGTCGCGAAGAGGTCTATCTGCAGTTCTGGGACTTGACTCGAGATGAAGGAGAATGATCCTGCGTCTAGGGACCATTCCGACTCTACCGGTGTAACCCTGGATAGAGCGTCCGCTGTCACATTGCGGACTCCTTGAAGGTGAACTGCTGACAGGTGCCACTTCTTCTTCTCCGCCAGTCGGAATATGGCCAACATCACCTGGTTGAGAGGTGGGGATCTCGATCCCCGCCGATTCAGACATTTCACAACCACCTCGCTGTCTAGTACCAACCTTATGTGGATCGAGTGACGCGGGGAAACTTTCCTCAGGGTAAGAAGTACTGCCATAGCTTCTAGAAAGTTTATGTGAAAGGTCCCGAATAGCTTGGACCAGGTCCCTTGAACCTTTTTTCGATGAGAGTGACCTCCCCACCTTACCTTTGAAGCGTCTGTGTGAATCGTCACTGACGGGGGAGGTGGCTGAAGAGGTACCGACCTCTTTAGACGACTGGCCTGAGACCACGGTCTGAGAAGAGAACGTAGCCGAAGCGGAACCGGTCTCCTCAAGTCCCTTCACGCGTTTGATGCAAAGGTTCTCCAAACCCCGGCTGCATCCTTTAGCTGTGCTCTTAGCACCGGGTCTGTTACCGACGCAAACTGAAGAGAGCCCAGAACCCTCTCTTGTTCGCGTCTTGATATCCTCTCGGAAACTAGAAGTCTCTTGACAGACCCCGCTATCTCCTTCCTTTTCGACATCGGGATGGAAAATCGGTGTGACACTAGGTCCCAGTGAATTCCCAACCACTGGAACCTCTGAGCTGGAGAAAGACGAGACTTCTTCCTGTTGATCTTGAACCCTAGATATTCTAGGAACTGAATCACCTGTAGGGAAGCTTGCAAGCATTCCGCTTTGGATGCTGCCCACACCAGCCAATCGTCCAGGTAGGCTACCACCTGGAACCCTTTTAGGCGTAACTGTTTGAGCGCTGCGCTCGCAAGCTTCGTGAAGATCCTTGGGGCTATGTTTAGCCCGAAAGGCATCGCTCTGAAAGCGTAAAGTTTTTGTTGTAGCTTGAATCCTAGGTAGGGGGAGAGACTGCGACTGATTGGAACGTGCCAATAGGCGTCTGACAAGTCGATGGAGACGGTAAATGCCCTCTTGGGCAGTAAGGCCCTTATGTGTTGCAACGTTAACATCTTGAACTTGTGGTTCACTATGAACTTGTTGAGTGACGACAAGTCCAGAATGACTCTGAGTTTCCCCGAGTCTTTCTTGGGAACACAAAACAGCCTCCCTTGGAACCTGATGGACTTTACCCTCCGGATCACCTTTTTCTCCAACAGTTCTTGAATGTACTCCTCCAAAACGGGGGTGGAGTGTTGGAAAAATTGAGGGCACGGGGGCGGAGTGCTGTACCAACTCCAACCCCGTCCATTTTTGAGCAGGCTGTGGGCCCAGGGATCGAAGGTCCAACGATCCCGAAAATACTGTAATCTCCCTCCTACCGGCGACACTTCACTTTAACTGCTGCCCTGCGGTCTTGCCTCCTTGGCCGCGACCACCTCTGAATCCTCTTCCCCTTGAGGGGCGTCTAGACGAGCCTCTGGCTGCACCTCTGGGCTTTGCTCGAAACGTGGTCGATTGCCCTTCGAACACTGGATTGAATGCCGGGGATGATGATGACACGGCCTGGGGCACCCATTGGAAGGTGGTCGGGGTCTGGGCTACCATTTGTGGCACCGGAGGCAAGGCTAGTTGTTGCTGCTGCTGACGTTGCGGTCTGAAAGGCTTGGCTGGGCGGGAAGAAAACCTAGATTTCTTCGCCTTTCCCTTAGGTTGGGGACCTTCATCAGGGGAAGACTTCCTCTTGAGGGACAGGCCCCACTTAAGGAGAAGATTCCGATTCTCAGTGGCTGCCTTGTCCACCACCTCCTTAACCACCTCACTGGGGAAGAGATCTTTACCCCAGATGTTGGATGAGATCAGTTTCTTTGGTTCGTGCCTCACTGTGGCCGAGGCGAACACAAACTCCCTGCAGTCCCTCCTCGCCTTGACAAAGCTATAGAGGTCCTTTGTCACCGTGGCCAGATGGATCTTGGCCACTACCATGAACATTTCATGCACCTCAGGGTCGCTTGCCATTGTCTCCATGGTTGTCTGGAGAGACATCGAGGCTGCCAGACGCTCATTTGTCTCAAGCTCCCTTCGCAGAAGGAATTCAGACAACTTAGGAAGGTTTTCGCCGAACTGTCGACCTGCGATATCGGCGTCCAACTTCCCAACCGAAAATGTGAGATGGACTTCCTTCCAGTCCTTATTGTCCATTGGCAAGGCCAAAGACAAGGGCTTGCATTCCTCCAAAGAGGGGCATGGTTTGCCAGCCTCTACTGCCTTCAGAACGGCCGCGAACCCTTTCTGCAGAAAGGGGAAGGCCCTAGCCGGAGAGGATACGAAGGAAGGGTGCTTCTTACTCAAAGCAGCAACTTTCGAGTTTGAGAAGCCCCTCTCCTTCATTGCAGACGCTAGTGAAGCTTGAGCCTTGGCGTGATCCAAGACGATCACCTCCTTCGGTTCCGTCTCCTCCTTCGAGGCCGGCTCCTTCTTCAGACGGACGTAACAGTCCGGATAGGCCCCTCTGCTGGGCCAGAATTCCACCTCCTCAAGGGGAACTGAACCCAGCTTCTCCGACATGACGATCTTCCCGACCGTCATCGGCATGTGCTCGGCATATCTCCACGGGTTGGCATCCGAGCACACAGGAAGGTCTTTCACGTTGAGCTTCTTTGGAGGCCCACGTGACGCTGCAATCTTCTGCATCTGGAGCTCCATTGCCGCTGCCTTCTGACTATTCTCCTTCTGTATCTGCTGTATCATAACAACAATAGAAGAGAGAGCTTGTCCCAGCTCTGTTGGAAGAGCGGACGAAGTAGAGGGAATAGGTTCAGGGGCCTGAACCGGAGCGTCTGATGGCACGGCATCCTCTTCCTCCACGACGTTCGGGTCTTGATCCTCGTCCTCGCCCCCTGCGAGGAGGTCCTCTTCAGCACGTTCGGACACGTCCGACATCTTGTCGTCCAGCTGAATGTCCTGCATGGCATCCGCGACATCAGCATCCACGGGGATCTGGACGAGAGGGATCTCCGGCCGAGGCTGGGGAACAACAGCGTCAGCAGAAGCCTTGGGAAAGAGGTACGCCCTCATCTTCTCACTAGGAAGATAAGGTCCAGAGGTGTTCTTTTGGAAACCCCTTACCCAAACACGAAGCTTCTCCCTCGCTGCGTCCCTTGACTCCGCCGACCTAGGGGATTCAAAAGCCTCAGGTAGCAGGTTAGTACATACCGAACATACCTGCGGATCCCAGTAACGGAGATCATCCTTGGAGGCTGCACAAGCCACGTGCCTCCTACACGAATCATGCCCGCAAAAGTTCTTACTGCGGACGTTGCAGAAGACGCTACCACACTTCGGATGCTCCTCCTGTAAAAGAAGAAAATTTCCATGAATATCAAGTGAATTTCAATTCACATGTATATACAAGCATGTACAAAGTTTAAAGGAAAGACACATACTTGTGAATCCCACACAATCACCTGTGGAAGCCTTCCAGCAATTAAAATCAAATGGTTAGTCTCTGCTAGAATAACCAAAGAGAATATTTCCCAAGGGAAATAGGTGTAGCTCACACCTAAGGTAAGACTTTAACATTCTGGCTAAAGATGAAAAGAATTCTCTTTCCATCCCTGTAAGGCAACACCAAGTGACTGCACAAGGCAACACAAGCATGCTAGAAAATACAGTGTTGTAACCTACTATATCATGGTCTCTCCCGACAGAATACACTATACAGGGAAGTACTGATATAGTACATGGGGTGGCGTGCCGGCCGGCACTTGCCGGCCAGCCCCCTCCCCCCCCCACAGGTAGGTCTCAAGTATGCAACTTAAGAACACCAAGGCGGGGGGAACTCTAGTTCCTATGTCTGAGCCGGCCGGCAGTGGCTGCCGGTCTGTAGCTACCCAGGTGGCGCCCAGCTGCCGGCCACCACTCCTAGTGGCCAGCAGACAGGGCGAGGTAACAGGCCGGCCGGCAGAGGTAAACAAACCATGCCGGCCGGCAGCCATACTAGGTAGCGCTCGGCTGCCGGCCGCCACTCATAGCGGCCGGCAGGCGAGCGAGGAGACCGGCCGGCAAAGGCATATAGCCATCGCCGACCGACAGCAAGAGAACTAGAGAACACCCCCTACCCGACTGCCGGCCACTAGGCCGGCAGTCGGCAGAGGACAACACACAAGAAGACAACAGAATGGGTGCCGGGCTAAGAGGCTACGTACCTCAACGCCCGACACCCGAAAGAGTGCTGAAAGGAAGGGGAGAAACTAATTCAGGCTTCCTAACCACTGCTCACTGTATCTACAGACAGCAGTGGGTGAGGGACCAAGGGAGGACCGGGCAGCACTCAAGGTAACAGGGCCTCTGCCGGCCGGCACACTCTGCCGGCCGACAGGGAACCAAGTCAGCTCCCCATCCTAACCTAAGCTAGGTACGGATGTGGGAAGGCTGACACTAATGGTATAACGGAAAGGACAGAAGGGAAGGACAAAAGGGTCCTGTCCAACCTTGCACTGGTTAAAGATCACCCCCAGCTAAGAAAGCCCATCTCAGCCAGGGGAAAATCCGGGGAGGGAGGCCGGCACTACTAGCTGCCTCCCTAAAACCAATGCAAGGAAGGAATTGCTATTCCCGGGAAAGGGACACATCCCGCACCCGGAACAGCAACAAGGACAAGTCTGAAGGGTCACCGAGCGAAGGGATCATAACTACAGAAACCTTCAAGGGAGATCCAAGGAGGATAAACCTCCTATGCCTGTGTCAGACAGCGAGGGAGACTCTACCCCACGCCAGACCAACACGGACTCAGACTTAAAACACTGCTGTACTGTCCCTCTCTGAGCCAGACAAGCTGGAACAGGAAGGTACAGTACCACCCCAATATAGTTATATTGAAAATTAATTCAAATAAACCACTAGAGTTAAGCCCAAGGCTTAAGCAGAGGGAAAGGGTTTGCGCACCTTACCCCGAAGAGAAGGGAGCAAACGGGGGGAACAATAAAACATATCAATAGCCTAAGACAACCTAGCCTAGGCACTAAGAGAATCGATTACCTAAATCACCGAAACTCACTCAAATACCATCTTGGAAAAACTCAGTATAAGCTTATATGTATAACGTTGCCTAACGCTTCAATAAAATTATAATTATCACACTTGGAAGACTAATTATCATGCAGGAAGTACAAGGGCCAAACGACTAGGCTAAATGGACTAGCGTAGGCCAGCCTAGGCAAATCCTTCGCCAGGCGCTATACTACAGCATCATAAGAGTATTCCTAAATAAGCTAAGCAGCTAATTTATTAAAGCGAGAGGGGGCTGGGAACGTCGCTCTGGCTAACCAAATAAATCCTATCTAGCGAGCGACAGCGTCCAGGACGCCTCCAGCAGGCAACAGCTCTTGTATCAAAGATAACTCTTTTAATTACTTTAATTTTAACCAAGAGCCTACATTTATACATAAAGGAAATGGTACTCAACTTATCCGAAGCAGAAGAAGTTGGAGAAAGCATAATCGAAAGAGTAAATCCAAGATATTTGGTAGAAAACACAGGGAAAACACCGAGTTGTATAGCTACGCAAAAAGGAATACAGATGGCGCCGCGAGCGGCGCAGGGCACGCTTACGAAACGGGGAGGAGAGATGCCTTACGAACGGCTCCCCCCTTTCTTATCGTTTTCGTTTTCTTGCCATTTGACCCCTACGAAGTGTTAACTCTGTTCGGGGTACAGATTGCCATGTGGCGTGTCAAGAATACGTCCGCTGATATTTACGATATCCCTGGGTCTTTTTTAGGGATATTCGCTCCAGGAGTTAGAATTCTGGGTACCTTAAGGTAAATTCTCTGGGAATATCGCCGTAGTTGTAATATACCCTAGGAAGCTACCTTAGAGGAACTTCCATCAGGACAACATGGCTTGAGCCCAAAAATAGCAATAAATACATTGTAAACAGTCCCATAGGGATGGTAATAAATCAAGCATAATTGTGAATATAGCAAAATACATAATATCAAAATTAAAATAAAATCAACTCGAGGGATAAGCACAGATGAAACCAAAACAATTGGTAGAACATATATCAATGAATAATAAAAATAATACACCATAGGGGTGTATGGCAAAGGATAACCAACCCAGGTAAGGACAATAAGAAAGCCAGGCAGGAGGGAAAGAGGACAGAGCAAGACGTTGTGATCAGGACTCAGAGCCTTCAGGAGGAACTACATTCCCAGCTGCTACTGTTGCAAATTTAAGAGCTTCTAAAGGTTTCAGGTGGTGGCGTTTAAAGACTTTAGGGGACTTCCAACCCGTATATTTTGTGAGCTCATCAAATTTCATATGATGAAAGAAGTTAATTGAAGTAGCAACAGCTCGAATATCATGGACGTGTGGGAATGACTCAGGATTAGCTTGTTTAATAAAATAAAGAACTTGTTGTCTAATTCCTTTATGGGTAATAGTTCCTCCATTCTCTCTAATAAATAAGGGCCCTGTGGAAGTAGTGGAAGTTCTACTTAAGTAGGATTTCAGGGTGGTAACTGGACACAGGGATGGATCCCGAGGAAGTGGAACAATCTTCCTGGGAGACCACCTGTTTAGGGGGTCCTCATTTTTAGCCAGGAATACTTTGTTAGGGGAGAGAAGGACCTCACCCGCAGGGAGAAACTCTATATGACCTGGGTCTCTCGACAGGGCCGACAATTCTGAGATTCTAGAGCCAGAGGCGAGGCTCAAAAGAAAAAGTGTCTTTCTTAACAATGCCATATAGTTACAAGATTCATTCAAAGTGTCAGAGGCTAGCTTCAGGACATCGTTCAAGAACCAAGAAACTGCGCTAGGGCGAGTTGATGGTTTCAGTCTGGCACAAGCTCTTGGAATGGAAGAGAAGTATGAATCCGTCAGGTCAATGTCAAAACCGACATGGAAGATCTTTTTCAAGGCTGATTTGATCGTGGTAATCGTGTTGGCTGCTAGGCCCGATTCAAAAAGAGTTCTAAAGAATGTCACAGTCAGGTTCATTGTCATTTTCTCAACTTGTGAGTCTTTCAAAAACTTTGCCAGTTTTTTGACGGCTGAGTCATATTGACGGAGAGTGGATTCTCTTTTGTCTGATTCCAGGAATTGGGTACTTTATTCAGAGGATCGATGTTTGCACCTTTTTGAGCTGCGAACTTCATGAAGTCCATAAAGTTAGGGCATTCAGAATCCTTGAGGAAGCTAACACATTGCGCGTTTGTACTACCTGTGTTAGAACAGGATTGGGTATCCGGCAGGGGCGGAGGCCTAGCTCCAGTAACAGGGGGAACCAGTTGCTTTTGGGCCAGTTGGGGGCTATCAGAGCCACTCGGCCCTTGAAAGATCTAAGCTAGTGCAGTACTTTCAGCAGGAGATTTATCGGGGGAAACAGATAAATCGTCTTCCAAGTGTTCCAGTCTATTGACATAGTGTCCATGGCATAAGCCTGAGGGTCCAGGTTGGGGGCTACATAACATTCTAGTTTGCGATAGGATTCCGTCGCAAACAAATCCACCTGGAGACCCGGGACCTGAGATAAGATCCATTGGAAGGATCGATTGTCCAGTGACCACTCCGACTCCAACGGGGTCGTCCGGGAAAGTGCGTCCGCCACTACATTCCGAACTCCCGCCAGGTGGACTGATGATAGATGCCACTTGTATGACGTTGCCATGGAGAAAATCGCCAACACAACGTGGTTTATGTGGGCTGACCTGGAGCCTCCTCTGTTGATGCAGTGGACTTTGACTGCGCTGTCGAGGACCAGTCTGATATGGAGATTCCTGGCTGGGTTGAGACGTTTTAGGGTAAGCAAGACTGCCATGGCCTCTAGGACATTTATGTGCATTTGTTGAAATATCGGAGACCATAACCCTTGGACTTTCTTGTGTTGAGATTAACCTCCCCACCCTGTGTGAACGACGAGTCCCGGGGCAGGATATTGCAAGGGAACTGACTTGGAAAGATTCTTGACCTTCGTCCAAGGCTGCAGACTTTTTCTCAGGATTGGGGGAAGGCGAGCTCGCCTGTCTCGACGTTTCTTGGTCGCTCTGGAGCGCCACACTCTGTTTATGTCCTTTAGTTTGGACTTTAGGACGCTGTCTGTGACGGAGGCGAACTGTAAGAAACCTAGTATTCTCTCCTGGTTCCTTCTGGATGTCAACTTGTCCCTGAGAAACTGTTTCGTGTTCCTCCCTATTTCCTTCCTTTTGGCTTTGGGCAGGCACAATGTATGGAAATTGAGGTCCCATTGTAGCCCCAGCCACTGAAACTTGGTCTCCGGGACCAGGCGGGATTTCTCGAGGTTGACCTGAAATCCTAAACGTTGAAGGAAGGAGAGGGCCTTGTTCGTCGCTGTGTGGCAGTTCCGGACGTTGTTCGACCAGATCAGCCAATCGTCGAGATAAGCCACTACTTGAATCCCTTGGGTTCGAAGTTCCTGAATCACCGTCTCTGCTAGTTTGGTGAAGATTCTGGGCGCTATGTTGAGCCCGAATGGCATCACCTTGAAAGCATAGGCTTGTTTGCCCAGCTTGAAGCCTAAGAAGGGGCGAAAATGCCTTGCTATTGGAACGTGATAGCAGGCATCTGTAAGATCGATGGAGGTGGTGACGGCCCCACGGGGAAATAGGGTCCGTACCTGCGAGACGGCAAGCATGTGGAATTTTTCGCAACGAATGAAGGAGTTTAGACGAGACAGGTCCAGGATTACTCTTCGTTTGTCTGAGCCTTTCTTTGGCACGCTGAATAAGCGACCTTGAAATTTTAAGCGATGCATGCTTTGGATTGCGTTCTTTTGCAACAGATCCTTTGTAAATGAACGTAGCTCTTCTGTCGGGAGTTGATAGAAACTGTTTGGTGGAGGGGGTCCCTGTAACCAGCTCCACCCCAGACCTTTGGAGATTATGCTGAAAGCCCAGTTGCTGAATTTCCAATGGTCCCGAAATTTGTATAGTCTCCCTCCTACCTGTAACTTCTCAATGGCTTGATGATGATTTGCCACCTCTGCCTCCGTGGAAAGCCTTGCCTCGGTGGGAACCCCTTCCGCTACCTCGGTTACGAAAGGCACCTCTGGAGCCTCTGTGGCGCTGGTAGCCTTGGAAAGAACCCTGAGATTCGTAAGTGGGGTTGAAGGCGGGGGAGGCAGCAAACGAAGTCGATGCGACTTGTGTCTGAGGGACCAACACTACTGCTGTTGGGGTTGGCCCTTAGAGGTAGAAGGCTGGGAGCCCTGTGAAACAGGGACAGACTGAACCGGGATAGGTTGCACTACCTGAAGAGGCTGTCTGAACTGTGAGGAGTGGAAGGGCCTCAACCTCTTCCTGCCACGAACTGGAGCACCAGGAGATTCATATTTCCTTTTGGAAACTAGACCCCACCTAACCTTGAGGCTTTGGTTAACTCGAGCTGCCTCAATGAGAACAGTGTTAACCATATCCTCTGGGAAGAGGTCCGGACCCCAGACCGGGGCTTTGATGAGTCTATTGGGTTCATGACGAATAGTAGCCTCCGATAATACATGTCGTCAGCAACGGAATCTGGCGTTATGAAAGTCATTTGCGTCGATCAACAAGGTCTGCAGAAGTGACTTCGTGAGGACCTTAAAGATAGGTTCCTCGTCGTAATCAAAAGAGAATCCACTCTCTGTCAATATGACTCAGCCGTCAAAAAACTGGCAAAGTTTTTGAAAGACTCACAAGTTGAGAAAATGACGATGAACCTGACTGTGACATTCTTTAGAACTCTTTTTGAATCGGGCCTAGCAGCCAACACGATTACCACGATCAAATCAGCCTTGAAAAAGATCTTCCATGTCGGTTTTGACATTGACCTAACGGATTCATACTTCTCTTCCATTCCAAGAGCTTGTGGAGGCGTTCACTGAACTGCGTCGAAGCACAGTCCGGGCTCAGTTTTCCTACCGAAAAGGTAGACGGGGCGTTCCGCCAGCACTCATGGTCACCAGGGAAGAGAAGGGAAGTCAATTCCGTCTCCCGAAGCTGAGGTAAGGGCTTCTCTTCCTTGGAAGCCTGATAGGCTATTTCCATGATCTTGGTTGTGCATGGAGTAGGGGTATGCTCGTCTATCACAAACATAGTATACGAGTTCTTATGGGGTGTGAGCATTGTGTTCACACAATCCCACTCGTTGAAGGCGCGGACCAAAACAGACTGGGCCTGTTCCTTGGGGAAGATCACAGTCTCCTTAGGGACTTTATCTAGGCGGATCAGAGCCTCATCAGTCAAGCGAGCGAAGCCGGGAAAAGGAAATTGCAGACCCGGCAGGTAGAACTCGAAGTCTTCAATTGGTCGAGTTCCGAAACCTTCAATGGACAACAGGCCATCCGAGAGGGGGGCATGTAGAGCTAACCTCCAGGGGTTACTCTTTGTAAAGGGTGGAAGCTTAGAGGCGTCGGGGATGGCAAATTGCTGCTGTTGTGGCAGCCCCAAACGCATGAGACCCTGGACTAGGTTCTCAACATTAGCAACCCTTTCTTGCTGTTGTTGAAGAGTCACGATGGCTTGCTGTGCTGAGTATGTGACGATAACATCGTTTCGAAGCGAGAAAACAGCTTCCCTGAGAAATCCGCCGGGTTAAATGGTTCCGCCGGAGGGGGATCGGATGCCGAACCGGAGACCGGTCCTTGAGAATTCGAGGGCACGGCGACGGAGTCTTTGGGGACTCTAGTGGAGGAAGATTTGGACGACCTCGATGATTTGGAAGACGTGTGGGTCTTATGCAAAGGCTTGCGGTGAGCCTTAACCTTGGGGATCACAGACCGGAGCTTGAGATCAGCACCTGAAGTCCCCGGAAAACCTTGAAAGGAAGATTGGTTCGAAGTAGAAGAGAAAGTCGGGCTGAGGAGAGGAATCTCAGCCCGGGACCCACCTGACTCACCTATCTCCCTACCTGTGTCGGGTTCCTCAAGAACCATGGGTTCGACGTCTAGATTAAGGGTTGCGACGTCTTCCGTTATCGTCCCGCTCGTCTCTTCTTGGTCCGGGGCCAAAAGCAAGGACTCAATATTTTCTATGATGGGGTCCGCCAACTCCTTGGGGACCGCAGCAGATTTTTTTGCATGTGGATAAAGGAGGGAACACCACTGTTCCGATAAGATATAAGGTTGCTTAGCCTTTACATTCCGGGCGAATCCGCCAATCCAGACCTTGAGGGTTGCTAGAGCCGAAGTCTTAGCAGGCTCGGAGCTCTGAAAGAGAACAGGCTATTAGTGAAGGTAAGGAATTTCATGCCGAAGAGAAGAGAGGAGGGGACCAGGAGCCTCCGAACACAAGGCCCTAGAGGGCATGCGAGGAGCAAAATAAAATGATGCAATTAAAACTAATTAATTGTAATTAATTGTAACTCCACTTATCAAGACTGTAAAGAACGGCTAAGAAGAATACACTTACCGATTCAGAGGTTAGGGTGGAGGCTAGCTTGTAGCATACTACACAATTGTCCGGATGTCAAACAGCGAGGTCATCCACCAGGACAGCACAATGGGCATGAGAGCGACACACGTCGTGGCCGCAGGGTTGGCTAAGGACCGCCGAGCATGCCGTCATGGAACAGCATACTGCCTGTAAAATAAAAGATACATGAGTATCCCGTGAGTAAGCTGGAGGAGCCCAGAGGCTCCGGGAGCTTAGAATACACCGCTGTAGCGGAAATAATAAATTTAAGCTTGTAAAATAATATAGATAAGAATAAGTCAAACCGTAATCATGATCATACCCGGGGGGGAGGGGAAAGTCGAGATCAGGGGATATATATAGATATGTATGAATATATAATGAGATTAATCCTAGTGGATAAGGTCACGCTGGCTCCGGGGAGACAACTGAGAGAGCCCAGGGCTCATGAAAGCCTACCGGAGAAGGCGGACAGGGGAATCGAGGGTTAAACCCGTCGAGGGCACAAGGAATTAATCGAACTCGACATGGGAATAAACGAAGGCTACGTCCGGAGATCCCGTAAGGAATAATAATGTATGTGGAGTCCGTGGAGTGCGGAACACCATATGAGGGGAGGGGGAGGGATCTGTAATGGGTCTGTGAGGTGCGGGACCGGGGGGAGTAGCAGGAATAAAATGTGTATAAATATGAATATACACAACATAAAAACCCAGACCGAGCCGGATCCCACCCGCCTACCGATGGCCAATCGAGACGGCGGGGAGAAACAGCAACGGAAGGGTAGGGGAAATATACATAATAATGTATAACAAGCCTCACACACGATCAGGGTCCGCCCGGGACGGAGCAAGGTGATATCCAGTGTCAACATCCCCAAGGGGATATGAAACAAAAGCTGATTCCGAGCCTCCATATGAGAGCGAGTGAAGACAACCCTGAGGTGGGGGTGTCGGGGCGGAGGGGGGGGGGGAGTGAGGAGGCTAACGAATGGGGCAGAAGAACAGGCGTACCAACCTGAACTGAGATCCATGACTAAGATCACGCGAAAGACTAGGATAATAAACTAATAATAATAATATCACTGATATGGTAAGACATGAAAAAAGGGAGGCATGCTGGATAATGACAATAATAAACGTAAAATAACCCGAAGGGACGAACGGAGAGGCAGGGGAAGACCAAGCTTAACAGCGTGGAAGAGACCGAGCTAGGCAGGGCTGCCAACATAACAAGGTGTCGGTGAGGTGCCAACAACAAACATAAAATAATACTGTAACTGCCTCGCGAAAGTCCCGACGAACCAGAATACTAGTAAAATAACGTATACGCTAATATGATCGCTACTACGAACGTGAAAACGTAAAACAAAGTAAAACTAGTAACGCCCAAAGGCGAACAGGCATGCCAACCTAAGTGAACAGAGATATTATAATATCATAAACTAACTGTTAAGTTAATAACAGATAATACCATAGCATAAAATAACACAGGGTGTGAACCGTGGATACCCAGAAAGTTCAGGACGAGAAACAAACAGTATAGAAGACTGATTGCTAAGCGTCAAGAACGAGAGAGAGAGAGAGAGGAGGTAGCCAGCCAGCATGGCGGACCCGATGCGGGGTCGCGTAATATAAAAACTGAGATAATCAAATAACCAAGGGCAAGACTACCTCCAAAAACTCAAAACTCATAGATCTGGTACTTAACTTAGGTGGAGTAACAGTAGAATCCGACATCCTGGGATAAATCCTGGGTAAACCAAAGGAAATCACAAACCAAGAAAAGAATAACAGCATCAAAGCAGGTGCTATGAAAAGGAGTGTAGTCACCAGCGTGGGTGGGCTCGTTCGTAGTAGCGATTGGAGTTGGATTGATGAACGGCTCCTCGCTATTCGGGGATGTTGACAGGAGTTATCTAAATGGTGCGAGACCTCTGGTTGTGATTTATCACGCCCCAGTTATTTATACCGACACCTTATTAGGTGAGCGAGCTGGGTTCAACCTAGCATTCCTATACAATTTTTTCTCTGGTAAATTCATAGCAGTTATTACCTTAGAAATGATGTAAAAGGAGCATTTCACTGGGCGGCACAGGTCAGAGCCCAGAAATTCAATTATCTGGCAGACCAAACATTAGCGATTTTCATTTATTAGTGTACTGTAATAAATGAACTTAAAATACTCCATTATATTTTACAACAAAGTATAAAATATATGTAAATGATTGAGTTTAGTTAAAACTTATTAAACAATTTGATATAAATCTTCACACCATGCAGTCACTTTAACTGAAAGTGATAACCATTTAATGCATAACCTGAATTTAGAGATTTTCTTTTATGAGGCACAATCATTGGATCGGGACTGTTTACTAAATTGCCCTCCAAAAAGAGGCTACCTAATAGATTATCCCTATACCAATTAAAACGTTATAATAGAATCTAATTTATAACAAAGTTGAGGAATTGAGGTGTGTAAATTGCCTTGAAAGAAGGCACTTTTTCTATTGGGTAGGACAAGATACTTCCGAACTTACCTAAACCGTTTACAGTATTAGGATTTACACCAGCAATAAAGTTATGTAAAGATTGCAAAGGCTGTAAGTACTTACTTTCATCTCTGACACCGAGTTTTGTTTTCCATACTTTCCAATCCTGCACGAGAATCCAAGTGAACAACAGCTGATTTCTCAGTTTGTTTACGCTTTGAGAAGGAGAGGGCAGCGGAAATGCATACACTTACATTAGATTTGTGCAGTATTCATTAGCAACCAGTTAATTTTAAGAGAAACTAGAGCCCAAACTTGTAAACGGACTGTGAACACCGTTGTCTGAAATATGATGAAAACTATCCAAATTACTGTACCTGTAGTTGAAACTTTGTTCACCTCTTCAGAATTTAAGAGAATCATATGATATGCTATACTATCCCCACAAGTAATATGAGACTTTTTACTACCTTTAGGGTGAGAAGCACTTACTTTAGTGAGGAGACAAAAATTAGGATCAGGCTAACCTTCTCGGTCTACTACCTCACAACCTAGTTTAGTCTTAAAGAGCAACTAGAATTGTGGATGCAAGGGTCTGGCAGCAGAGGGAGCTAAAGTATGTAAAAGTTTTGAGGCTCTGGAGGACGTTTTCTAATACAGTATGTGGTGAGCAACGTACATTAAGAACTCTTACCGACGAGACACTATCAATATTAGAATGACTATACAGAAGGCTGTTGGTTAGGTTTGGCCATAGTTTCATGAGGGAGGGACCAGAATTACCAAGCCATGGGAGGATTTCTTGGACTAATGAAGTTTAACAAAAGAAGCAAGTGATGTCAAGAGGTTATGAAGCTCACCACTATCGAAAGATGGTTGAACATATGTGTTGTTTAGCCCTTTTACCCCTAAAGGACGTACTGGTACGTTTCACAAAAGCCATCCCTTTACCCCCATGGACGTACCGGTACGTCCTTGCAAAAAAATGCTATAAAATGTTATTTTGATAATAAAATAAATTTTTGAATATACTTACCCGGTGATTATAATAGCTGTAGCTCTGCTGCTCGACAGAAAACTCTACGGAAAAAATCCGCCAGCGATCGCTATGCAGGTAGGGGGTGTACTTCAACAGCGCCATCTGTCGTCCAAGTACCCAGTACTCATTGTAAACAAAGAACTCAATTTTCTCCTCGGTCCACTGCGTCTCTATTGGGGAGGAAGGGAGGGTCCTTTAATTTATAATCACCGGGTAAGTATATTAAAAAATTTATTTTATTATCAAAATAACATTTTTCAATATTTAACTTAGCCGGTGATTATAATAGCTGATTCACACCCAGGGGGGTGGGTAGAGACCAGCAATATATGTTTACATTATTATGAGCTAAGGATTTTTTATTTCATTTTAGAAGTTATCAAAATAACAAAAATAAAATAAATAGGTACCTGGTAAGGAAGTCGACTTGAACAATTACTCTGCCTTTTTAAGTACGTCTTCCTTACGGAGCCTCGCGATCCTCTTAGGATGCTGAGCGACCCCTAGGATCTGAAGTATGAAGGGTTGCAACCCATACCACAGGACCTCATCAAAACCTCTAATCTAGGCGCTTCTCAAGAAAAGAATTTGACCACCCGCCAAATCAACCAGGATGCGAAAGGCTTCTTAGCCTTCCCGACAACCCAAAAACAACAATAAAAAACATTTCAAGAGAAAGATTAAAAAGGTTATGGAATTAGGGGATTGTAGTGGTTGAGCCCTCACCCACTACTGCACTCGCTGCTACGAATGGTCCCAGAGTGTAGCAGTTCTCGTAAAGAGACTGGACATCCTTAAGATAAAAAGACGCGAACACTGACTTGCTTCTCCAATAGGTTGCGTCCATTATACTTCGCAGAGATCTATTTTGTTTAAAGGCCACTGAAGTTGCGACAGCTCTAACTTCATGTGTCCTTACCTTCAGCAAAGCTTGGTCTTCCTCACTCAGATGTGAATGAGCTTCTCGTATTAACAGTCTGATAAAATAGGATAAAGCATTCTTTGACATAGGCAAAGATGGTTTCTTAACTGAACACCATAAAGCTTCTGACTGTCCTCGTAAAGGTTTAGTTCGTCTTAAATAGAACTTAAGAGCTCTCACAGGGCATAAGACTCTTTCTAGTTCATTTCCAACCATATTTGATAGGCTTGGAATATCGAACGATTTCGGCCAAGGACGAGAAGGTAGCTTGTTTTTGGCTAGAAAACCAAGTTGTAGAGAACATGTAGCCGTTTCAGATGAAAATCCGATGTTCCTGCTGAAGGCGTGAATCTCACTGACTCTTTTAGCTGTGGCTAAGCAAACCAGGAAAAGAGTCTTTAAAGTGAGATCTCTAAAGGAGGCTGATTGTAGCGGCTCGAACCTTTCTGACATGAGGAATCTTAGTACCACGTCTAAATTCCAACCAGGTGTAGCCAAACGACGCTCCTTCATGGTCTCAAAAGACTTAAGGAGGTCCTGTAGATCTTTGTTGTTGGAAAGATCTAAGCCTCTGTGACGGAAGACTGATGCCAACATGCTTCTGTAACCCTTGATAGTGGGAGCTGAAAGAGATCGTTCTTTCCTCAGGTATAAAAGGAAGTCAGCTATTTGAGTTACAGAGGTACTGGTCGAGGATACCGATACTGACTTGCACCAGTTTCGGAAGACTTCCCACTTCGATTGGTAGACTCTAAGGGTGGATGTCCTCCTTGCTCTAGCAATCGCCCTGGCTGCCTCCTTCGAAAAGCCTCTAGCTCTCGAGAGTCTTTCGATAGTCTGAAGGCAGTCAGACGAAGAGCGTGGAGGCCTTGGTGTACCTTCTTTACGTGTGGCTGACGTAGAAGGTCCACCCTTAGAGGAAGAGTTCTGGGAACGTCCACTAGCCATCGAAGTACCTCGGTGAACCATTCTCTCGCGGGCCAGAGGGGAGCAACTAACGTCAACCTTGTCCCTTCGTGAGAGGAGAACTTCTGCAGTACCTTGTTGACAATCTTGAACGGGGGGAATGCATATAGGTCTAGATGTGACCAATCTAGGAGAAAGGCATCTATATGAACTGCTGCTGGGTCCGGGATTGGTGAGCAATATATTGGGAGCCTCTTGGTCATCGAGGTTGCGAAGAGATCTATGGTTGGCTGGCCCCATGTGGCCCAAAGTCTCTTGCACACATCCTTGTGTAGGGTCCATTCTGTTGGAATGATTTGTCCCTTCCGACTGAGGCAATCTGCCATGACATTCAAGTTGCCTTGGATGAACCTCGTTACTAGTGAAATGTTTAGACCTTTTGACCAGGTGAGGAGGTCCCTTGCGATCTCGTACAACGTCATAGAGTGGGTCCCTCCTTGCTTGGAGATGTACGCCAAAGCCGTGGTGTTGTCCGAGTTCACCTCCACCACTTTGCCTTGAAGGAGAGACTTGAAGCTTTTCAAGGCCAGATGAACTGCCAGTAGCTCCTTGCAGTTGATATGCATTGTCCTTTGACTCGAGTTCCAAGTTCCCGAACATTCCCGACCGTCCAATGTCGCGCCCCAGCCTGTGTCCGATGCGTCCGAGAAGAGAACGTGGCTGGGAGTCTGAACAGCCAGGGGCTGACCCTCTCTGAGGCTGATACTGTCCTTCCACCAAGTCAGGGAAGACTTCATCTTCTCGGAAATGGGGATCGAGACCGCTTCTAGCGTCTTGTCCTTTTTCCAGTAAACAGCTAGGTGATATTGAAGAGGACGGAGGTGTAGTCTTCCTAATGATACGAACTGTTCCAGGGATGATAGTGTCCCTATCAGACTCATCCACTGCCTGACTGAACATCGTTCCTTCTTCAGCATGTTCTGGATGCATAACAGGGCTTGACTTGTTCTGGGGGCCGACGGAAAAGCCCGAAAAGCTAGACTGTGAATCTCCATCCCTAAATACACAATAGTTTGGGATGGGACCACTTGAGACTTTTCCATATTGACAAGGAGACCCAATTCCTTGGTCAGATCTAGAGTCCACTTTAGATCCTTCAGACAGTGACGACTGGAAGAAGCTCTTAGAAGCCAGTCGTCCAAATAGAGGGAGGCTCGGATGTCCGCTAAATGAAGGAATTTGGCTACATTCCTCATCAGCCTCGTAAACACAAGAGGAGCTGTGCTTAGGCCAAAGCACAGGGCTTGAAACTGGTAGACAACCTTTTCGTAAACAAATCTCAGAAAAGGTTGGGAGTCTGGGTGGATGGGGACGTGGAAGTATGTGTCCCTTAGGTCTAAAGAGACCATCCAGTCTTCCCTTCTGACCGCTGCTAGAACGGACTTTGTGGTCTCCATGGAGAACGTCTGCTTTGTGACAAAGACATTCAGCGCACTGACGTCTAGCACCGGCCTCCACCCTCCTGTCTTCTTTGCCACTAAGAAGAGACGGTTGTAGAAGCCCAGGGTTTGATGGTCCAGGACTTTGACTACCGCTCCCTTTTCTAGTAAGAGAGACACCTCCTGTTTCAATGCTCGTCTCTTGTCTTCCTCTCTGTACCTGGGAGAGAGATCGATGGGAGACGTTGCTAGAGGGGGTTTTCGTACAAACGGGATCTTGTACCCCTCTCTGAGCAACTTCACAGATTGTGCATCTGCGCCTCTCTTCTCCCAGGTCTGCCAGAAGTTCTTGAGTCTGGCTCCCACTGCTGTCTGAAGAAGTTGGCAGTCAGACTCTGCCTTTAAAGGACTTGGTTCCTTTCTTCTTCCCACGTCTCCCTTCGGCACGAACACCTCCTCTGCTGGAGACTCTGCCACGAAAGGGCGGAATAAATCGGGACGCTGGAGTGTCCATCCTTGGTCTAGCTGACAAGGTAGGCAAAGGGGTGGCTTTGCGGGCAGAGGACGCAACCAGGTCATGAGTGTCCTTCTGTATCAAAGAAGCAGCAATCTCCTTAATCAAGTCCTCTGGAAAAAGGCACTTAGAAAGAGGAGCAAACAGAAGTTCGGATCTTTGACAAGGTGTCACTCCAGCTGACAGGAAAGAGCAAAGGTTCTCACGCTTCTTGAGGACTCCGGATACGAACGATGCAGCAAGCTCATTAGACCCGTCACGTATGGCCTTGTCCATGCAGGACATGATGAGCAAGGAAGTTTCCTTCTCTGTCGGGGAGATCTTCCTGCTCAAAGCTCCCAGACACCAGTCTAAAAAGTTGAAGACCTCGAAGGCTCTAAATATCCCTTTCAACAGGTGGTCTAGGTCCGAAGATGACCAACATATCTTAGAGCGTCTCATGGCTAGCCTGCGGGGAGAGTCTACAAGACTTGAGAAGTCGCCCTGGGCAGAGGCAGGAACTCCCAAGCCGAGAACTTCTCCCGTGGCATACCAGACGCTCGATCTGGAAGAGAGTCTAGCAGGGGGAAACGTAAAGGCTGTCTTCCCTAGACTCTTTTTGGACTGCATCCATTCTCCTATCACTCGTAAAGCTCTCTTGGATGAGCGTGCGAGGACGAGTCTAGTAAAGGCAGGCGAGGATGACGGCGTACCTAATACAAACTCTGACGGAGGAGAGCGCGGAGCCACAGACACAAACTGGTCCGGAAACATCTCTTTGAACAGAGCAAGAACTTTTCTAAAGTCCAAAGAGGGTTGCGTGGACTTAGGCTCGTCAAGGTCCGAATGTGGTTCATCAACGTGTGCCGCATCATCATCCTCAGAAAGTCCATCATCCGAGTATTGAGGAGGAAGCGGCAATGGAGTAGGTAACGGCTGGTTAGCTGAGTCCGGTCTCACGGGTGCACGCGTGACTGAACCGGACGCAACGTCATGGAACTGTTGCCCAGTCTGTGAGCTGGCAACAACCATAGCAGCGCGGGGACGCACAGCGTCTACTCCAGACTGTCTAATCTGATGAGGGTGAGCAGTGGCAACCACACTGGGTTGCGGAGGTTGACGCACCGCGTCAAAACAAAACAACTCTGACGGTTGTTGTACCTCGCGAACGTCAACGGAAGGCTCCGTGCGTCGCTGAACGTCAACATGCGGCTGGCAGGGCACACTGGAACGCATGGGTGGCGGGACTCTCTCAGCTGGAGTGCGCAAGAAGGTCGCCTCAGCGTCCACAGGACGCACAACCGAGTGTGTGGTTGGTTGTAGGCAAGAGGCTGGTGCAGCAGCAACCTTCTCCGCACGAAAGTCCTGCATCAGAGACGTTAATTGGGACTGCATGGTCTGCAGCAAAGACCACTTAGGGTCTGCAGGAGCAGGTGCGGCGACAGACGGTGTAACTGCCTGAGGCGGTACCGCTTTGCCTCTCTTAGGAGGTGAGCAGTCATCGGAAGACTGCAGCGAGTCCGAACTGACCCAGTGGCTACAACTGGGCCGTTGGACTTGCGCGGAAGGGACCGACTTGCGCTTAAGTGGTCGTGAGACCTTGGTCCATGGTTTCTTGCGAGAAACCTCTTCCGCAGACGAGGAATAAATGGGCTCTCTCGTCTTTGTGTGGGTGGGGCGATCTTGGGTAGATACGCCCGAAACCACGGAGGGAACGTCTGTTCGCTGATTAAAGCCTCTCGAACCCATTGGTCGTACGACATTGCTTCTCCCCTGGACTTGGGAGCTTGCAAGAGGTCCCGGACTAGGAGGACGACAGGCACGAACAGACGAACCCTCAAGCGCAACACTATCCACAACACTATCACTCACTTTATCACTTCCCACTGCACTTTTACACTTCAGCTCCTTGACGTCCGCCATGAGCTGGTTACGGTCACTAGCCAGGGACTCAACTCTCTCACCCAGAGCTTGGATGGCACGCATCATATCAGCCATCGAAGGTTCCTGAGTGCCAGAAGGGGGATTAGGAGCAACCACTACAGGGGAAGGAATAGGTTGTGGGGCATGAGGAGAGGAAAAATCAACAGAACGAGATGAACTTCTCCTGACTCTATCTCTCGCTAGCCTACGTGTATATTTTTGGAATTCGATAAAATCGAATTCAGAAAGCCCAACGCATTCCTCACATCGATCTTCCAATTGACAGGTTTTATCCCGACAATTGGAACAAACGGTGTGAGGATCGATAGAGGCCTTCGGAAGACGCCTTGAACAGTCCCTAGCATTACACTTCCTGAATTTTGGGACTTGAGAAGGGTCAGCCATTTTGAATTGGTCAAAGGGGAATTCAAAAACTATCCAAAGTCATCAACAAATAATCCGATATCAAAAAAAGAATGCAAGGATTTATTGAAGAGAAAGCCTGCACAGCGAAAGCTCAAAACTAGAATAGTGTACTTCACCAAATAGTTGTGAAAACAAATCCAGTTAGCAACAGCGAATTAGTAGGTCTTGCCGGTAGCACGACAGAGAGAAAATTGAGTTCTTTGTTTACAATGAGTACTGGGTACTTGGACGACAGATGGCGCTGTTGAAGTACACCCCCTACCTGCATAGCGATCGCTGGCGGATTTTTTCCGTAGAGTTTTCTGTCGAGCAGCAGAGCTGCAGCTATTATAATCACCGGCTAAGTTAAATATTGAAAAATTTTTTTTTTTCATATTTTTGATATTTTTTTGAGAAAATTCAGGCATTTTCCAAGAGAATGAGACCAACCTGACCTCTCTATGACAAAAATTAAGGCTGTTAGAGCAATCTAAAAAAAATATACTGCAAAATGTGCAGGGAAAAAAATAAACCCCTGGGGGTTAAGGGTTGGAAATTTCCAAATAGCCTGGGGGTAAAATGGTTAAAGGTGGAAGCATGCTAATATCATTGTCATCCCCTATACAGTAAAATCAAGTACCCTAGTTTTCCCCAGCATCTTTCATGAACTAACAGCAAAATTCCTTTTCCACTTAGAACTGTTCAACTTGATTGGAAACCACTAAAAATACTTTGCGTATCGAGAGTGAAATACACTCTTCACAACAATAATTAAAATCACAGTACTGTACTGTATTGGCCTCGAAATGACGCACAAAGTGAATGTGGATCACAAACCCCCAAAAATAATTTTCAGGCATATTCCAGACTATAATTACTAACTGATTCAAGAGAAAACAAATGTGAGTGCAGTAATTAAACAATATAAGAAAGTAAACAGTTTAAGTGTGATTGTGTCTGGTCGACGAAGATAACTGAAAACTATATTTCGTGAGGAGACAACCTGGGCTTCCTACCACTTGCCAGTAGAGGGTTCTATTTCTTTCTTAAGAGCATGTTATGTTTGAAGCAAAGCAAAAAATGGGAAAATTTTAAAATCTTACAGGTGACTGTCAATTAAACTGAGCTTCTAAATAATAAGCAATATGAACATCAACGGAGATTTACAGAAATAATAAATATCATTCCACTTACTAAATCAGGTATGTGATGTATAAATAGACGATCCTCGTATGACTTAGGACCTCGGGGATACTTATTTCGCATGTGTTTAATCATTTGATGAAGACGATTAATAGGAAATTGTGATTCAGTGCAGATGTAGACAACACCTGTGAATGGAGAACATACAGTATAAATGTATATATAATTCTGCAATTAACTGGTCAGCACTTGAATTACAGTAGACACTATTTCAGCAAAAGAACTCTCCTTTCTTTTACAAACCTAGAGCTATAAAAAATACACCTGAGGTAATGGAACTTGCAACATACTGTACTGTACAGTCTAGTGAGTCTTAGTTACAAAAAATTGTCTAATGAGTCTTAGTTACTAAAAATTTCTTTAAGCGTACACACAATACTGTACATCTAGTGAGTCTTAGTTGAGAAAAACTGTCTAAAGAGTCTTAGTTACTAAAACTTCTTTAAGAATAGACAATCAAACATTAAAAAAATCTCTTCTTAAAAGTTATGAGTAGAAAAACATTCCATAACAATATGACTGATACATTTCACAGGTAAAACACAAAATTCACAAAATATTTACAAAAAACCATAGCCAATTTGTCATTAATAAAAATGGCATACCAATAAAGGAAACTCTGGAATAGCTGCATCACTACTATCGATTCTTTATTCTGATAAAAAGAATGTGATATGTCCTGGGATTACAATAACAACTGCCTCAAAATAATTGACATACTATAAAACAGCCATTATTCCCTATAAGAATGAAGTTCAGTTACATTGCTCATAAACCCACTCAAACTCGATAGTCTTTAGAAGTGTCTGTAATATCACCATCACTGTGAGCTAGGGAAGGGGGGGGTTTGGGGAAGCCTATAGATCTAGCAGCCGAGTCATTGGCAACCATTACCTCCCCCTCCTTGGTCCTAGCTTGATGGCAAGTGGGGTTGGGCATTGATCAAAGTATATATGAACAGTCTCTAGGGCATTGACCTGTCCCTTGCTTCCGCCTATTATGAGCAACCTTTTAATCTTTCAAATAATATCAAATCAAAGGCTGTGAAAACTCCCCCTGAAAGAAGAAGTATACCAGTGGATACAATAGGTGGGGAGCAAAGGAACCCAGATCTGTCGAGGCAGAAGCCACAGGGGCCCTACTACTGAAATATCGAAATTTAGGTTTACCTTATAGCAGAGAGAAGTTACCACTTATAATGGGACTGGATAGCCCATAACAAAGTACTGTTTCTTTCAGATCTTGGCGAAACATGTGCACCAAAGGTAGCAGTATGATGATCATTGATTAAGGTTACAGGCACTTAGTGATCAATAATGATCAAGGAATTCTTGGGAAGTCATGAAGGAACAGCATTGTACAAAATAAAATTTATGTGTAATTTATTAAAAAAGTGGTTTCCTAAAAGAGTAAGAAAGTACCACTGGATCCTTGATCTTTTTATTCGTTAGACTCACATTTTGCCTGCATCTTTTGAGACCTTTAGTCAATCAGAAGTGATAACATTTTGTCTTTTAAAGAAAAATCCATAAAAAGTCCATCATCATAGAATTTCAAACAGCTACTTATGTCAAGTGAAGGTTAATGTGGTAGATGAAAATTTACCGATACAGTATTATAAAACAGATTGATGTAGTCACCGAGTTCCATTGATTATCTTTCATTGGGGTTTGCAGAAGGATTTTATTCTTATTAAGAATTGAAAATGAAACAAGGTATGATTAAGAAAGTTGGAAAGCAGTGAGCAAAGGCCAACTGGAGCAAATGAATTTGTAAAAAGTAGAGACATAGATGATGCTTACATCATCAAATGTTCCTGAGATGCAACAAAATTATTCAAGGGATTCCAAAGAGAAAAATTATTGACAATTAAATCTTTAAGAAAATTATACATCACATTCATAGTCACACTGTAACTTCACACAAAAGTGTTTGGCCTTTAGAGATGCAAGGATCTTGGAGATGCTTGCTAAAAAAAAATCAGTGTTTACTACAAATATCACAATTTTTTAAATTAATTTTTGTTTTTCCTAACTACGAGTAGACACACCAAAGTCTTATAAACCTAAGCTAACTGTCCCGTCACCCAACCATGTCATACTAGGACCCCAACAAAAAGAATGAGGTCCTAAAACCAAACTAAGTAATACGAAATAAAAAACCCATGTAAGGAAAGGAAAAATCAAGTCTCCAGTCTGACGACCTGTCCTAACAAAACCAGCAGACCCAAGGAGAAGGACGTCAAGAGACCAACAATAATTAACATAGGTCAAGACATAATGACTTGTAAGGCCAGATATGTAATGATCTTCCTGATCAGGTATCTGAATCACAAAAACTTCAGTTTAAACTACAGGCAAAAGTATCCTGTTGAATAGGATGACAAAAGACTGTACGTTAATGACTGATCTATTTGCCATTGTTACTAAATCTAAAAACTATATTATTTATATTAGATAATTCTCTGAACCTTATCCTTATTCCTCCCATTGTCATTATCACTTGTTGGAGCAAGAAATAACAATAAAGATTTGAAGCAAAATAGTGTTGCTATTTATAGTAACATCATTTATCAAATTACAATGCATGAAAAAACTAATCGTCCCGATACAAAATTAACTGGTTTGTCTGCCAATCACACATTATTTTTAACTGAGAAGAACACTCACTGTATTTCTGTTTAACATAAAGTTCTAAACCTTAAATAAAAACATAATGGATAAATGACAGAAAAGAAACTTCAGAGAAGATCCCTTACAAAAATAAACAAAGGGGAAAAGGGGGACCGGACTTTCAGATAATTAAGGAATAAACTCTACACTAAATCAAGAATCTCCCTAACATTATTATCCATCCATGAACCCGACAGACCATCCATTCCCTACCAGGGTTCCGTTGCAGTGGTTTGCGGACTGTGGCCAGAGGTAGTACCCAAACTGCCTAGTGTTTGAATGCCAACCACACCCCAACCTTCACTACACAAAAAATATACAACAGTGGAATACCCAAAAATATAGGTAACAGGTCAAGAGAACGGAGCACTGGGCACCACCCCTTGATTTATACTGAGTAAGGGGACCCAGCTAGAACCTTACTTTCCATCTTCCCTTGCCTTGAGCTTGCTGAATAAATGCATAAGATGACTGTTGATTCATTTCTGAGAAGTCAGCAGAATTTATGAATAGCTCTATCTTCTTTAGGTAAGATGGTTTCAAGCTTAAGTAAAATGTCAGAACATTAGGTGAAAGGGAACATTTATTAAAACTGATAACGGGACACATTGTGGGAGAAAAAACATATGATAAATGACTTATCAGAAACAGATTTGATAAAAAAAAAGTTAGAGTAACATTAACATTTTTTTTGTCAAATTCAAATAAGCAATTGAAGGAAAAATTAGCATCCCTTTACACAATAACAAGATAAAAAAAAAGATTTGAATAACCAAAAAAAAAACAAGAACTATTCACTCTATAAGGGTTCCTTAAACTATACTAGTATAAACAAAGGCACACCTAACCGTGTATCTATTTGGGATACATTCAAATACCAGTAACTTGCCTCACGATCAAAGGGTTCATAAAACAAGGATTGTAATTCATGCGGTAAAACTAGATCCCGGAAAAGGGATTTTGACGAAGGAAAAATCTATTTCTGGGCGAGAGACCCGTGTCGCCCAGTGAAATGCTCCTATAGCACCATTTCTAAGGTATATAACTGCTATATATTACCAGAGAAAAAATTGCATGGGAATGCCAGGTTGAACCCAGCTCGCTCACCTGTATAAGGTGTCGATATAATACTGGGGCGCGATAAATCACAACCAGAGGCCTCGCACCATTCAGATGTCGCCTGTTAAAATCCCCGAACAGCGAGGCGCCGTTCAACCTCGTACTACTACTAACCAACCCACGCCAGTGACGTCACTCCTTATAGCACCCCAGATTGGGGCCCAATTAGGGAGGGACGGGCGGGTTCACTGGGCGACATGAGTCTCTCACCCAGAAATAGATTTTTCCTTCGTCAAAATCCCTTTTCTGGGCTCCGACCCGTGTCGCCCAGTGAAATCGTACCAGAGAATGGGGACCCAATACGGCTAACTACCTGGAGGGAATAACACAAAATCAATATACTGTAGCTGATGAATTTTAATATAAAAAAAGAGGGACATGGAAACCCGTAAACAGATCAACACGTAAATGACAGAGACAATTAGACGTGATACATAAACAAAATGAAACCCGAAGGGAAAGTCAACAGGTATGAATAATGTTAATACAGCTTGGTAAGCAAAATGCAGTAAAGCATACAATCATATATATAAATAATTAACATAACAAAGGAACATCAGCTCGGGGATTCCCAAAAACAAGTGAGATCAAAATAATTCGTGAAATCGATCAATTGAATAATAAATAATACATCATGGTAAATAAAACAGGTAGGAACAACAGGTAAGCCAGGCAAGGGAAAGAGGACAGGGCAAGACGTTGTGATTAGGACTCAGTACCCTCGGGAGGAACCACATTCCCCGCAGCTACTGTGGCAAATCTAAGAGCTTCTAAAGGTTTTAGGTAGTGGCGTTTGAAAACTTTAGGGGACTTACAACCCGTATATTTTGAGAGCTCATCAAATTTCATATGGTGGAAAAAATTAATTAAGGTAGCCACAGCTCGAATATCATGGACATGTGGGAATGATTCAGGATTAGCTTGTTTAATAAAGTAAAGAATTTGTTGCCAGATTCCCTTAAGGGTAATAGTTCCTCCGTGCTCTCTAATAAGGGCCCTGTGGTTGTAGTGGAAGTTCTACTTAAGTAGGATTTCAGGGTGGTAACTGGGCACAGGGATGGATCCCTAGGAAGTGGAACAATCTTCCAGGGGGACCACCTGTTCTGGGGATCCTCATTTTTAGCCAGGAACACTTTATTAGGGGAGAGAAGGACCTCACCAGAAGGGAGAAACTCTATGTGACCTGGGTTTCTAGATAAAGCTGACAATTCCGAGATTCTGGAGCCAGAGGCGAGGCTCAAAAGGAAAAGTGACTTTCTTAATAATGCCATATAGTTACAGGATTCATTTGGAGGTCAGAGGCCAGCTTAAGAACATCGTTTAAAAACCAGGAAACTGCGCAAGGGCGAGTGGAAGGTTTTAGCCTGGCACAAGCTTTCGGAATGGATGAGAAATATGAATCCGTTAAATCAATGCCAAAACCAATATGGAAGATCTTTTTCAAGGCTGACTTAATTGTAGTAATGGTACTGGCTGCCAGGCCTGATTCGAAGAGAGTCCGGAAGAATGTCACAGTTAGGTTCATTGTCATTTTCTCAACCTAGGAATCTCTCAAGAACTTAGCTAATTTCTTGACAGCTGAGTCATATTGTCGGAGAGTAGATTCCCTTTTGTCGGATTCCAGGAAAACAGTATTCGAAGGATCGATGCTTGCACCTCGTTGGGCTGCGAACTTCATGAAGTCCATAAAGTTAGGGCATTCAGAATCCTTGAGGAAGCGAACACATTGCGAGTTTGTACTGTCTGTGTGAGCACCGGATTGGGAATGCGCCGGGGGCTGAGACCTAGCTCTAGCAACAAGGGGAACCAATTGCTCTTGGGCCAGTTGGGGGCTACGAGAGCCAGTCGACCTTTGAAGGATCTGAGTTTGTGCAGAACTTTCAGCAGGAGATTCACCGGAGGAAACAGATAAATCGTCTTCCAGGTACAGTATTCCAATCTAGAATCATAGAGTCCGTGGCATAAGCCTGAGGGTCCAGGTTGGGGGCTACGTAACAATCTAGTTTGCGATTGAATTCCGTCGCAAACAGATCCACCTGGAGACCCGGGACCTGAGATAGTATCCACTGGAAGGATCGATGGTCTAGTGACCATTCCGACTCTAGCGGAGTCGTCCGGGAAAGGGAGTCCGCTACCACATTCCGGACTCCTGCTAGATGGACTGCTGACAGGTGCCACTTGTGCATTGCCGCCATGGAGAAAATCTGCAACATGACGTGGTTTATTTGGGCTGATCTGGAGCCTCCTCTGTTGAGGCAGTGAACTATAAATGCACTGTCGAAAACCAGTCTGATATGAAGATTCCTGGCTGGATTGAGACGTTTTAAAGTGAGGAAGACTGCCATGGCCTCTAGGACGTTGATGTGCATGTGTCGGAAGACTGATGACCATAACCCTTGGACTTTCTTGTGTTCGGAGTAACCTCCCCACCCTGTTAAGGAGGCGTCTGTGTGGACGACGAGTCCCGGGACCGGATGTTGTAAGGGAACCGACTTGGAGAGATTCTTGACCTTCGTCCAAGGGTGTAGACTTTTCTTCAGGAGTGGGGGAAGGCGGGCACGTCTGTCGCGGCGTTTTGCGGTTGCTTTGGATCTCCACACTTTGTTTATGTCCTTGAGTTTGGACCGTAGGATGATGTCTGTCACGGAGGCGAACTGCAAGGAACCTAGGATCCTCTCTTGGTTCCTTCTGGAGGTCAACTTCTCCCTGAGAAATTGCCTCGTCTTCCTCGCAATCTCCTTCCTTTTAGCTTTGGGGAGGCACAGCGTATGGGAGCATAGGTCTCATTGTAGACCCAGCCATTGAAACTTGGTCTCCCGGACCAGGCGGGATTTTCCGAAGTTGACTTGGAATCCCAGTTGACGAAGGAAGGTGAGAACTTTGTTCGTTGCTACGCGGCAATTCTGGGCATTGTCTGACCAGATTAGCCAATCGTCTAGATAGTCCACTACCTGTATTCCCTGAGTGCGAAGCTCTTGAATGACTGTCTCTGCTAGTTTGGTGAAGATTCTGGGTGCCACGTTGAGCCCGAACGGCATCACTTTGAATGCGTAGGCTTGTTTGCCTAGCTTGAAGCCCAGAAAAGGACAAAAATGCCTTGCTATTGGAACGTGATAGTAGGCATCGGTAAGATCGATGGAGGTGGTAACGGCCCCACGGGGAAGTAAGGTCCGCACCTGCGAGACGGTAAGCATACGGAATTTGTCGCAACGAATGAAGGAATTTAAACGAGACAGGTCCAGGATTACCCTTCGTTTGTCTGAGCCTTTCTTTGGCACGCTGAACAAGCGCCCTTGAAATCTTAAGCGACGTATGCTTTGGATCGCATTCTTTTGTAGCAGATCTGTCGTGAAGGAACATAGTTCTTCTGTTGGCAATTGGTAAAAGCTGTTCGGTGGAGGAGGTCCCTGTATCCAGCTCCACCCTAGTCCTTTGGAGATAATGCTGGAAGCCCAATCGCTGAACTTCCAACGGTCTCGAAAAAGGGACAGTCTCCCTCCTACCTGCGTTGTCTCATTGGGTGGAGGATGATTTGCCTCCTCTGCTTCCACGGGAAGACTTGCCCCGGTGGTAACCCCTTCCGCTACCTCGGGCGCGAAAGGCACCCCTGGCACCTCTGTGACGCTGGTAGCCACGGAAGGAGGTCTGAGCCTTATAAATGGGGTTAAAGGCGGGGGAGAAGGACGTGGAGGCGATTTGAGACTGAGGGACCAGGACGTATGGCTCTTACTGCTGGCCCTTTGATGTAGAAGGCTGGGGGCCTTGGGGAGCTGTTTGAACCCTGAATTGGGAAGAGTGGAAAGGCCTCAGTCTCTCCCTACCTCGGATTGGGGTACCAGTAGGCTCATATCTCCTCTTCGGGACGAGGCCCCACCTAACTTTGAGGCTTTGGTTGGCCCTAGCTGCCTCGCTAAGGACCGAGTTAACCAAATCATCCGGGAAAAGATCCGGGCCCCAGACCGGAGCTTTGATGAGCTTATTAGGCTTGTGCCTAATGGTGGCTTCAGAGAGGACGTGTCGTCGACAACGGGTCCTGGCGCTTGCAAAATCATAGGCGTCAGCCATGAAGTTTTGCAGTTACGACTTAGTGAGGGCCTTAAGGAGGTCCTCCTCGTTGTAAGTGGCAACGGCCAACTCGGAAAGGGTGACCGAATTGAGAGATCTGCCGAATCTGCACCTAGAATCAAATTCTAATTTAAGAAGAGACTCTGGGAGTTTGGGAAGCCGTTCGCTGAACTGCGTCGAGGCACATTCCGTGCTCAACTTACCTTCGGAAAAGGTAGCTGAGGCATACCGCCAACATTCATTGTCCCCCGGAAAGAGGAGGGAGGTTAAGTCGGTCTCCCTGAGTTGTGGTAAAGGCTTCTCATCTTTGATAGCCTGGAAGACGGACTCCAGAATCTTGGTCGCATATGGTGTAGGGGTTTGGTCGTCGGCCACAAACATAGTGTACGAACTCTTGTGGGCCGTAATCATGGTGTTCAAACATTGCCACTCATGGAACAGGCGAACCAAGACAGACTGTGCTTGTTCCTTAGGAAAAATGTTATTTTCATTAGTAAAATAAATTTTTGAATATACTTACCCGATAATCATGTAGCTGTCAACTCTGTTGCCGACAGAAATCTACGGTCGGGATACGCCAGCGATCGCTATACAGGTGGGGGTGAACACAACAGCGCCATCTGTGGTCAGGTACTCCAGTACTTCTTGTCAACACCACCTCAATTTTTTCCTCGGTCCACTGGTTCTCTATGGGGAGGAAGGGTGGGTCAATTAAATCATGATTATCGGGTAAGTATATTCAAAAATTTATTTTACTAATGAAAATAACATTTTTCAATATTAATCTTACCCGATAATCATGTAGCTGATTCACACCCAGGGTGGTGGGTGGAGACCAGCATACATGTTAACAAAGAAGCTAAGTATCCCGTATTTTATTTTATTAGTTATTCAAAAATAACATAAAATAAATAAGTACCTGGTAAGGAAGACGACTTGAACCACTACTCTGCCTTTATTAAGTACGTCTTCCTTACTGAGCGTAGCGGTCCTCTTAGGATGCTGAACGACTCTTAGGTGCTGAAGTATAAAGGGCTGCAACCCATACTAAAGGACCTCATCACAACCTTTAACCTCGGCGCTTCTCAAGAAAGAATTGACCACCCGCCAAATCAACAAGGATGTGGAAGGCTTCTTAGCCGACCGTACAACCCATAAAAAGTATTCAAGAGAAAGGTTAAAAAGGTTATGGGATTATGGGAATGTAGTGGCTGAGCCCCCGCCTACTACTGCATTCGTTGCTACGAATGGTCCCAGGGTGTAGCAGTTCTCGTAAAGAGACTGGACATCTTTGAGATAGAATGATGCGAACACTGACTTGCTTCTCCAATAGGTTGCATCCATAACACTCTGCAGAGAACGGTTCTGTTTGAAGGCCACTGAAGTAGCCACAGCTCTCACTTCATGTGTCCTTACCTTCAGCAAAGCAAGGTCTTCTTCCTTCAGATGAGAATGTGCTTCCCTAATCAGGAGCCTGAATAGGTAAGAAACTGAGTTCTTAGACCTTGGAAGAGAAGGCTTCTTGATAGCACACCATAAGGCTTCTGATTGTCCTCGTAAAGGTTATGACCTTTTTAGATAGTACCTAAGAGCTCTAACTGGGCAAAGTACTCTCTCCAGTTCGTCCCCCACCAAGTTGGACAGGCTTGGGATCTCGAACGACTTAGGCCAAGGACGTGAAGGAAGCTCGTTTTAGCAAAAAACCGAGCTGCAAGGAACATGTAGCCGTTTCAGATGTGAAAACTATGTTCCTGCTGAAGGCGTGGATCTCACTTACTCTTTTAGCTGTTGTCAAGCACACGAGGAAAAGAGTTTTTAATGTGAGGTCCTTAAAAGAGGCTGATTGGAGAGGTTCAAATCTTGATGACATAAGGAACCTTAGGACCACGTCTAGATTCCAGCCTGGAGTGGACAACCGACGTTCCTTTGAGGTCTCAAAAGACCTAAGGAGGTCCTGTAGATCTTTGTTGGTGGAAAGATCCAAGCCTCTGTGGCGGAAAACCGCTGCCAACATACTTCTGTAACCCTTAATCGTAGGAGCTGAAAGGGATCTTACGTTCCTTAGATGTAACAGGAAGTCAGCAATCTGGGTTACAGTGGTACTGGTTGAGGAAACTGCATTGGCCTTGTACCAGCTTCGGAAGACTTCCCCTTTAGACTGATAGACTCTGAGAGTGGATGTCCTCCTTGCTCTGGCAATCGCTCTGGCTGCCTCCTTCGAAAAGCCCCTAGCTCTTGAGAGTCTTTCGAAAGTCTGAAGGCAGTCAGACGAAGAGCGTGGAGGTTTGGGTGTACCTTCTTTACGTGAGGTAGACGTAGAAGGTCCACTCCTAGAGGAAGAGTCCTGGGAATGTCGACCAGCCATTGCAGTACCTCTATGAACCATTCTCTCGCGGGCCAGAGCGGAGCCAACCAACGTCAGCCGTGTCCCTTTGCGAGAGGCGAACTTCTGAAGTACCCTGTTGACAATCTTGAACGGCGGGAATGCATACAGGTCGAGATGGGACCAATCCAGCAGAAAAGCATCCACGTGAACTGCTGCTGGGTCTGGAATCGGAGAACAATACAACGGGAGCCTCTAGGTTATCGAGGTAGCGAACAGATCTATGGTTGGCTGACCCCACAGGGCCCAAAGTCTGCTGCAAACATTCTTGTGAAGGGTCCACTCTGTGGGGATGACCTGACCCTTCCGGCTAAGGCGATCTGCCATGACATTCATATCGCCCTGAATGAACCTCGTTACCAGCGTGAGCTTTCGATCTTTTGACCAGATGAGGAGGTCCCTTGCGATCTAGAACAACTTCCACGAATGAGTCCCTCCCTGCTTGGAGATGTAAGCCAAGGCTGTGGTGTTGTCAGAGTCCACCTCCACCACCTTGTTAAGCTGGAGGGACTTGAAGTTTATCAAGGCCAGATGAACCGCCAACAGCTCCTTGCAATAGATGTGAAGTGTCCTTTGCTCCTGATTCCATGTTCCCGAGCATTCCTGTCCGTCCAAAGTCGCACCCCAGCCCGTGTCTGATGCGTCAGAGAAGAGACGGCGGTCGGGTTTCTGAACAGCCAAAGGAAGACTTCCTTGAGAAGAAAGCTGTTCTTTCACCACGTGAGAGTAGACCTCCTCTCTTCGGAAACAGGAACTGAGACCGTCTCTAGCGTCATGTCCTTTATCCAGTGAGCCGCTAGATGATACTGAAGGGGGCGGAGGTGGCGTCTCCCTAACTCGATGAACAGGGCCAGCGATGAAAGTGTCCCTGTTAGACTCATCCACTACCTGACTGAGCATCGGTTCCTTCTCAGCATGCTCTGGATGCATTCTAGGGCTTAGTAGATCCTTGGGGCCGACGGAAAAGCCCGAAAAGCTCGACTCTGAAGATCCATACCCAGGTAGACAATGGTCTGGGATGGGACGAGCTGGGACTCCTCAAAATTGACCAGGAGGCCCAGTTCCTTGGTCAGATCCATAGTCCATCTGAGAATCTCCAGACAGCGACGACTTGTGGGAGCTCTTAAAAGCCAGTCGTCTGACGGAGCCGGACACAAGATCATGGTACTGCTGCACAGTCTGTGAACTGTCAACCATGGGGAAGCGAGGAAGTACAGCGACAACCCGAAGCTGTCTAGACTGTCTGGGTCGTACAGACAACTCCTTATCGGGTTGCTGAGGTTGCCGCACTGCGTCACAACAAGTCACTTCTGCTGGTTGTTGAACGTCTTCCCAGTGACACACTGACTCCGTAAACAAAAAATCCTCTAACAAGGACTAAGCTTGGACTGCATGTCTTGCAACAAAGCTCAAGGTCTATGGGAGCAGGTGTGGTAACAGACGGGGTTAGCGACTGAAGTGGAACCATTACCCTCCCTGGAAGCATGTTATGCTTAAATAAAAGTCCATAAGAGGCTAAGCAGCTAAAGGCTCCTCTCCAAATGACAGAGTCCTCAAGGGAATATCAGAAGGAGGGAGAATAGCACTTTCTCATCTACAGGAACCATATCCGAGAAAAGCTAAGTTCTCTCAGTGAGGGTTTCACTGGTGCAAAAGCAGCAGACTAGAAGGCAATGTTATGAAACTGCTTGACAGTCTAGTGAGTTGGCAACAACCAAAGATGTGTGACTGAGGAGCAGGCGGTAAGGTATGCAGAGCATGCTGTATGTAGAGCATGCTGTAAGGTAAGCAGAGCATGTTGCATGGCGTGCGGCTTATGCTGCATGGGATGAGGCTCATGCTGCATGGGATGAGGCTCATGCTGCATGGTATGAGGCTCATGCTGCATGGGATGAGGCTCATGCTGCAAGGGATGAGGCTCATGCCGCATGCGTTGAGGAGGATGCCGCATAGTATGAGGCTCCTGCCTCATGGGTTGAGGCGGTTGCCGCATAGCATGAGGCTCCTGCCTCATGGTTTGAGGAGGATGCCGCATAGCATGAGGCTCCTCATAGCATGAGGCTCCTGCCTCATGGGTTGAGGAGGATGCCGCATAGCATGAGGCTCCTGCCTCATGGGTTGAGGAGGATGCCGCATAGCATGAGGCTCCTGCCTCATGGGTAGAGGAGGTTGCCGCATAGCATGAGGCTCCTGCCTCATGGGTTGAGGAGGATGCCGCATAGCATGAGGCTCCTCATAGCATGAGGTCCCTGCCTCATGGGTTGAGGAGGATGCCGCATAGCATGAGGCTCCTGCCTCATGGGTTGAGGAGGATGCCGCATAGCATGAGGCTCCTGCCTCATGGTTTGAGGAGGATGCCGCATAGCATGAGGCTCCTCATAGCATGAGGCTCCTCATAGCATGAGGCTCCTGCCTCATGGTTAGAGGAGGTTGCCGCATAGCATGAGGTTCCTGCCTCAAGAGTTGCGTCTGCCTCAAGGGTTGAGGAGGTAGCTGCGCAGAGAGAGGCTCTTGCCTCAAGAGTTGAGGCGGTTGCCGCATAGCATGAGGCTGCTGCCTCAAGGATGGTGGAGGTTGCCGCAACGCATGAGGCTGCTGCCTCAAGGATGGAGGAGGTTGCCGCAACGCATGAGGCTCCTGCCTCATGGTTAGAGGAGGTTGCTGCAAAGCATGAGGCTCCTGCCTCAAGGGTTGAGGAGGTTGCCGCATAGCAAGAGGCTCCTGCCTCAAGGAAAGTGGAGGTTGCTGCATAGCGCTGGTACCTGGCAACTCCCAATGCGGCAGCTCACGCATGGAGGCAGGAGGAGCCTCAACATCATATGTCTGGCAGGGTGGACTGCGCAGAGGTGGAGGAGCGCTCGCAGGAGGAGGTGTGCTAACCTTCTCTGCCTGAAACTCCTGCATCAACACCGCAAGCTGAGACTGCATTGTCTGCAGCATA
The DNA here is from genome assembly GCF_036898095.1 of Palaemon carinicauda. Taxonomy (NCBI): domain Eukaryota; kingdom Metazoa; phylum Arthropoda; class Malacostraca; order Decapoda; family Palaemonidae; genus Palaemon; species Palaemon carinicauda. The sequence goes on from NC_090745.1 coordinate 27,503,843, forward strand.
GACCACTAGAGTCTATGAAAGACAACAACAAACGGAGCTACTGTCCGTTGAGACTGAGGGTCTAAAACAGCTGGTGCGGCAACAGACGGAGTTACTGCCTGTTGCGGTACCACCTTGCCTCTCTGGGAGGTGTGCAGTTGTCGTACTGCAGCAAGTCCGAACTGACCCAGTGTTAATGGCTACACCTAGGAGTTGGACTTGCGCGGAAGGGACCGACTTGCACTTAAAAGCTGCAAGATTTGGTCCATGGTTTCTGCGAGAAACCTCTTCCGCAGACGAGGAATAAATGGGCTCTCTCGTCTTTGTGTGGGTGGGGTGATCACGTCGGCTACGTGAGTTGGTTACACCCGAAACCACGGAGGGAAACGTCTGTTCATCGATCAAGGCCTGATGAACCCATAAGTCCTTCGACGTTACTTCTCCCCTGGGCTTGGGAGCTTGTAAGAGGTCCCAGACTAGGCGAACAACTGGCACGAACAGACGAACCCTCGAACGCAACACTGTAACACTTTGCGCTTATCACTTTATCACTTTTGATTTTCTGTTTGCACTTACCGTAAATACTCGTGTAATGTTCGACTTCGTGTAATGTTCGACCCCCCTATTTTGCCTTCAAAATCATGAATTCATCATATACCTCATGTAATGTTCGAGTCTTGATTTTGGCAGTAGGCTAGATGTCTTTTATCTCCAGCATACCATAATTACCAACAAAGTAAGGGTTATGCCTAAGTGCGATAAACAAATGTATAAAACAAATCGGAACAACACCTAAATACTAACATCTGTTTACAATAACAATTGAGTATTCAGCGTACATTTTATAGCGAACACTTTAGTAGACGATTATCACCACCGCCTAATAGCTTTCAAAAACAAGCAAACACTTCAAGTAGCAAACAAAATTAGTTCATCGTTTTGAGTAACAAATTACCATTACCGGTAATTGCAGGTAATTACGGTGATTATAATTACCCGTTATGCTAATCATTTTTTTTCCTCACAATATATATGAATAAGAATTTACTCATAACCCATCAAGATGTCTACCAAGAAATATAAAAAATTTACTGCAAAATTCAAGCTTCAAATTATTGCAGCCGCTGTCCGCTGAAGCGACAAATAACGTTCAAGCCGTAAAAATGTTTGGAGTTACCGAAACTAGCGTTCGAACTTGGAGAAAAAAAAATGTGGATTCAATTAATAAAAATTTTTGCGGTTTATTATTAATATCAATTAATATACAATACCAAGTAAAATAAAATGAGCCTTATTTTTTCATTAACCATATCACGTTATAACGTACGCAACCCGACAGTTTGCTAGCTTCATAGCTGCTGCGTTATGGTAAAGTCATTACTCCTAGCAAAAAAAAACTATTTATGATTGTTTAGGAAATAAAATCCATGCTAATAATATGTCTGGTGTTAAATGAACATGGTTAGTACTGTATATATAGGCCTAGCCTATGTTTACCTACCAGAAGGTAACCTTATATACGTGTAAGCATAGCCTACGATTACCTACCGGTATGTAGCATAGCCTAGGGTAATTTTCGCGTAGGCCTAGCTTGCGTTTACCTACCGGTAGGCCAGAAATTTTTACTGTTTCAAATATATATCTCGTGTAATGTTCGACCCTTACTTTTTTAACTGAAAAATAGGCCTTCAAAAATCGAACATTACACGAGTATATACGGTATTTCACTGAACTCGAAACTTTAAGTGGTTTGTACCTGAAACACGCAATTCTATCCTTCATTAAAAGTTAGTAATTGCGAAAACAGTATTACAATGTAACAGAAAAACATAATGAAAGATAAATAATTCAGTGGCTGGAAAAGAGACTAAACACTAGATCAAATAAACTACGTTTAAAATCTCTCACCGCAAAAAGCCTGGGAACAAGAATAAAACTCTAGAAACGTTTACCTTCTTCCCCTAAAGAGACTAGGGAGAAGAGCAAAAACGATAACAACGTTACCCGCTTGAACGAAACGTTTACCCTCCTCTCTCTCCCTCCGTCTCTATCTCTCTCTCTCTCTCTTTAGACTTAGAACCTGAGAGATGAGCCCAATTATATATATCGTTAAAACATATTATTGTTAAAGGAAAAAAACTGAAAGATTTCCCAAATAAAAAGTTCCTTTATTAGAATTAAAACCATTTAAGCTAAGAAAGAATGAACAAAACGCTAGAATCGGTTTACTCTTACTGCAACGTGAAACCGTTAACACTCTCTCTCTATCGTAACGATAGAGCGCAAGTTGAACGTTCTGAACGTCAACAACTGCAGAGACAAAACAAAACGTTAGTTCAACTTTGAAAACAGTACGAGACTATCAAAGAAATTCTTTCAAAAACATTAAAATAGCATAAAATGTTAACAGGTAAAAACGAAATGACGGGCTCAATGTTTATAATAAAAGGAAGTTAATCGAAGAGGCCTATAAAAGGCGGAGAGATATAAAATAAATCTATAACTTTGTTAAGCAAAATTAAGAAAGAGAGTCTATACTCTCTTCGACACCAACCCTTCCGACTAAGGGAAGGGTCGGCCATTTAAAAGTGAAAGAGAGTTCATACTCTCTTCGTCACCAAAATTAAATCAAATTAATTCCAAAAAAACTTGCTAAGCTAATGATAAAGCTTCCTGAATAGCGAAGGCTAAACTCTAGAGCAAATACATCACCAAATCGTGAACAATAACTCCAGAATCAACAGCGTATCCATGTAGGTCTAGCCGGAGGCACGACAGAGGAAAAATTGAGGTGGTGTTGACAAGAAGTACTGGAGTACCTGACCACAGATGGCGCTGTTGTGTTCACCCCCACCTGTATAGCGATCGCTGGCGTATCCCGACCGTAGATTTCTGTCGGCAACAGAGTTGACAGCTACATGATTATCGGGTAAGATTAATATTGAAAAATGACAGTTTCCTTTGGAACCTTATCTAAACGGATCAGAGCTTCTGTGAGGCGAGCGTAGCCGGGGAAGGAGAATTCAAGACCCGGCGGGTAGAATTCGTAGTCAGTAAGAGGCCGTGTACCGAAACACTCGATTGACAGCATACCCTCCGAAAAGGGGGCATGCAATGCTAACCTCCAAGGGTTATTCTTATTGAAAGGAGGAAGCTTGGAGGCGTCGGGAATGGGGTACTGCTGTTGAGGAGGTGGTAGCCCCGAACTCATGAGGCCTTGGACTAGGCTTTCCACAGAAGATATCCTCTCGTGTGATTGCTTCGTATGAGACGATAGCATCGACTCAAAACGAGCAAACAGTTTGTCAGAAAATTCCTCCATGTTAAATGATCCCGCCTGGGGGGAAACAGGTGCCGGAACAGAGACTACCTCTTGAGAGGTTGAGGGCACAGCAATTGGGTCTTGAGAAACTCTGGTGGAGGAGGATTTAGCCTCCGAGGGTGACGATCTCGAAGGGTTGTGGTCTTGGGAAGATTTGTGGGTTCTATATAAAGGCTTGTGAGGAGCCTTCACTTTGGGTGGAACGGGTCGGGACCTGAGATCAGTCCTGGTTGCCTCAGGAAAACCGCGAAAAGAAGATTGGTCGGAAATAGAAGAGAAAGCCGGGCTAGGGAGAGGAATCCCAGCCCGGGAACCACCTGACTCACCTACGTCCCTACCTGCGTCGGGATCATCCAGAGCCATGGGCTCCACATCAAGGTCGAGGGTAGCGACGTCCTCAGTTAGGGTGGCGCCCGTCTCCCCTTGGTCCGGGGCCAGAAGAAGAGATGCAATGCTCTCGATGATAGGGTCCGCTATCGCTTTGGGGACCGCAGCTGATGTTTTAGCATTGGGGTAGAGGAGGGAACACCATTCCTCAGAAAGGATATACGGCTGTCTGGCCTTCACGTTGCGGGCGAACCCGCCAAGCCAGATCTTGAGGGTAGCTCAGGCTGTTTCCATTTCAAGCTGGGTGCTCTGAAAGAGAACAGACTATTAGTGAGTGATAAAAGTGCCAAAGAAAAAACTGAGAAGCCCAAGGACTTTGTAGGCACATATAAGGCATGCAGGAAGTCCATAGGACTATGGCCTTACAGTACAAAACAATAAAAGAGGACATTAAAATGTGACTCCCCACAATTCTGTAATAGAGTAACTGCACTCACCGATTCAGATGTTAGAGTGGAAGCCAATTTGTAGCAGACAGGACAGTTGTCCGGATGCCAAACAGCTAGGTCATCCACTTGAAGAGAGCAGTGAGCGTGCGAACGACACACATTATGGCCACAGGGTTGGTGAGAACAGCGACACATGCCGTCATCGCACAGCAGACAGTCTGTAAGATAAAAGATACATGAGTATATTAAAGGAAAGCAATTAGGGGCCGAAGGTCCCAGTGCTTAAATATTATAAAAGTTACTATCATGGTATAAAAGTTGAATATATATAGCTATAATTATCCCTAATGAAAGCAAAAGAAGGGCACGGGGCCCGAATGCTGTAACTCTATATATATATATTAAACCCATGATAAAACTAGTCATATAAGTGCCTAACATATGAATGAAGGCAAATAGGGGACCCTGGGGGGTCCGGGGGTTATAAGTCATATATCAAATAAATGATAAAAATTATTCATATGTAATGCCTTAATAATTGAATGAAGGCAAATTAGGGGACCCCCCAGGGAACCCCGGTGTTTAAAAAATCAAATAACAGCTTTACTTGATTATAAAATTATTAAATTAAATTAAATTAATGAATTAAATTAAGTCAAACCTTAGTCGTGATCATATCATGGAAGGCAAGGTCGAGAACTAGGATCGTATATAATAGATAAACATGACTAAAATATAAAGGGAATCCAAGTAATAATGAATAACGTTGGCTCCGGGGCTCAACTAAAAAACTCGACCGAATGGTAATGAATAAAAGCTACTCCCGGGGATCCCGTAATGGAAGTCTTTAAACATATATATATATATCTATATGAGGTCCGTGAGGTGCGTGACAGGGGGGGGGGGGGATCTTAAAAGGGTCCATGACGTGCGGGACCAAGAGGGAAAAGCCCGTACACAACTTAATATTAAATAACATAACAAGGTACCACGGAACGAGTCGAAACTCCCCGCCGATCGTCAGCCAAACGAGCGACGGAAAGAAACGACTACGACCGGGTAGAGTAGTGGGGAAATGTAATGTACGTTAACGACTAATAATAGAATGCCTCACAGAACAACGGGAACCGCCCGTGCAAAGAGGATGCCCCCGGGAGGAGTACATAGGCGCTTATAAGATATCGGTGGGAGGAGGCTAGGAGTAGGTTGGCTCCGAGACGATATCAGGTATACCAACCTGCCAGACCCACGAGTGATATGATCATGTGGAAAGATTAAAACACTATAAAAAACAAAACACATGGTAAATAAGAGAGGAAGGCATGCTGGATGATAATAATAATAATAAAATTAGCTATAAATCAATCGTAAAACAAACGAGGGCGCGAACAAGAGACGGGAAAGAACAAGCCTGACGGCGCTTGGAGTAGGCAGGGCTACCAACAGAACACAGGGTCAGTGAAGTGCTGACAAAATGTAAACTAAATTGTAATAACTGACTCATGAAAGCCCCTCGAACTAATGCAATCATACGAATGACGTTAAAATAGTAAGCGAGTCCGTGGCGTGCGAACGTAAATAAGCGAAGATATGATATGTGGAAAAGAACGCCGATGGCGATCAGGCATGCCAACTTCCAATATACGCACATGAATATGAAATAACTGTTATCATAAAACAGGACAATATAAAATTGATACGGTGTGTGAACCGTGGAGATCCATAAAGTTCACAACGAGAAACAATCAGTATGGAGGACTAATTGAAAATCGTTAGAACGAACGAGAGAGAGAGAGGAAGGAGCCTGTCCCGAGGGAGACCCAGCAAGGTCGTGAATAAAAAACTGAATAATATAAACAAAAATGGACAAGGCCCCCTCCAAAATCTCAAAACTCATAGCTCTGGTACTTAACTTAGATGTAGTGACAGTGGAGTCGGACATCTTGAGGTAAATCCAGAGAAAAACCAGCGAAATTTACACACAACACAAAGTATTGTTAACAAACTGCGTGCTATTTTAGGAGTGACGTCACTGGCGTGGGTTGGTTAGTAGTAGTACGAGGTTGAACGGCGCCTCGCTGTTCGGGGATTTTGACAGGAGACATCTAAATGGTGCGAGGCCTCTGGTTGTGATTTATCGCGCCCCAGTATTATGATCATGAATGGGAGGTAAATCAGTTGTTGTTTGCGGATGATACTGTACTGGTAGCAGACACAGAAGAGAAGCTTGACCGACTAGTGACAGAATTTGGAAGGGTGTGTGAGAGAAGGAAGTTGAGAGTTAATGTGGGTAAGAGTAAGGTTATGAGATGTACGAGAAGGGAAGGTGGTGCAAGGTTGAATGTCATGTTGAATGGAGAGTTACTTGAGGAGGTGGATCAGTTTAAGTACTTGGGGTCTGTTGTTGCAGCAAATGGTGGAGTGGAAGCAGATGTACGTCAGAGAGTGAATGAAGGTTGCAAAGTGTTGGGGGCAGTTAAGGGAGTAGTAAAAAATAGAGGATTGGGCATGAATGTAAAGAGAGTTCTATATGAGAAAGTGATTGTACCAACTGTGATGTATGGATCGGAGTTGTGGGGAATGAAAGTGATGGAGAGACAGAAATTGAATGTGTTTGAGATGAAGTGTCTGAGGAGTATGGCTGGTGTATCTCGAGTAGATAGGGTTAGGAACGAAGTGGTGAGGGTGAGAACAGGTGTAAGAAATGAGTTAGCGGCTAGAGTGGATATGAATGTGTTGAGGTGGTTTGGCCATGTTGAGAGAATGGAAAATAGCTGTCTGCTAAAGAAGGTGATGAATGCAAGAGTTGATGGGAGAAGTACAAGAGGAAGGCCAAGGTTTGGGTGGATGGATGGTGTGAAGAAAGCTCTGGGTGATAGGAGGATAGATGTGAGAGAGGCAAGAGAGCGTGCTAGAAATAGGAATGAATGGCGAGCGATTGTGACGCAGTTCCGGTAGGCCCTGCTGCTTCTTCCGGTGCCTTAGATGACCGCGGAGGTAGCAGCAGTAGGGGACTCAGCAGTATGAAGCTTCATCTGTGGTGGAAATGTGGGAGGTTGGGCTGTGGCACCCTAGCAGTACCAGCTGAACTCGGCTGAGTCCCTGGTTAGGCTGGAGGAACGTAGAGAGTAGAGGTCCCCTTTTTGTTTTGTTTCTTGTTGTTGTCGGCTACCCCCCAAAATTGGGGGAAGTGCCTTTGGTATATGTATGATGTATGTAGTATTATATCGACACCTTATACAGGTGAGCGAGCTAGGTTCAACCTGGCATTCCCATGCAATTTTTTCTCTGGTAATATATAGCAGTTATATACCTTAGAAATGGTGCTATAGGAGCATTTCACTGAGCGACACGGGTCGGAGCCCAGAAAACTTGCTTTTAAGTCTTCTCCAGGCTGACTAGCAACATAATCAGGTGGATCATGCAATATTATTCCTGACTTATGACAGGAAAAAACTTCAAGCTTAAAGGAGAACCCCACAACACTGTGGTTCATAATCTGCATGAACAGTCAATCTGTTTTGGGCATTGACAACACTTAAAAGTTTGGCTATCACTGATAACTTTGCTATGCCACTTTATGTTCACTTGGTTCTGGGGCCAGTATTTGAAAAAACTGTCCATAAACACTCTGTGTCAATATATTACCAGCTAGGTCAGTGATAAGAATAATCTAGTTTCATTTGCTGCTAATTTTGAATCAAGTTACCATGTAGTAGGGCATGCTTAAATCACTCATCAGTGTACGGGAAGCAGTTATATCAATAACAGGTCTTGTGTAACTTTTCTTTTGGCAACTTCATCTTTCCTATATACTCAGAAGAATAACCTAAACTTCTCTCCCTACTGGGTGTAGGGGCCTGCTGTCAGTACCTTCTAAGAAAAATAATAACGGATTAAGGCACCTTTTTGCGGGACACTTGAGGGCTAAAAAAAAATATAAGTGTGTCTCATAACATCCAAACCAAAATTATTTTTTCATACACACAAAACATTAATTATTCCACCGTAAACTATCGCCAGGGGTTCCGTGAGAATTCATGCTTTATTTAATTTTTTCTATTTATATACAGTATTATATTTTCTCCATTTAACATACCATAAGGAGTCATAAGCCTATACCTTATTATTGTAACATATCGTGCAAGATTTTTGTCTTCAATTTTACTAGAGGTAGGTATTATAAATGAGGGTGAAATGGTTTGCACAGTAGGCAAGCAATGGGGGTTTGAGATGGCATGTTATGAAGCATACTCGTTTTGCACAGTTCAATGGATTTCCCAAGTGTTATGAGCTGTTTAGTAAGGATTTCTGTAATCCCATTTTCATTTCTTAGTTAGTCTGCCTTGAACAGAGCAAACAATCCTTTAGTAATTGCGAAAAGCAGATTCTGAAATATTTAGAAAGGAAGCATTCAATTGATGAAGAGGATCAGAAGGACAATGGCTTCATATATGTATATACAGTATACTGTACTGGGGTTCCTTGGGATAAGAAAAACTGTCTCAGAGTTCCTTAAGTCCCAAAAGTTGGAAAGCATTGCAACAGATCTTAAAGAGCACCTCATGGTCCCCCAGCTAACGATTGAAGACCATCTTAGATCTACCAATAATACAAAACCCTCTATCCCCACCGAGGCACTCTGCCACCATTATGAGAATACAAGAGGATTGTTAGTCAATTAACAGATAGGCACCCAACCAGACCTGTCACCCCCTAAGCCTATACCATGTCGGGTGCTCAGTCGTACCTTTACTTTAGGTACCATCGATAGATACCTGATGGGGAACTGAAAGAGAATGATTATTAGCATTCATAATAAAGGTAACTACTAATTTTCCTGTCATACAGCATACAGTATTGTGAAAGATCTGTTGATAAGATTCTCAAGCTAGTGTGGTGAAGGATCTAACTATGTCATAGAGGATCCTGAATCCACAAGACCAGCACTTTAACCACTTGACCAAAGCATTTATACAAAAAAAATAACTAGCTTAAAGGGAGGGAGGAAAGCATGAGTCTGAAAGCCTCACTCAATGGGAATAGGTCTATGACCAAAAAATTCCTCATAAGGTTTACTGTAGCCTTTTATCTTATCTCCAAGAATTCTTACACCTGCAATGAATTATGATATTGAACTACACAGCTATTCACTTTCAAGGCCAAGACCAACATAATCCGCCGAGGGAAGAAACATTAAAAACCTTGCCTCTGCATTGGAACATTCCTTACAACTCATGTAAATCCTGCATGTGAGGTGGCTTCTGACAGAGTTGGAAGGGGGAGCACTGGAAATTCTTCAGAATTCAAAATTTGATGGGTTGCACAACGAAAGATTGGCAGATTAAAGTCAATCAAACGATAACATTAACACCAGAAGCTATGGGCAAAAAGGGTAAATGAAATGCATGAGTGAAGCCAGCAGTACTAGATGGTCAGAAGCACCTGATAAGAGAGTTGTGTGAACACTCATTCCAGCTGTCAGTGTTATCAACGGCATAACAGAATAGGAGGTATCAGGGTTGTCAGTGTGGTAAAAATTTGGATGGGTTATTCGGATTCAGGGAGAGATAAATTATCCTTAGGCAATGTTTATCAATATATCACTTTTGAGAGGAGCTCTTTGTATATCCGTACTTAACAGGTGGAAACAGAAGAGTGAGGAATCTCTGACAGGGAAGAGGATAGTGCTCTTGATCCTGCGTTCTCACCAGTTGGATAATCGTTCGTTATCAAACTCAAACGATCGATTCCCACTCGCGCTAAAACAATCTCCCTAATCAAAGGACGAAGGCTAGTATGCTATGTAGGAACAAATTAACTAAGCTTTCCAAAGTATAGACTCCACAAAGGTTCAAATAATGACACAAGAATTTGCAAGATGGAGAAGGAACACCCGAAGAAGGCTGAAAAAAATACCAAGCGATTTTTGGATACTAGAATAATCTGCACAAGGTATAGTACAGTATTCAAAACAAAATAAGAGATATCATAATCAGCACTCAAAAGTATACTGTAGAAAGATCTTCACAATCAAAATAGAAAGTGCATACAAATCCATATGTATTTACCTTTGTCCAAGCCTCCAAGATCCTTTGGGAGTTGAGCATTGAGAGCAAGCTGAAGAGCTAGCTGAGTCTTACCACTGCCACTTTCTCCATATATTTCTGTGATCCCTTTTGCTGGAATTCCACCTCCAAGGACTCTGTCAAGTTGAGAGCAACCACTTGTAATGTTGGAGGTACCACCTTCATCTTCCTGGAGTAATTCCCAGCCTAAAAGTGTAAATGTACTAATTTTACTTGAAAAAAAAATCTATCTAAAGCAGAAAACCAAGTAAACCATGCATAAAACATTATTTGAAAAGGACACATACCTCCTATAGAATAATGAGGTACAACAATCTTTGAACAAAAATAGCTACTTGAATTATGAAAATTTGGTCTGTTGACCTGGTAACAAAACTGCTGGGTTATTCAGTGCAATGATATAGAGTTAAAATGTATAGCAGTGTACATTGAAAAAATTATTTGTATTTGCATATGTATACATCCAATACTGTACATCCCTACAAATCAAGAAAGGCAGTGATCAACTTTTTTTCCATCAAATACAAGAAAAAATGCTTAATATCACAAATTTTTAAACGTAATTTGTATTTTTCAGAACCAGACAAACGTAAGGCCTTTAATAGGAGTATGATTTCAGCAAAGCTTTTAACAGCTGTTAAAATTTAATATGAGTTATCGGTTGTTACTGATGGGTAGTGGGGGAAGCACTAACCCCCTGCCAGTTCACTGAGTAGCCACTGTGACCTTCATTTAGGGCTTGCAGGGTGGATGAGACAGGAAGTATAACTTAATGACTCAAGATTGTATAGTTAGGGAAAATATTGCAAATTTTAAAAATATTTTGTATTCATCCTAACTATAATAGGACAGTGATTCAGCCCAGCAAGAGAACTTGGCAGTTAAGATTTATAATATGGTGTTGGCACTAGCCAGTAGTAACTGGACAGATTTTGAGTTTTGGCTACAAAATCTAGAACAAAAGATGAGAAGACTTGCCTCCAACTCTCAAAATAAGACCGTCTTTGTGCAGCAAGACCAGATAGACCTGAAGCTCCGAAGAGTGATAATACTGAATACAATGAGGATCAGATAATCCTTTAGACTTCTGGACCGTAAAGACCTTATCTGATCCCTTAACGGGAGACTGAATGCACTAAGAGGCTCAAAAAGTCACACGTACAGGAGTACTTTCCCTCCATTCACTAAGCGTTATTGATCTGGGAAAGGAATGGGGGTGTGCATATCGACAGCTTGCTGCACACCCCGGAGAGTGCGCCTATCATTAGCAATAGCTTTGCGATCATCAAAACCCTCTGAGTAATTGCAACCATGCATTTTGGTGATGTGAAGATATTTCACCCCTTAGAGGGAGCACACTAAAGTAGGTATGTGTGGATCCTTGGGATTACAAGAAGATCTGTCATCACATGCACTAGTATTAAGCTTGCTAGAGTGGGAGCGTGCAGCTGTGCACGTATGAGGAGCGCGCTGACCACAGACAAAGTCTGGAAAGGCAGGATTGTAAGATCTAGTCAGAAAGAAGCGAGTGTGTGAAACAGCACGTTCGTGAGTAACAGAAGAATCAGGGTTCAAACTCCTTGTACGCTTGGAGACACGTTGCTTACGAAGGTGCACATAACTCTAAAAATATGCAAGGACAAGCATGCTCACCAAACACAGGAGAATAACAGCTTTTCTTTCCAGAAGAACCTGTTCCTCCTAATACCATCTTCTTTGGTGAACTCAGAAGGTTTATAAATCAAGGATGTGTTTCAAGGTTGGAACATCAGCAAGCAGCTTGGGTTCAGGCTCATTGAACAAAAGGATCATTAGGCACTGAAGAAGCATTATAGCATTCCTCTTCAAGGGATTAAATGCCAAGACTAACTTCTCTTTCAATGGAGTACTTATAACCCCAAGGAAGTCCAAATGTTTTCAACCAGAATAAGATCTGGAGTACAGATGGCTCCTCTTGAGGGAGAGGTTCTCCTGTTTTGCTGTGGAAAAAAGGAGTCTCCGAGCCTCAAGACTAGTCCAGGGGTTAATTTTTCAACACTCTTCCCAGTCCTCTTTCCCAAAGAAACCAAAGGGGAAGGGACAGAGTTTTACCAAAGACCAAAGGGAAAGGGTCAGGGTACAAAGTACTAGGGATTGAAGAGGTCTAGCAGCTTTCTTTGACCTCGAGGATGAACCTAAAGGTGAGGAGAGACACTTAACTCTCCTTCTACTTCCTGCCATATGCCTGTCACAAGGGGATTCTAGGTGGCAATAGTTCCCCTTGCATGAAGGGCATAAGGTATGAAGAAATAACTCCCTGCCGCTAATAGAAGTGTCTTATCTTCCTGACACCCAAGGGGAGCTTTGCATGTTTGCCTTCAGCATGGGCACGCATACACACACACACACTATGAAAGGAGTAAGAAAGGCTGTCATTAAAGAAAATGTCCAAAAGAAGACGACAGCATGTCAAAGTTAGTCAGTGGCAGGAATCAAAGTGACTGTTCAGTGTACCCGCAGAGGGGACAGAGCGAGGCTTCCTCGCCACCGGCCAGTAACTACCAGGTACTGCTGACACCATGTTATAAGTTTTAACAGCTGAATTCTCTAGCTGTGCTGAATCATTCTCCTATTAGAGGATGAAAGTTCATACTTGTGTAGGAACAAACAAATTACTTTTAAAAATTTGTGATTTGCTCCTACACAAATATAACCCCTTGTCCTTTATTAGGCATCTTATCCTTTGGTGGGTGAAAGTCTATACAGTGAATAAACTGTTTAGTTTAAAATCCCAGAATGTCAAGACACTTGGACCTTAGGAGAAGCAAGAGTGTTGACTCCAATCCATCTCTTATGACCTGAATTTAAAGTGACAGAGCTAGGTTCCTGTCAATTAGAAAAATGGTCATGGAGGAATCTATATCTCCAAGGGATATGATGTCTTCAATGAACAGTAAAGCTCAAATAAAGTGATGGGTGTACATTACTATCCCACTTGTCAGGAGAATGGGGGAAAGAACTTCAATATTATTCTAAAATAGAATAGTTACTCAGCATGGTAGCTTACCTGTATGAAGGTCAGGTCCATTGACACAATGGTTTGACTGCTGCATCCCAAAGAAGGAGGAGGAAAAGAAGATAAAAAGCCACACACTCTTAATCTCACCTTAGAACGTCATCGCAACCTCTATCTTAGATGAGATGCATTTTGTCCTATGAGGGAGTAGGTATGTTACACAACCTGATGAACAGTTACCACAGGTCCTAAAGGAAATACACTGAATACTTGTGGGTGTATTTCTGTAAATAGTGGACTGTGAAGGTTGTATGGCATCTCCAGACTCCAGCCTTCCAGACTTAGCCCACTGAAAAGTTCTTCCTAAAGGCTAACATTAGTGCTTACTTCTCTTACATCGTGAGCACGAGCATGTACCGGTTTCTCTAGTTAACTAGCTGCCTGGATTTTTGCTCTATTTATCGTCTTGAGAAGCCAGAAAGAAATAGTGTTTATTTCTGTATCTTCCTTTTGAACCTACTAGAGCTGATGAAGAAGTTCTATAGTCGTGATAAAAAGGGTTAAGTCCATTTCAGGTGCTGTAGTGTGTTAGTGCTCCCACAGGGGAAAGAAGTACTGTAAAGTGTTTGGATCGTCGGTTACATCCCTAAGTGAGGAGATAGAGAAACATTCAAATATTGCTATACACTCAGAATGAAGGAGAGAGAAACCTTTTTCCATCACCCAGAATGACTTATTAGATATGATACGCCATGCAGCTTGCCTACTCTTTTCGTTGAAGCCAGTAAGAAGACAGTCTTAAGAGTTAAGCCCTTGTTGGGATGGAGTTTTCTTGGAAGACAGGAAAGTTCAAAGCTCTTCATGAGCATCGATAATTCCCACAAAGAAGAAAGGTCTTGACCCATCAGTCTAAAGACTTGTCTCAAGGCTGAGCAACAGCCTTTCACCACTGAGACCAATAGGAGCTTTTCTCTACATAGGAAAACAAGGAAGTCTACAATAAGCTGAATAGAGACTTTGAGAGGAAAGCTACCCCTTCTACAATATTAATAATAAAAGAAGGCCAATTCTGCCTGGTAGACTGCTGTCAAGGACTTTCAGAGGTATCAAGACATTTCTTGCGCCATGTTTTTTTAAAAACCTTTTACTCAGAGGAAATACTGGATAACCTCCACTCGCGAAGTGACAGGGACTTCATCAAGTTGTCGTGTCTGCAGATGGGGCTCGCAGAGCAAGTTAGGCCAATTAGGTAACTTTCTCGGAACCTTGGTCAAAAGCATCAGAAGGTCCAGGTACCATTCTGCCAGGGGCCACTAGTGGGTTACTAACATTATCATAATCTTTGGGGTAGACAGCATCCTGATTACCATCCTTCAAATTTGGCAAAACAGGACAAAGCATAAACGTTGAGGCCGTCCCACGAATATTGAAATGCAGCCTCTAATGCTGCTGCCTGATCTGGAATTCGTGAGCAGTATACTGTATAGGGAACTTTTTGCTGAGTCTCGTCGCAAACATATCGATCATTGGAGAACCCCATAAAGTCAAAAGACTTCTTGCCACTTGAGAATGAAAAGACAACTCTGATCAAACCAATTGTTCCTGGCAATTTAGTCTGTAAGCGATCACATTCCTTTTACCAAGAATGAATCTCGCTGAAAGCTTGAATGCATTGTTCTGTAACCACTAGTGAGCTTGCATCGCCAACTCGCTTAGTTGCTGTGAACAGTACCTCTTTGCTTGCTGATATATACCATTACTGGTAGTATTGTCACTTATCAATGCTATCAAGTGGCATTTAAGGCACTGCTAGAATGAATGCAGTCAAGACAGCTGCTTTCAGTTCCGGATGGTTGATTTGCAGACTCTTCTCCTTTTGTGACCAGAGACCTACAACAAAATTGGTTCCTTACATGCATCCAGAAAAAGAAGTAGCTGTGAGGGAGGACACTTCAAATGATTCCCCTTTAAGAGATTCATGTCCCTCAGCCATCAGTCTACATCGGACCTCACTTCTTGTTCTAAAGGAACTAGATGATGAGGTGAGTCCCTACTCTGTAATCAGTGTCTGAAGTGAGAGTTGATGTAGACGGCTGTCCGGGACAAATTTTTCTTACGATGATAGATGACCCAGTAACTGCTGTCATTGACCAGCTGGTAGATGTTGATGGCATACAAAAGAGTTTTCTACTCTTCTGAGTCTAGTGACACAATTGTCGGACAGATAGACTTTTAGCATCCCAAGATACTCTATCCTCTGCTTGGGCATGAGGCTCAAATTCTCTAGATTTACCATGATGCCCTGATTGTGGCAAAAGGAGAGAAGTATGCCTCAATGTTGAAGGAGTAACCTCCGGGAGGATAATAGGATCAGCCCAAGTACCTCAAGAGCTGAATCTTGTTTACATGCTCCTAAGTTAATATGAGTGTGAATACTTGAGAGAACACTCAGGGGGGCATCTGACAGTTGAAAGCCCAATGCTGTGAATTGGGAGACCTTCCCCACAAAGATGAAGCAGAGGAACTTCCTTGACAACTGATGGACCAGGATTTGGAAGTACAGTACGTGTCTCTCAGGTACGAAGAGAGTATAAAACTTTTCTTCCTAATGGATGCTTTTACAGTGCTTGCTGTCTTCATCTTGAATGGAGTTTATGGAACAAACTCGTTCAAGGCTGAGAGATTGATTGCTGGTCTCCAGTCCCAAGTCGCCTTATGAAGGAATAGCCAAATATAAAAAACTGGAGACCCATCCAGCACCCTTACTTAACATCTCCTGTACCTCCAACTGAAGAATGAGGTTTTTCTATGAGTTGGTTGGATAACAACGTTGCCAGAGTCAGTAAGGGTAGGACGAGAGCCAGTGAACAAGAAGCAGGACCTGTGTCTGAGGACCTCTACCAACCAGTCCTTTGTCCCTGCGATACTGCCACCTTGCCCACAGGCTTGCTAGGCAACCTATCAACTCATAGCAGTTGCAATAGGGGGCGGCCTTCACTAGATTGATCTAGCTCCTCTACTGGGATGACCAAAACAGCAACAAAAAAAATTGGGCAAATTCTGTGGATCTTCTTGAAGTGGAACTTGTCCGAGTAGACCTTGCTCTAAAGGCCGCAAGGGTATTCTCGAGGGACAACTTCGGTACTCTCAAGGGACAACTTCAAATATGGTATTGTTTAAATCTTTAAATCTTTTCCTCTGTTCTGTCTACCTTTTCAGGTGGAATAAGCTACACTCTGAACAATTGGGGCATTCCTCAATTCCAAAGCCTCCTGCTGACCAGGTAAAGTATTGTAATGTGCTTACCTGATACAGTACTGTATTATTGTAACAGAGTAAGTAATCTATTGTACTTATATGAAAAATGATATTTTCATTATAAAATAAATTTTTTAATATACTTACCCGGTGAATATATAAATAGCTGACGTCTCCGACGGCCCGACAGATTCCAAAAAACTCGCGAGCGATCGCCATGAAGGTTGCGGGTGTGCCCACCAGAGCCGACTATCGGCCAGATACGGCATATTCTTCTCAACCAAACCAGTTCTTCTCAGTCCGTAGGGTCTCTATCGGGGAGGAAGGGAGGGCCTTTAATATTATATATTCACCGGGTAAGTATATTCAAAAATTTATTTTATAATGAAAATATCATTTTTAAATATTAAACTTAGCCGGTGAATATATAAATAGCTGATTCACACCCATGGTGGTGGGTAGAGACCAGTATTATAACAATAAAGGCGTATATGCTCAAGAGTTTTTGACAAATATTTCATAAAAACAAACTTAAGTATAGGTACCTGGTAAGGAAGCTGACTCTGATGATTACTCTGCCTCATTAGTCCGCTTTCCTCACGAAGCCCAGCCATCCTCTCAGGATGCTGAAAGACTCCCAGGAGCTGCTATATCCAGGGCGAACACCCCTATAACAGGACCTCATCAATACCCTTAATCTGGGCACTCTCAAGAAACAACATTTTGACCACCCGCCAAATCAAAAAGATTGCGAAAGACTTCTTAGTCTTCCGTACAAACCAAAACAAGATTAAAAATTTCAAGAGTAGATTA
Source organism: Palaemon carinicauda (assembly GCF_036898095.1). Taxonomy (NCBI): domain Eukaryota; kingdom Metazoa; phylum Arthropoda; class Malacostraca; order Decapoda; family Palaemonidae; genus Palaemon; species Palaemon carinicauda. The sequence continues at coordinate 27,521,075 of NC_090745.1, forward strand.
AAAGGATATTGGGATTAAGGGAATGTAGTGGTAGAACCCTCACCCACTACTGCACTCACTGCTACGAATGGACCCAGTGTGTAGCAGTCCTCATAAAGAGTCTGGACGTCTTTCAAGTAAAATGAAGCGAACACCGACTTGCTCCTCCAAAAGGTCGCGTCCAAAATACTTTGAAGGGATCTATTTTGCTTAAATGCCACCGAAGTCGCTATCGCTCTAACTTCGTGAGCCTTGACCTTAAGCAAACTACGATCCTTCTCACTTAAATGAGAATGTGCCTCCTGGATTAAAAGTCTAATAAAGTAAGATAACGCATTCTTAGACATGGGCAAAGAGGGCTTTTTAACGGAGCACCATAAAGCCTCTGAACAACCTCATATCGGTTTAGTTCTAGATAAGTAAAACTTAAGAGCTCTAACGGGGCACAGCACTCTTTCAACTTCATTACCTATGATCTCAGAAAGACTAGGTATTTCAAAAGATTTAGGCCAAGGACGAGACGGAAGTTCATTCTTGGCCAAAAAACCAAGTTGAAGAGAACATATTGCTTTATTAATTGAGAAGCCGATGTTCTTACTAAAAGCATGGATCTCATTGACCCTTTTAGCCGAAGCCAAGCTCACCAAAAAAAGTGTCTTGAGGGTAAGATCCTTCAGGGAGGCTGAATTTAAAGGCTCAAACCTGTCTGACATTAGGAACTGTAGGACCACGTCCAAGTTCCAAGCAGGAGTTGAAATACGACGCTCCTTAGAGGTCTCGAAAGACTTAAGGAGGTCTTGGAGATCTTTGTTATTCGAAAGATCCAAACTCCTATGCCTGAAAACAGAAGCTAACACGCTTCTGTAGCCTTTAATGGTGGATGCAGAGAGGGAGTGACCGTTTCTCAGATATAGCAGAAAATCCGCAATCTGCGCTACAGAGGTACTGGAGGAGGAAATAGAGGAGGACTTGCACCAATTTCTAAATACCTCCCACTTCGACTGGTAGATCTTGATGGTAGAGGATCTTCTAGCCCTCACGATCGCTCTAGCTGCCTCCTTCGAAAATCCTCGAGCTGTTTATATATCCTCGAGCTTAACATATATATATGTTAAGCATAAGTGAAGCAAGTCACCGGTGTGTGGAGGGGGGAGGGGTAGCAAGCTACCCTTCCCCACCCCCCGCTAACTAGCGCGGGGGTAATTAACCCTCGTTAAAAACTATTGGCTCGTCATTTCAGCTGCGCTAAAAGTAATACCCTTTGTAAATAGCGTGGTTTGTATTTTGGTTACGGAACAAACACATTAATAATCCTACTTTAAAGAGAGAAAAATCTAGTTCACCTTACATGTTCTTGATTCTGGAAGAATGTCTTGAACTAAGGCACTAATCAGGCTTTCCACATCAGAATTACTTAATCCTGCTCTCTCCCGAAGCTCAAAATATGATGTAGAAAAGATTGAGCGTGCAGAACAAAATCCAGCTGAAAAAAATATATCAAAGTAATTAAATAAGTAAGAAAATACCATTAAAATAGGTTCATATACAAATTTAATGTCAACAATATATAATTTCCAAGTAAATACTTAACAAACATGTCATTATATGTGAATAAATTCAAAATTATTCCTTTAACTGCACTTAATACAATATTACTGTTCCATTTACACAAAATTTTGCTTTCCTTCAGTACAATGCTTAACCCAATGAAGAAGGCAGCCTGTCTTTAGTAGACCAGGCTGAATTAAAACAAGAAAATTTGGGTGGGAAATGATAAAAAGTATGAAGCGTGGTCATAAAAAGTGAGACTTTACTTCCCAAAGAAAGGTTAATTGGTTGTTAAAATCAGATACCGAGCAGTTATCCAACTGGGTAGGGAGTGGGCCGAGGAGCCCCAGCCCTTCCCAATTGGAGAAAATTGACAAATTTGCAATAATTTGTATTTTTCCTAACTATACAAACCTAGAGCTCTTTACGTAGGAATATTATTTTGGCGATATCTGAAACCAGCCGTTGAAGCTTTTCCGACGTTAGTTAGCGGAGGGGGTAGCGAGGGTAGACCAACTACCCCACTCACTCCAGCACTAGTAAACAACCGCCACTTTACAATTGCGGCAGGACTTCCAGGGGGAAGGTGATGGCAGGACCAGTATGTGTAAAAAGCTCCAAGTTTGTATAGTTATGAAAAATAAAAATTATTCCAAATTTGTCATTTGTTCTGGCACTATGTACAGTACAGTACAAACCTCACGTTCTTTACCTAGGAGACTCGCTCCATGGTAGATGGAAGTCCTAAAAGCAACTGGCGGGTAACTGTCTTGCGATGACACTCTGTGCTTCGCACTAGCTGTTTAGAAGGCACCCTGACACCTCGTGATCCTAACAGGATGACGGGCCAGGCAAATGGTGCTAGGTGTATAATTTATCAATGTGACCTAACCAGGTAAGTGTAATTTTGGAGCGAAGTTCCTCACTTAACCTAGACATTGCCCAACTCCACCTTGCTTGGAGAAAGGGTCTATGGCAAATATATAAAAATATATCAGGCTACACAAAGGGCATGGCACCCACCTGCAGTTAGAGAAAGGTTAGCTTGCAGAGTTCCTCAGAAGCTGAATCCCAAGAGAGGGGAGAGTGAAATAGGAAGTGGCCAGTCACTCACACATTCATTCTAGACTTACTCGTGGATAATATCTGCCCTCAAACGACTGCTACTGTACTTGTCCTACAAGGGAGTTGAGGTGTTAATGACCACATTTTGTGCAGCCAACACAGAACCTGAGGTAAATGTATTTAGATTACTGTGGTGTGAATTTGTTTTGCAGGAGCCTGTTGTTCAGGGACGTCGTGAAAAGGTCCACCATCGGGAAACCCCACTAAGTCAGGGCTTTATTGGCTACTGCATGATTCAAACACCCGTCAGAGCCCACTATCTGAGTCACTCTGCTCAGGTTGTTCAAGAGCACATTCCTTTTGCCCAGAATGAAGCGAGCTGATAAGGATAGCAAGTTGTTATCTGACCATCTTAGCATTTCCACTGTTAGATGGCAAAGGGACTGTTAAAAGGTATCACCTTGTTTGGTTACATAAGCCAGTACCCTGGCTTTGTCACTCATCAACACCAGTGAGTGACCCACCAGGAACTGATGGAACTGGTGTAAGGCTAGAAAGGCTGTCCTCATTTGTAAGAGATTTATGTGCTGCTACCTTTCGAACTCTGACCAGAGCCCGGAGGACGTGTGGTGCAGCATGTGGACCCCCCACACTTCTTTTAATGCATCTGAAAAGACCATCAATTCCAGGGCCGGGACGAGAAGATCGACACCTCGGCAGAGATTCTTGTCTCCGACTCACCAGCTCAGGTTCGTCTGCTGCTAGGGTCCCATAGGGACCAGAGTATCCAGACAGTCCTCATGATGAACCCATCTGGATTTTAGCTACCACTACAGAGATCGAATTCTCGGGCAACCATTGCTGACTAGATGGACCAGGGATGTTAGGTGACCTATGAGACGTAACCACCGCTGAGCTGGGAGAGCGTCTCGTTGAAGGAAGGGACTAACCACCTTCCTCAGCCTCTGGATTCTGTCGTCTGATGGAAACCCTTTCTGCAGGTTGGTGTCCATGATCATCCCTAGGTATACCAGTTTTTGAGATGGAAGCAGGCATAACTTTTCGAGATTTACCACGATCCCCAGATCACGACGAAATTTGAGGAGTCTGTCTTGATGTTGAAGAAGGGTAGGCACCGAGTCTGCTAAAATCAGCCAGTAGTCCAGGTATCTTAGGAAACAGATGCTAACTCTGTGGGCTAATGTTGACACTAGGGTAAAAACCCTCGTGAAAACCAATGGTGCTGTTGAAAGACCAAAGCACAGCACCTTGAACTAGTATTGCTTATCGCGGATGATCCTTAGATACTTCCTTGATGACGGATAGACTGGGATCTGGAAATATGCGTCCTTGAGGTCCAGTGTGCACATGAAATCCTGTGGTTTTAATGCTTGTCTGACAATATCTGTTGTATCCATGATGAACGGAGTTTGAGAAACAAACTTGTTCAGAGCTGAGAGGTCGATGACTGGTCTCAAGCCTCCAGACACCTTTTTTACAAGAAAAAGTCAACTGAAGAAGCCTGGGGACCCAGCGAGGACATCTTGGATGAGTGCCCTTCTCCAACATAGTCTGGACTTCGGCCCAGAGGGCCAGCTCCTTCATGAATCCTTTCATGTAGGATCTCAATGGAACTGGATTCTGAGTCGATGGAGAGGAAGATTGCGTGGACAAGTAGGAGGATTGCCCTCCCTGGCGGGAGCGGCCTTGACCACCATCTTTACCTCTTTTCCTCCTCGGTTGGACTTCCTGCCCTTTTGGTCCAGAGCAGGGGAGGGCTTCCTCGATGAGATCTTGGACGAACCTGCATTTCTGTTGCTGGTCTGTGGCCTGGCCATTTGCTGCTTCCTTGGAGAAGGGGCTGCTGTGTAGGACCTGGAAGTCATGGCCCTCTGAAGGAGAGAGTCCTGGTTGGACTTCCTCCAGCTATCAGTTGCTCCATCAACGTCATCAGCCCTGAAGAGGGAAGGGCCCTCCTCCATCGAATTCTGCAGTCTGGTCACCTCTGCCTTAGGAACCTGCCGATGGAGCTTCTCGGTTACTGAGTCCTTTTGCCTAAGAATCAAGTTTGCCCACAGATTAACTACCTGATGGGCAAGAAACTCTAAGGTCCTGGTCACCGATAAAAGGAATGTTGCCATCAACTTCCTCGTGCTTTCCTAGGACCAATCCTCTGTCATGATCAGGTGACCCACTGACCACACCCATAGATCCAGCCACAAAGTTGCCAGCATGGCAAACTTAACTCCCAATATTCTTCTGATGGCTTTGTTCTCAAATCTACAAAATCTGTTGGATATTGTTTCATTGCCATATCACGACTCATGTCCATACAGTAACACCAATCTCAATCAACTGATATATAGCCTGATTTTTACATGTAATTTCAGGAGATTTCATTTCCAAATTTTACTTAACCTAACCCTTGTCTGATTTGCTTTTTTCAATCTTTCAATAAACTCAAATTCTAATATTACACAATTCACAAAGCCATTGAAGTTGATTGGGACAGACCAGGTCAGTAATTAAAATGAGTAATATTTATTATAGCACAATATTCCAAATGAAGAAAATAAGAAATGTTCCTGGTGTATTTATAGGTACTCTAGACTGTTCTGATGCAAATAAGTTATTGAAATCTATATTTTCTTCCAATTTTAGATGTTTTAAAATTCCGAAAATTATATCTGAAAAACCATATTTTAAGAGTGAGACAAACACAAGAATACCAACTAACCTAAGGTTCCCAATTAAACCTATCCTAGGAGCTGTATCCTTACATATATACTTACTGGGGAGAGGAGTATCATTAGTTTACCTTGAAACCAAGTCTCATTCCTGTGTTTGCTTCCCAACCGGCTTCACTCATGGCAAACTAACTCAAAATCATATTTCTTAAATCTTAAAACTAAGTTAATAATCTCGTACCTCTAATTTTCAGGAGTAGCATGAAGAAATAGTTCTAAAGTAGAGTTCTGCTAATGTCATTTATATTTTTAGCAGTAGAACTAGCCTAGGTAGTAGGTTGGCCAGGACACCAGCCACCTGTTGAGATACTACCACTAGAGAGTTATGGGGTCCTTTGTCTGGCCAGACAGTACTAATTTGGAGCCTTCTCTCTGGTTACGGTTCACTTTCCCTTTCCCTACACACACGCACCGAATAGTCTGTCATATTCTTAACATATTCTCCTCTATCCTGCAATTGTTCAGTGGCTATCTTCCTCTGATGGTAAGTACAGTAATACCAAGTTTACTTGCTTGAGGGTACACTTGGGCACACGATTCGGTTTTATCTAATTTCTCTTCCTCTTGTTTTGATAAAATTTTATAGTTATATATGAAATGTTTATTTTAATGTTAATGTTCTTAAAATATTTTTTCTTGTTTCCTTTCCTCCCAGGGCTAGTTTCCCTGTTGGGGCCCATGGGCTTATAGCCTCCTGCTTTTCCAACTAGGGTTGTAGCTTAGCAAGTAATAATAATAATAATAATAATAATGATAATAATAATAATAATAATAATAATAATAATAATAATAATAATAATAATAATAATAAGTAACTACAATTTGAAGTTAAATTTTCAGACAAGTTTTACTGCTTAACCTTACCCCTTCGCAGACCATTTTTAATTCTTGGATTGATAAATAAGCGACTCAAATCATCACTTGGGTCTCTTTTTCTTGACGTTTCCATATCTGACAGCAAACCAAAAGATCATAAAACACCTTTTTGTTGAAATTTGATAAGTATTTGTTTACTACTGTTTACACCATAACCAAATTCTTCTTCTTTTAAGATTGGCGCCACAATTCAGCAGTATTTGCGATTGCCGTAAAGAAACTTCTATATAATATAGAATGTAATTGAAACAATTTTTTTTATAAATTATTATGTTTTCTGTTAAATTATCTATATATATATATTTATATGCTATAAATGTTTTGACACAATCTACATAAAATCACTTACACGTCAAAAGTTAGAGATGCCAACCAATGAAACTTTGATTCAGTTATTCCATAGTAGAATTTTATTACAACTATCTAACTCGTTAATAATACGTATCGCTTCGATAGAATTTTTCAAGTCTAATTTAATGTATGTCTTTGCCCCATAAATCTGCAAAGACTATACAAATAACAATTTACGAATACATCACACGTTGGCAGCTCTGGTTACCGAATAGCTGACGTCAAGCTCGGGAAACTGAAAACAACAACTTGTCAGTTAGGCTCTCCGGTGTATATTACAACATGGCAAACCAAGAAGTAGATGAACTATTTGAGGTTAAAAATTCGTTCTACATCGGAAATTACCAACACTGCATAAACGAAGCCCAAAAGTTACAGGTAAGAACTTACGTTTGTAACCGAACCTAATGAAACTAATTTGTCTTGGTCTTAGGGTACGGGAACTAAAGTTGGTTAGTACAGTAGTTGGTACATATATGCTTCAATTTCTAGCCTAATTCATGCACCATATGTTTTTCCCTGGTGAATGCAGTTCGTTTGGGCAGGGTAAGCCACAAATACCTTAGTGTAAGGAGAGTTCTCCCCCTAGTAGGTAGGTAAGGACACGGATGTAAGGCCGGGATAGTTTAACAGGTTAGGTGGTGTTCATGTGTCTTTACCTTTGTAAAATATGGTTTGACACTCTGTCCCAACAAACTACAAAGGCTCTGTTTTCCTACTCTTTACCCTATGTTGTATTTATTTGTTTATGAATATTCGGACAAACCACCCATTCATGAGTTTTCCTACCCCTCCCTCCCTATAGTAACAGTTATCGGTGATCCCAGTAGGAAACCAGGGTGTTGGGTTCTGGAACCCTAAGAACGAGTGATTTGCAGCTGTAGGTAGGGTTAGAAATGTAAAAAAAAAAAAAATAACCTGTTGGGAAATATAGGGTTTTATGTTTCACTTCCCACCCTTGTAAAGGTTTTTGCTTCACTGTGGCTCTCTACGTTCCCAATATTAACATTACCTCACTGCTGCTCTGTTCTGAAGGATGCCTGAAAACTTTAAATCAATCAGTCAATCAATCCTCTGTTCTGACAAGCGATACATGAATGTGCTGTGCATGAAAGCCCTGTGGATCATTATTTCAGGATTGTTTTTTTTTTACTTTCACATGAACAACAATAGCTATATATTGAGCAGAGCGTTTTCAACATAATCAATTACTGAAATAAATGGAATTACACTAAATTCTGAAATATATTGTACTTCCCTCTTGGGAGTCTTGTGTGGTGGTAATCAAGCAGGGAAGGGGAGAGGATTGCTCTTGTAAAACAACTTCCATGAACTTATTCACTTATATTTGGAAGCTCTTAATTGGTTATAAAGCCAGCTAATGATTGTCATACAGAACGTAGAAAGCTGCAAATGGAAGCAATGCATGAGCAGTAACCCAAAATCAGTCTCTCAAAAGTAAACAATGGACTTTGGGCAAAGAGATTAGACAAAAGCAAAACTGCGGGAGGCTTGCACAGGATTTGCAAAAGAAAGACCATAGCTATACAATTTCATCTCATACATCCTGACTGAACCTAGGGTTCCTGGATAGTGTGTAGGTAGCTGGGTCACCAATACTTGCCCTCTCGGCTAATGCACGTAGCACAACATACAGTATATCTCTTACCAGAACAAAGGAGCAGTGGGGTAATGTTAACTTTCGAGGGAAGCAAGTCATGGCTGAGCAAAGTCCAGTAAATGAGTAGTGTGATTAATATGTGATACTTTAATATCTAGCAAAACTTGAGTTTACTATAAGAGACAAATGAGTTTTGTCAGTTGTGTAAGGCAACTACAGTATTCTGATTTTCAGCGGGCATTTTTAACCAATTAAGGGCTTTAAAGTTTTTGTGCACAGAATGTGCTACAGTCACAAGAAAGCGCCTCATGGGGCGTAGTTCAATCTATTTTGAAATCTTCTTATAGATTCCTCCATTTTGGTAATTAATTATATTTAAAGACTCCATTCACTATATAGCTGTCGATGCTCAGCCATGTCAAAAGTACTGTATATTTGAAGTAATGACCCACATGGTTAGCGTGTGCATGTACCCCTTGCCAGAACAGAGGAGCATGGAGTTAATGTTAATTTGCGAGTGAAGCAAGTCATGGCGAAGTAAAGACCATTTGGGAGACGTGATTTAAGAAGATGGGTACTGTAATTATGATGGTTAAATTTCTCCATAATTACATAAACCATATATTTTTCCAACTGGTTATTTACTTTTTTTATGCTTCTGTAACCATTACTATTCCTGCAAATCACTTTGTGTGTGTGTGTGTGTTTCCCCACCCAAACCCTGCAGTTTCCCACTGGGATCCCTAATAATGGTTTTTATAGAGGAGGAAATAAAACTCGTGGACGAGTGGTTTGCCCCAATGTTTTTGGTTAGAAATGGATAAAACACAAGATAACCAGTTGGAAGAACATAGGGTTCATGTAGAGTATTTGGCTAGTAATTAAAGTATCATACAGTATATTTACTGTTATTTCTAATGTAGGATATCTGCATTGGATATTGGTACAGTATGGAAGTACTGCTCATTTGTCGACTCTCCAATTTGCAGTGTGTTTTAATCACTTAACATTTGTTTGTTCCGTAACCGAAATACAAACCACGCTATTTACAAAGGGTATTACTTTTAGCGTAGCTGAAATGGCGAGCCATTAGAATTTAACGAGGGTGTATTACCCCCGCGCTAGTTAGCGGGGGGGTAGGGGAGTGGTAGCTAGCTACCCCTCCTCCCCCTCACACACAGGTGAATACTCACTTTCACTTTAACTTTTGGCTCGGACTGTGACAGACGTCTCTGTCTTGGTCCTCGCTTGGCAGCCATTGTCTGTTTTGTCTTTACTTAATCGCTTACTTTTCATTTACTCAATATATATGTAAACATGTTTTCATGTTTGTATATATATTTGAGTATAGAAATAAGTAAGTTTCCTTTTCAGATGTGTGTGTGTAGTGTACGTTATCTACGTGGAGGCCTCGGCAGTTAGGCCACCACGGCGTATTTTATGGGTGGCGATCGAGTTTGACTTATGTCTTTCTCTCTCTCTCTCTTGAGGTCGTTCACCCTTTTACTACGTGTTACTACGCCCTTGTAGCCTAGCTTCCTTTCCGTGTGGGGGGTTGCTACGCCGTACGTTTGTATCAATTAGTTATGAATCTAATTGTAGTTGTTTTTTGTTTTTCAGCTTGTAGAACGATTCCTTTCGGGGTTTTCGTTCTTTCTTTAGTGTTCATTCATTTTTAAATTACATAATTACATAGTTACATAATTATAATTGTTATAATTCTGTTTTGGTTACAGCTCTCCTTCCGCGATTGTAAGTGGTTGTGAGGGCACGTGCCTGTTGTGTAATTCTTGTTCCTTTCCCTCGGGATTCCTCTTCGGAGCCTTCCCGGGGGAATGAATGTGTACTAATATTATTTGTTTTATTTTTTTACAGTTACCGATCTAGTTCGTTTCTGTAATATAGCAACGGTGTGAGCTGTCTGGTTGAGTCCTGGGGATTCGGCTGTTGCTGCCTCCCCCCTTGTATTTTCGTCAGGGGCGTGTCTCCTTCTACTGGTAGTACTCCCGTGTCGACGGACAGCTCTCCAGTTCATTTTAGAACAGTCAGGAGGCTTGCCTCCTTGGGTGGATAACTTTCCTTCCGAGGGAAGTTTTTCCTGTCCAGGCTTGAGTTTTTCCCCTTTTGGGGGGTTCTTCTCTTGCCTTTTTTTCGTGCGACTATGCTCTTGGTGCTGAGCGGTCGCACCTGCAGTTTCGCTCAAGGGGCTGGGCAACTGCAGGAGCTCCTCTTCGGAGGATTGCTCTTTTTAGGTCACTGGCTGACCAGTCTCTTCCACGAAGTGTTTCTCTTTCGTTCGCGAGGTTTCTTCTGTTGCTGTTGCTGTTGCTGTTGGCCTCCCTCGCCGTAAGGCCCACCGTCCGCCTCGTCGTAAGGGCCTCTCATCTCCCTATAAGGGTGCTTGAGGCGCCTTTTTGTATCTCCGTTTGCAGCCTACAACTCCTTTTTTCTCGATCTTCCGCCTTGGTGCAGATGGACAGCAGTCTGATCTCGTCTTCCGACGGGCAACGGTCTTCCCGACGGACAGCGGTCTTCTGACGGACATCAGTCTCCCGGCGGACAATGATCCCTTCGGGGCAAAGGGTTGCCCCCACGGGGGTTCTTCCCTTGCGTGTCAGGGTTTTCCCTGCGCGCCCTTCTGCTCATCAGCGCTCTCCTGTTCGTCAGCGCTTTCAAGATGATCTTCCCTGCGGTTCCTGTTGGTTCCTGTTACGCGCCCTGTGCGCCCACGTTCGCCCTCGCGATCTAGAACTTCGGTTCAGGTCGGGGTCAAGGACTCTTCTTCTTTGCGCAGGCTTCCACGCGTAGCCTTCTGCTCGTCAGCGATCATCAGCTCGTCAGCGATCATCAGCTCGCCAGCGATCATCAGCTTGCCAGCGATCATCAGCTCGTCAGCGATCATCAGCCCGCCAGCGATCATCAGCTCGCCAGCGATCTCCGGATCGCCCACGTGTGTTACAGCCGGCACGCCAACGTTCTCCAACACTTCTGAAGGAACATGGTTCGCCAGCTACTATCTCACCTGCGCATGCTGATCGCCATCGCGCGACCCTCAACTGCGGATGCTGATCGCCATCGCACAACCCTCAACTGCGGATGCTGATCACCATCGCGCGACCCTCAACTGCGGATGCTGATCGCCATCGCGCGACCCTCAACGGCGGATGCTGATCACCATCGCGCGACCATCAACGGCGGATGCTGATCGCCATCGCGCGACCCTCAACGGCGGATGCTGATCGCCATCGCGCGACCCTCAACTGTGGATGCTGATCGCCATCGCACGACCCTCAACTGCGGATGCTGATCGCCATCGCGCGACCACACACCTGCGGATGCTGATCACCATCGCTCAACCCTGCGCATGCTGATCACCATCGCGCGACCCTCAACTGCGCATGCTGATCACCATCGCGCGACCCTCAACTGCGCATGCTGATCACCATCGCGCGACCCTCAACTGCGTATGCTGTTCGCCATCACGCGATCGCCCACCTGCAGATGCTGTTCGCCATCGCGCGACCGCTAACCTGCGCATGCTGATCGCCATCGCGCGACCCTGGCATGCTGATCACCATCACGCGACCCTGCGCATACTGATCACCATCGCGCGACCCTGCGCATGCTGATCCCTGCTCGCGATCGCTCACCTTCGCATACTGCTCGCCATCGCACGATCGCTCACCTGCGCATACTACTCGACCATCGCGTCGGCATATCACAACGCGCCATCGCCAACCTGCGCGTTAGCGCTCACCACCGATCGCTTGTTGATCCATATCGGCAGCAGTCCTCCTCGCCCACGCGGCAGCGCGTTTCCTCGCCATCGTGCTAACGCTTGCGTTCGCCGCCTCGGACTCGCTCTCATCCACCTGCCCACCCTCACGACCGCTCGCCCGTGCAACCGCGCGACCGCTCGCCCGTGCAACCGCGCGACCGCTCCCCCGTGCAACCGCGCGACCGCTCCCCCGTGCAACCGCGCGACCGCTCCCCCGTGCAACCGCGCGACCGCTCGCCCGTGCAACCGCGCGACCGCTCGCCCGTGCAACCGCGCGACCGCTCGCCCACGTGCCTGCACGTCTACGCTCATGCTCTCCAATGTTCGCCCACGCGCGAACCAACGGTTTTTTTTTCCATCGCGCAGACAGATGGTGTTCCGTCGCGCGAACCTACAGTGTTTCTTCGCACAAATGTCGGCTTATTTCTTGCAGTATCCATTGCTCGTCTATGGGTTATCGCCCGCCGACCACCTGGAATTCCCGTCGCGCGGGCTCCAGGGCAATTGCGACCACGATTCCTAATGGGGTTTTCGCAGCATGACCAGCCTGGCGAGTTCTTCTGGAGCGTATTTCCAGAACACTGTCTCACCCCGTAAACACAGAGCATGGCACTTGCAAGAATAGGAGAAACTTAAGGGAGATCTGAGCAACACTCCTCTATTCCTGAACCTGGGTTAGCCCTTCCCCGTCATTCCCTGGAAGGATTTTTGGCGGGGGGGCGGCTTTCCGTTCGAGATTTCTCCATCGGACAAGGGGTGACTGCTTACCTCTTCCTCTGGGAGCTTACCAGGTTCTTTCCCTCCTCGGTGCAACCGCGCGACCGCTCCCCCGTGCAACCGCGCGACCGCTCCCCCGTGCAACCGCGCGACCGCTCCCCCGTGCAACCGCGCGACCGCTCCCCCGTGCAACCGCGCGACCGCTCCCCCGTGCAACCGCGCGACCGCTCCCCCGTGCAACCGCGCGACCGCTCCCCCGTGCAACCGCGCGACCGCTCCCCCGTGCAACCGCGCGACCGCTCCCCCGTGCAACCGCGCGACCGCTCCCCCGTGCAACCGCGCGACCGCTCGCCCGTGCAACCGCGCGACCGCTCGCCCGTGCAACCGCGCGACCGCTCGCCCGTGCAACCGCGCGACCACGTGCCTGCACGTCTACGCTCATGCTCTCCAATGTTCGCCCACGCGCGAACCAACGGTTTTTTTTTCCATCGCGCAGACGGATGGTGTTCCGTCGCGCGAACCTACAGTGTTTCTTCGCACAAATGTCGGCTTATTTCTTGTAGTATCCATTGCTCGTCTATGGGTTATCGCCCGCCGACCACCTGGAATTCCCGTCGCGCGAGCTCCAGGGCAATTGCGACCACGATTCCTAATGGGGTTTTCGCAGCATGACCAGCCTGGCGAGTTCTTCTGGAGCGTATTTCCAGAACACTGTCTCACCCCGTAAACACAGAGCATGGCACTTGCAAGAATAGGAGAAACTTAAGGGAGATCTGAGCAACACTCCTCTATTCCTGAACCTGGGTTAGCCCTTCCCCGTCATTCCCTGGAAGGATTTTTGGCGGGGGGGCGGCTTTCCGTTCGAGATTTCTCCATCGGACAAGGGGTGACTGCTTACCTCTTCCTCTGGGAGCTTACCAGGTTCTTTCCCTCCTCGGTGCAACCGCGCGACCGCTCCCCCGTGCAACCGCGCGACCGCTCCCCCGTGCAACCGCGCGACCGCTCCCCCGTGCAACCGCGCGACCGCTCCCCCGTGCAACCGCGCGACCGCTCCCCCGTGCAACCGCGCGACCGCTCCCCCGTGCAACCGCGCGACCGCTCCCCCGTGCAACCGCGCGACCGCTCCCCCGTGCAACCGCGCGACCGCTCCCCCGTGCAACCGCGCGACCGCTCCCCCGTGCAACCGCGCGACCGCTCCCCCGTGCAACCGCGCGACCGCTCCCCCGTGCAACCGCGCGACCGCTCCCCCGTGCAACCGCGCGACCGCTCCCCCGTGCAACCGCGCGACCGCTCGCCCGTGCAACCGCGCGACCGCTCGCCCGTGCAACCGCGCGACCGCTCGCCCGTGCAACCGCGCGACCGCTCGCCCGTGCAACCGCGCGACCGCTCGCCCGTGCAACCGCGCGACCGCTCGCCCGTGCAACCGCGCGACCGCTCGCCCGTGCAACCGCGCGACCGCTCGCCCGTGCAACCGCGCGACCGCTCGCCCGTGCAACCGCGCGACCGCTCGCCCGTGCAACCGCGCGACCGCTCGCCCGTGCAACCGCGCGACCGCTCGCCCGTGCAACCGCGCGACCACGTGCCTGCACGTCTACGCTCATGCTCTCCAATGTTCGCCCACGCGCGAACCAACGGTTTTTTTTTCCATCGCGCAGACGGATGGTGTTCCGTCGCGCGAACCTACAGTGTTTCTTCGCACAAATGTCGGCTTATTTCTTGCAGTATCCATTGCTCGTCTATGGGTTATCGCCCGCCGACCACCTGGAATTCCCGTCGCGCGAGCTCCAGGGCAATTGCGACCACGATTCCTAATGGGGTTTTCGCAGCATGACCAGCCTGGCGAGTTCTTCTGGAGCGTATTTCCAGAACACTGTCTCACCCCGTAAACACAGAGCATGGCACTTGCAAGAATAGGAGAAACTTAAGGGAGATCTGAGCAACACTCCTCTATTCCTGAACCTGGGTTAGCCCTTCCCCGTCATTCCCTGGAAGGATTTTTGGCGGGGGGGGGCTTTCCGTTCGAGATTTCTCCATCGGACAAGGGGTGACTGCTTACCTCTTCCTCTGGGAGCTTACCAGGTTCTTTCCCTCCTCGGTTACGGCCCGAGGTTTGGTTCAAGGAAGCTACAGGAAGATCAAGGGTACTTTCCTCCTCTCGAGCTCAGGCACATTGGCCTTTCGTCGTTAAGTATCTAACTTGCGGACAAGCTCGATGTTGTACCATCTGGACGCGCTGACTGAGGGCTTCCTTCGGGTGTCTCATCTGTGGAGTCGACGACCTCAGACACCCTTCCATCCTTGAGAAGAGTTTGTTTGTGCCCAAGGACAGAGACTTAGACAGCTGCTGTGCGGAGTAAATCGACTTCCGGTTTCACTCCTCCAAGGCGCTTTCTTCCAGACTCTGCAGGGCTCCAGCGCCTTTTCTTTCAACCACGTCGGCCTAAGTTATCGGCTACGACAACTGGGACAAGGTGTCCAATTGCAGTTTTCTCCTGTCAGGAACAGATGGCACGGGAGACTCCCCCGGGGGGGCATAGTCCTAAAAGGAGTTCACGAACTCTAGGATTGCAGGTTTTTCGCTGGGAGGATGCTTAAGGTTACTCATCCGAATGACAGCTTCCCGATGCCCATTCCCGCATATTCTCTGTGAGTAGCCAAGGATATCGCGCCTGCCGTCTCTGTCAGCGAATTCAGTGTCTCTGAACCTCTATGCCATAGCGTCAGCAGAGTTGCCCGGTTGGGCAGAATGATCCATACCTTAGGCGAAGGTCTTCCTTAGGATCATCGACGGCTTCACCCCCGGCCCCCTCAGTCGATCCTTTCTTGTAAGGAAGGATCTGAGAGGGGATGTCCATAGTCGACCTCTCAGCCCCGATCAAGTTTGTCGAACAAACTTCGGCCAGCAGAATCGATCAGACTGGTTACGAGGCGACAGGACTCCTTAAACCCTGGATCAGAAGGACGGGTACTTTCAGTTTCCATTCCATCCATCTTCCAGGGTGCTTGTCGAATTCAGCCTAGACTGCAAGTATTCCTGCTTATGACGCAGTGTGGCTATCCCGCCGTGGCATAGCAGGTTTGTTTCCCCAGAGAACTCTCCCTGCCTTCCTCTTGGCCGCTCAGGTGCAGGCTTCCGCCTCCTCTGCTGTTTGGAGGGCTGGTCAACTCCGGTAGGCTCGGGTTTCGACCTTCTTCAGCGCCGGGACAAGCTTCCGGATGCTTACCATGAGTGTGGGCTCATGGTATTTTGCTTGGAGCCTTCTCTTCCTCTGCCTCAACATCTGGAGTATCTGGCCATGATATTGAGTCAACCGCCTTACCACATTGGAAACCCCGCTTCTCGTCCATCCAGCGAGGTTAAGCAACGTCGGTACTTGGATGGGTGACCACCTGGGGACGCCAGATTCTGTTACCACATCCCCCGAGCCTTCCTTTCGGTTGACTGTGGCAAGACTGAGGAGAGTCGCAGTACCTGTTCTCAGTCAAGCAGAGCTTTCAGCCCTACCTTGGAACGTTTCCTAGTTCTTCTTTCCTCATTGACCCGTCTATAGTCTGAACGGTCGCCTCAGGATAAGTTCCATGTGGGGCGATCCAAGTTCCGGTGGCTTCAGGCAATGTTTAACCGGACTCCCTGGCCCTATGGGACCAGCGGAACTATTAGACCTGCAATGGGTGTTGACTTATGGAGCCTCTTGATGGTAGTGGATATTCTCGTCCTTTCCCCACATTCTTGATGCGGTTCTCGGACTCGTCAAAGGAAAGGGGGGGGGGCATGTTCCGGTCCAGGCCTATGGTCAAGACCTGAAGGATACCTCTCCATCATTCAGGCAGGCTTAGGGGCCTTAGTCTGGCCCCTCTTCAGATCCTACAGCTCCTGCCGAGTCTCCCCGTTGCGCGTCGACTTCATTCTAACCAGCAGGGGACGCATTTTCACACCTTCACATCTTGCAGTAGAGATACCGGGATGATTGAGATTCTCTCAATACCACCATCGGCTCTCTCATTCCAGGCAGGGGAATGTTTCTCTCAGACTATCCGAGCAGAGCCTCATAGAGAGAGTGTACCTAGGGGTCTTTGACCTTGGGTAACCAGCAAGTGCTGGTCTGGGGGACCTGATCGCGACAGCTTGGAACCTCAAGCTTCCGCTAGTCTTCCCCCCAGTCTCAGACCCCGAGACACTGGCAAGATGCATTCCGGTGATGGTGGGACAACTTCGACGCCTGCGTCTTCCCTCCTTTTTGTCTGCGGACAATGGGCCTCAACAAGACCAGGTTGTCTGTCAACCTTTCAATGGGAGAGCTCCACTGTGACTACGCGCAGAACGGTTTCTGGACCCTCTGCTTCCCCTGACGGAACTCCCGGGAGAGCTTCTCCCTTGGCGCAGACTACTCAAGCAACCACACTGCGACATCTCTCCCGAACCGGGGCGTCGCTTCGGCTTCATGCCTAGAGACACTACGCTTCCTCCTCTAGAAGAGACAACCCGCTACAGTCGCGGTACGGAGGTCGCGTCATCTGCGATAGTCATCCACAGGGGTCTCCCAGGCAAAGTGAAGAGTCTAAGGTGGTTGGTGCCGTGGGAGATATACCTCTTCCCTTGAGGCCTCTTCTCCAGCAATAACGGTCTTATTGCCTTTCGGCGGGAGGAAACTCCTTTCCGCTCTCGGCAATGAAGCCTGTCGCTCAGCCTTTCCCTGACCTTCAGGCTTAAAGGAATAACTTTTTCCTGCCCGCTGGATCTATCCTCGCTCATGCGAAGCTACGATCGTCCCTGCCCTAGTCGGAGGAAGACCTCCAACTTGGAGCATGGCTCGGACTTTTAGTCCTTTAAGAGATCTTCTCAAGACCCTTTTACGACAGGCCTCGGATTGTATTCCGCCTTGGGTCTTCTGCTCACTCTGGCCACGGCCAGTGTGTAAGCAATCTTCTTGGTCTCTTACTACTCCCCCCTTTCTAAGGAAGAGGGGAAGGCAACATTCAGGCTCGCTCCTGAGTTGTTGGCTAGACTCAGAATCTGAGGGTCCCGGCCCTTCGGTCCGATTCATTCAAGATTTCGAGTCTCCATTCTGTGTCTGATGTCCCAAGACCTTCTCTTTCTTGCCAGTAAGGAATCGAGAGGTTAGCGCTGGGAACAGCTGCAGTTTGTCCTCAGTTGCAGCCGATTTGGGAACACAAGGAGGACATGGGGGGAGAGTCACCAGTATACCTCTTCAGCCCGGACTCAAGGACATTCATCTCGTCCTGTCTTCAGACCCTCCCCCGTCACGTCGCCCTACAGCACGATGTTGGATACATCGCAACGTCCCTCGCCTTCAAGTAATACTACTCTGTGACGCAGGTGCTACAAGCTGGAGTCTGGAAGCGTCTGATGACCTTCGCAGCCCGCTTCCTGCAGGGCGTGACCCACAGGAGTCTCGATACGTTTTCTATCTCTCTGTGGTGGCTACACAACAGCTGGTCTAACCTCAGGCTCCCTTTTGGACAGGTAGCAGAAGGTTGAGGGCATTGTTATCAGGTTTTAGTCTGCATGAACGAAAGAAGTATGTCTGGCCCTTACTTCTTTCTTCATCATCCCCTCTACGGGGAAGCGGCATCCTGGTCTCTGCATAGCTGACCTCGAACCTCTGCAGGTAAACCATGCTTCCTTGTGTTCCGAGTATTGAGTCAATACTGTCGCGTCCCCCATACCCTGACGAGGTGGTATTGGGAACGTCCTAACCCAGAGTTCCTTCTGGAACTCCAGGTCAACTGCCTAGGACGAGTCACACTTCTTCCTTCACACACAAGCTTACGTAGGCCACATGGTTCCTTGCGGAGCAAGGAACTTGTGAGGTGCAGGGACTCCTTTTCTCGAGTGCGACTCACTCGGATTCTGAGTCCCCGGGTAAAGCCAAAGCCAGTATGGCTGGGGACTTTCCACCCTTCCTAAGGGATAAGTCACCCTTTGTAAATAGCGTGGTTTGTATTTCGGTTACGGAACAAATGACAAATTCGAAGATAATTTGTATTTTTCCTAACCATACAAACCTTAGCTATTTACACATATTTGCCCGCCAGCCCTGTCCCCCAAGACAAGTCCTACCTCTAAGTGAAAGTGAGTATTCACCTGTGTGTGAGGGGGAGGAGGGGTAGCTAGCTACCACTCCCCTACCCCCCCCCCCCCGCTAACTAGCGCGGGGGTAATACACCCTCGTTAAATTCTAATGGCTCGCCATTTCAGCTACGCTAAAAGTAATACCCTTTGTAAATAGCTAAGGTTTGTATGGTTAGGAAAAATACAAATTATCTTCGAATTTGTCATATTTGGTATCAATAATCATTGCTCAATTTTTTTTAGATCTAAATGAGATTGGAATTTTTAGGTCATAAAATAATTGTTTCTAATTAACCATAACTTGGGATAACACTGAATTATATTGTAGTACTGTAATGCACTTTAAAATATATAAGACTGATCTCTGCCATGGATGATGATATTGGTTTTATATTCTAACAGCCAAGTACTCCAGAATTACGTTTGGAGCGAGATGTCTTCCTATACAGGGCACTGATTGGTCAGCGCAAGTATGGAGTGGTTCAGAGTGAGATTAAAGCTTCAGCACCACTTCCACTGCAAGCCTTAAAGCTGCTTGCCCGTTATTTACAGTCCACAAGTGGAAGGTAAGATCTACACAAAAGTTCCTTGTAATTTATATAGCTTGAGTTCTTAAAATGTACAATTAATATATTAATATTGGTAACCTCAGTTGATGAACTGATTTCCCCAGCTTGTCATTTTTATTCACCTCAATAAGCACAAAGATTTTAACCCTAAGAATATTCATTACCTCAAATGGTTTAGTTAAAGGTGGTCACTACATACGAGAACAAATGATAACCATTTACTAACACATGCAAAGTAATTTTTTATATTTTGAAGTTATGCATAGACTTTTGTATATAATTCCCATCTCTGAAAAAAAATATTTTATAAGTAAATGGTTAGTGCCTTGTATATAACAGCAGATTAGATATGGTATTTTTTGTACAAGACATAATCGTACTTGATGGAACTAATCCCTGGTCATGTTGGTATCTAGGACTGTTCCTGAGCACAGATAGTTTCTACCCCACAGAATTTATGCCAAGAATAATTATTACTGTTTTAGTGTTAATATTCCACCTATACCAATTTAGGAATTATCATTTACAGTGGGCCCTTGGCATCAGATAAAAATTAGTGCTGTTAAGATATTTTGCAGTAGCTTTTCAACCTTCTGCTACTTTTTTATCTACCTTTTCTTTTGCATCCGTTACTTTTGTTATCGCCTCACCTAACTGTTCAACTTCAATGTGCTCCAATTTTCTGTTCTTCTTTAAAAAATTATCCTTTAGTAGAACACTTTGAAAGTCCGGAAATGTGACGATGATGTTACTGCATTAAACTTCAAGTTGAAAAAGTAATAGTGTATCCATTTAATATGTCTTTTATTGCTCCTTTGATAAAAGTATTTTGGTTCCATTGTTACGCCTTGTATTACACACTGATTTGCTGAGTTGTCCGTTACTACTAACTGTATAGTATTTAGATATTTTGTCTCTTTTAATAGTTTTTTCTTCATGTAATCTTTTTACTTTATTTCATCTTTTTAGATAAACAAACATTTGAACCAAAATTTTTATTGCACTGTGTATGTCTTTAACGGTTTATGAAAATTTCTGTTATAAGCAAAAGTTTAAAATATCTGGTGCCTTAAATTTAAAATATTGTAGCTTTTGTTATTGTCTCAAATTAAGACCATGCACTTAATCTTGCAGGTCTGGTGTGGTAAATGAATTGGAAGCACAACTAAGTGGCAGTGTAGATTTAACAAATACTGCATTGCTTGTTGTAGCAGCCACTATATATTCCCACGAAGACAACTACGAAGCCGCACTTCGAGTATTAAATCAGTCAGATGCTCTTGAATGGTGAGTAGAGACCGCTTGTGTTCATCAAGCACTATACTTTATATTACTTGTTACAATTTTTAGTATCTTGAAAGACAACTAGGATTAAGAGTTGTATAAGACTAAAACTATGTACTAAATAACTAGGAGGATTGAGAAAGTACTAAAATATACAAAAAATATAGGTTTAGAACTTTTATTTTATGTAGAGGCCATTGGATCAAGCAAACCTGTGTCCTTTTCTAGTACAAGATTGAAAGAAATCAGAAGAAAAGTAAAGCTAACACCAAATGAAGTACTGTACTGTGATAGATTAGTGTATAGGTAATAACTCAACCTTTTTCTCTATTTGTAATATGGGTAGTTTTATGTAGTCACATCCTTACTTTAACCAACAGTCGTGCCCTCATGGTCCAAACATACTTGTTGATGGAGCGTGTGGATGCTGCACGGAAAGAATTAAAAACTTTGCAAGAAAAGGACGATGATGCAACCCTTACACAAATGGCTCAAGCATGGATTCATATTGCTTCAGTAAGTGTTGATATAGGGTTATATATTTAGTTATAACTTGATTATGTCTTACAGTAATGCATGTTAAGCCTTTTGCAGTTAATCCAAGGTTTATGTAGAATTTTGCGGCTTTTAATTTTTTTAATGATGCCTGTTAAATTTGAATTGAATTTAAGACTACGTATTCCTATTTCATTTTTTGTAACTCAGGTTTAGTATTATGGTTAATTTTCAGGAGCTGATTCTAAAAGTCAATGAATTACATTTTTAGGCTGACAGGTCTTTCCTAAAAATTTATTTTTGAATGACTTTATATTGGAGTAAATAGAATGTGAATAAGGTGGAAAGTTACGTGTGAATTAACAAAAGAAATAGATTAAAAATAGAGAGCAGGAGGTAGTACAACTGGTAGCTAAAGCAACTCTGCAAAGAATCTAAAGAACTATTTGCTGGTTGCCTTGCAAGGAGTACTGTAAATAATTCATCATTGAGTACATCATTTTGTTGAGTTTACTATGATTCAGGGTATTCATTTAGGGTGAGGACCATATGATCATCAGTTAACCCTTTTACCCCCAGGCTATTTGGAAATTTCCAACCCTTAACCCCCAGGTGTTAATTTTTTTCAAGCACATTTTGCAGTGTATTTTTTTTAAATTGCTCTAGCAGCCTTTATTTTCATCATAGAGAGATCAGGTTGGTCTCATTCTCTTGCAAAATGCCTGAAGTTTCTCAAGAAATTATCAAAAATATGCACAAAAAAAATTCAAATATCAGTGTTTTGCAAGAACGTACCGATACGTCCATAGGGGTGAAGGGATGAGTTTTGTGAAACTTACTAGTACGTCCTTTGGGGGTAAAATGGTTAAAGTACAATTATATATTTTAAATATTTAACTTAGCCGGTGAATATATAATAGCTGCAACTCTGCGGCTCGACAGAAAACACACTAAAAAAAAACTCGCGAGCGATTGCTATGAAGGTTGCGGGTGTGCCCACCAGCGCCAACTGTCGGCCAGATACCACTCTTGTATGTGAACAAAACCTTCAATTCTTCTCTGTCGACGTTGACGACAAGACGTATCAATACTCGCTATAGAACCTGGAGTTTTCTCAACATATTTGGTGAAGTACTTCATTTTGGTTTGAGCTTTCGCAGTGCAGGTGTTTTATCTTCATCTTAAATCTTGAACTCGTTTTTGGATAGATTTAATTTTTGATGACAAAGAGAATATGGACTTTCTTTGATTTTTAAATGGCCGACCCTTCCCTTAGACGGAAGTGTGTTTAGGCTTTTAGCAATTATCTTATCACGTTATAAATTAATTATAGATTTTCCTCTATATATTTTATATCTCAACCGCCTTTATTAGGCCTCTTCGATTAGCTTTCCATTTATAATAAACATCAAAATAAATTTTAATGATTTGTTTATATGCGACCTTTCCTGAGAGTAGGCGGTCCTAACTTGGAAACCGAAGTTAAACAACGTTGAGCCCTTTCAATCGTAAATAGCTTTTAAAGAGCTAATGATTTAAAACTTATTAAATTAATATTTTTTAATAGATATTTTATGAAAGATTTTCTTTGAATAGTCTTCGTACTGTTTCAAAGATGAACTAACGTTTAGTTTATTTATGCTACGCAGTTTGCGCTCTATCGTTACAATAGAGAGAGAGAGTATCACGGTTTCACTTTGCAGAAAGAGTAAATCGATTCTGACGTTTTGTTCATTCTTCTTTCAAAGCTTAAATGTTTTTAATTCTATTTTAATTGAAAACCTTTCAGTTTTTTTCCTTTGGTCAAATAACCTGTTTTTTTGACGAAACGTAAGTGGGCTCTTCTCTTAGGTGCGAAATCAAGAGAGAGAGAGAGAGAGATAGAGACGGAGGGAGAGAGAGGAGAGAAAACGTTCCGTTCTTTATCTCGTCCCAAGCGGGTAACGTTGTTCTCGAGTTACTCTCTTCCCTAGTCTCTGTACGGGGAGAAAGGATAAAACGTTTTTAGTTTTTTATTCTCGTCCCAAGGCTATGTACGGTGAGAGATTGAAAACGTAGTTTTGAATGAACTAGTGTTTAGTCTCTTCCCCAGCCACTGAATTTTTTATCTTAAAATATGTTTTCTGTTTTTTGCTGGTATTAATGTGCTTGCATTATACGACTGATTTCGCAATTACAACCTTTTGATGAGGGTAGAATTGCGTGCTTCAGGTAGAAATCAGTTTTATTCATACCTGATGTGAATTGTTAAAAGATTCGATTTCAGTGAAATAAGTGCAAAACAGAAAATCGTAGTGATAAAGTGATATTGCGCAAAGTGTTATCAGTGTTGCGACCGAGGGTTTGTCTGTTCGTGCCTGTCGTTCGCCTAGTCCGGGACCTCTTGCAAGCTCCCAAGCCCAGGGGAGAAGTAATGTCGTACGACTTATGGGTTCGAGAGGCCTTGATCAGCGAACAGACGTTCCCTCTATGGTATCGGGTGTATCTTACCAAGATCACCCCTACCATAAGGCAAGAGAGACGATTTTCTCCTCGTCATCCGAAGGCTTTTCGCATAAGAAACCGTGAAACAAGGTTTCGAGGCCCTTTAAGCAAAAGTCAGTCCTTTCAGGACAGGTCCAGCATCCTGGTTTTAACCATTAGGACAGCTCTGACCCTATGCAGTCATCGGAAGACTGCTCGCCGCCTAACAAAAGCGTAACACAGACTCCGAGAGTCTTTTTGTAGGCAAGGTTTTGCGGTCACAGACGTTACCCTCGTCTCTTACCGCAACCATTCCCGTTGATCCTAAATGGGTTGTACGGCAAGACATGCAGAATAAGCTTGCCTCCCTTATGGAAGACACTTCTGCCGATAAGTCCGTTGAGCCTAGCCGTTTATCTCATCGAGATCCTGGCTTTCAGCCACCCTAACGTTCCTTTGTGCGTCCTGTTGACGTTGGCGTAGCTAAGTCACGTCAGTCAGGTTGTTTAGAACCACACTCGATGCGGTCTCGTGTGGATTTTCAGCCACATTTGGACGTTAGGCCACTTGCTGCTGCTCCTGTTGACGTTCAGGACGTTCGCTAACAATCGGAGTTGACTTGTTTTGACGCTGAGCGTCAACCTCCGCATTCTAGAGTTGTTTTGACTGCTCAGTCTAGGCGGTCAAAGCAGTCTCGAGTGGACGCTGTGCATCCTCACGCACCTGTTGTTGTTGACAGTTCACAGACTGTCAAGCAGTTACATGACGTTGCGTCCTGGTCTCTCGCACCTGTTGTTGTTGACAGTTCACAGACTGTCAAGCAGTTACATGACGTTGCGTCCTGGTCCGCTACTAATGCACCAGTGCGTGTGGACTCTGCTTGTAAAGCATTGCCACCACGGTAGGTCTCTCCCTTGCTTGAAACTCAGCTATTATTGGACAAGGTTCCTTCAGATGAGGAAGTTGCTGTTCCCCCTCCTACTGATATTCCCTTGAGGACTCTGTCAGACGGAGAGGAGCCTAAAGCTGCTTAGCCCTCTATGGACTTTAAATAAATCATGCTGATTTTTAAGGATCTTTGTCCGGATCTTTTTGTAACTGCTGCTCCTCGTTCGCCTAAACGTCAGAGCTTACACTAGGCCTAGCTACTTCGAAGCCGTTGTTTTATAAGCTAGTGCTCTCTCGCTCTCCTAGAGAGCTTTACGTTTGCTAGGCGACTGGTTTATCACCAGGAGGAGTTTGGGGGATACAGCCTTTGCTTTCCCTTCTTTTAAACTGGCTTATAGAGCGAGAGTCTGATATGACACGAGAGAAGTTCTCGGCTTGGGAGTTCCTGCCTCTGCCCAGATAGACTTCTCAAACCTCATAGACTCTCCCTGGCGCCTGGCCATGAGACGCTCCAAGATTTTACAGGTCAACTTCACAGCTGTTTTCGAGCCTTTGAAGTTTTGCTGTACAATTATGTCATGCATAAACAAGGCTTTCAGGGATGGCTCCAATGATCTGACAGCCACGTTCTCTGCAGGAACAAGTCCCTCAGGGATGGCTCCATGATTTGGCAGCCATGTTCACTGCAGGAGTACGTAAGAGGCAAGTGCGCTCAATGTGTTCATTGTCAAGACAAACTTCACGATGAAGTCTACCAGGGTGTCTTGACAGCATTAATGGAAGGCGACTGGATGGTCTCTCTCGACCTTCAGGAGGCATACTTCCACATTCCTATACACCCGGATTCCCAACCGTTTCTGAGGTTTGTTTACAGGAATGTGGGGTACCAGTTTCGAGCCCTGTGCTTTGGCCTCAGTCCTGCGCCTCATGTTTACGAGGCTCATGAGGAATGTGGCAAAATCCCTCCATCTATCGGGGATCCGAGCCTCCCTGTACTTGGACGACTGGCTTCTCAGAGCATCGTCCAGCCTTCGCTGTCTGCAGGATCTACATTGGACGTTGAGTCTGGCCAGGGAGTTGGGACTTGTGGTCAACCTAAAAGTCCCAACTGATCCCATCCCAGATTATTCTATTTTTGGGGATGGAGATTCGCAGTCAAGCCCTGCTCGAAGTCCAACTAATGCTGAAAAGAAAACGTTTATTCAGTCAGGAGTTGGAACAGTCTCGTAGGGACTCTCTCATCCCTGGAGCAGTTTGTCTCACTAGGGAGACTACCCCTTCTGCCTCTCCGGTTCCATCTAGCCTCTCACTGGAACTAGGACAAGACATTAGAGACGGTATCATTCCCAGTCTCCGAACCAATAAAGGCATGCCTGAAATGGTGGGACAGCAATATCAGTCTGAGAGAGGGACTATCCCTAGCAGTCAAGAACCCAAACCACGTGTTGTCCTCAGACGCGTCGGGTTTGGGTTGGGGTGCGATCCTGGACGGTCGGGAATGCTCGGGTCTGTGGACCTCAAGTCAGAAGAGCATGCACATCAATGGCAAGGAGCTAGTAGCAGTCCACTTGGCCTTGATGATATTAGAAAGCGTCTTCGAAACTAAGTGGTAGAGGTCAACTCAGACAACACCACAACTTGGCGTACATCTCCAAGCAAGGAGGCACACACTCCTTCACGCTGCTCGAGATCGCAAGGGACCTTCTCTTATGGTCAAGAATTCGAGGCATCTCCCTGTTGACGAGATTCATCCAGGGGGACTTGAACGTCTTGGCAGACTGTCTGTCGGAGGGGTCAGGTGATACCCACGGAATGGACCCTCCACAAGGACGTGGGCAAGAGTCTTTGGGCTACTTGGGGTCAACCCACCATAGACCTCTTTGCCTCCTCGTTGACCAAAAGGGTACCAATCTTTTGCTCTCCAGTCCTAGATACAGAAGCAATCTACATAGACGCGTTTCTACTGGATTGGTCTTTTATGGACTTATATGCATTCCCACCATTCAAGATAGTCAACAAGGTACTGCAGAAGTTCGCCTCTCACGGAGGGACAAGGTTGACGTTGGTTGCTACCCTCTGGCCCGCGAGAGAGTGGTTCACCGAGGTACTTCAATGGCTGGTAGACTTTCCAAGAAGTCTTCCTCTAAGGGTAGATCTGTTACGTCAGCCCCACGTAAAGAATGTCCATCAAAGCCTCCCCGCTCTTCGTCTGACTTCCTTCAGACTATCGAAAGACTCTCAAGAGCTAGAGGCTTTTCGAAGGAGGCAGTCAGTGCGATTGCAAGAGCTAGGAGAGCTTCTACCATTAGAGTATACCAGTCGAAGTGGGAAGTCTTTCGAGACTGGTGCAAGTCAGCATCTGTGTCCTCGTCCAGTACCTCTGTAGCCCAAATCGCAGATTTTCTTTTACATCTGAGAAAGGTTCGCTCCCTTTCAGCTCCCACGATTAAGGGCTACAGGAGCATGTTGGCTTCGGTCTTTCGACAAAGAGGCTTAGATCTTTCCAACAATAAAGATCTCCAAGATCACCTTAAGTCTTTCGAGACCTCTAAGGAACGTCGTTTGGCAACTCCTGGATGGAACTTAGACGTGGTCCTAAGGTTCCTCATGTCAGACAGGTTTGAGCCATTACATTCAGCCTCCCTGAAGGATCTCACCCTCAAGACACTTTTCCTAGTGTGCTTGGCTTCGGCTAAAAGGGTCAGTGAACTTCATGCCTTCAGTAAGAACATCGGCTTTTCTACAGAAAAAAGCCACTTGTTCACTTCAACTTGGTTTCCTGGCCAAAAATGAACTGCCTTCTCGTCCTTGGCCTAAATCTTTTGATATTCCTTGCTTATCAGAGATCGTAGGCAACGAACTGGAAAGAGTATTATGTCCTGTTAGAGCTCTTAAGTTCGATTTAGCTCGTACTAAGTCATTACGAGGGAAATCTGAGGCTTTATGGTGCTCAGTTAAGAAACCTTCATTGCCTATGTCAAAGAATTCTTTGTCATATTTTATCAGATTTTTTTTTAATACGAGAAGCTCATTCTCACTTGAATGAGAAAGACCGATGTTTGCTTAAGGTTAAGACGCACGAAGTTAGAGATATAGCAACCTCCGTGGCCTTCAAGCAAAATAAATCTCTGCAAAGTATTATGGACGCGACTTTTTGGAAAAACAAGTCAGTGTTCACGTCATTTTACTTAAAAGATGTCCAGACTCTTTACGAGGACTGCTACACACTGGGTCCATTCGTTGCAGCGAGTGCAGTAGTGGGTGAGGGTTCTACCACTACACTTCCCTAATTCCAATATCCTTTTAATCTGTCTCTTGAAATGTTTTTAATATTGTTTTATGGGTTGTTCGGAAGGCTTAAGAAGCCTTTCGCATCCTGGTTGGTTTGGCGGGTGGTCAAAGTCATTTCTTGAGAGCGCCCAGATTAGGGGTTTGATGAGGTCCTGTTGTATGGGTTGCAGCCCTTGATACTTCAGCTCCTGGGAGTCTGTCAGCATCCTAAGAGGATCGCTGGGCTCCGTGAGGAAGACAGACTTACAAGGCAGAGTAATCGTCTAAGTCAACTTCCTTACCAGGTACCTATTTATTTTGGTTTTGTTATATTGATAACTGTCAAAATGAAAAAACTCTTAGCTTATACGCTGTAAACGTAATTAACTCTGGTCTCTACCCACCTCCTTGGGTGTGAATCAGCTATTATATATTCACCGGCTAAGTTAAATATTTAAAAATGATATTTTAATTATAAAATAAATTTTTGAATGTACTTACCCGGTGAATATATAAATTAAATGACCCTCCCTTCCTCCCCAATAGAGACACAGCGGGACGAGAAGAATTGAAGGTTTTGTTTACATACAAGAGTGGTATCTGGCCGACAGTTGGCGCTGGTGGGCACACCCGCAACCTTCATAGCGATCGCTCGCGAGTTTTTTTTTTAGTGTGTTTTCTGTCGAGCCGCAGAGTTGCAGCTATTATATATTCACCGGGTAAGTATATTCAAAAATTTATTTTATAATTAAAATATCATATTTACAACTGTTAATGGGATAGATTGCTATCTTTTAGTGATATTTAGAAATATATTTAGTTGAGTGTTAAGTGTCCCACATGGGTCTTACTTAGCTAGTGTTCAAACTAGGATTAAGTAGTATTGACAAAAACTGCTTCTCAAGTTATTGAACTTCTCATTGATAAACAGGGAGGTGAAAAACTTCAAGATGCATACTACATTTTCCAAGAATTGATTGATAAGAATAGTAGTACTGCTGTTTTACTTAATGGGCAAGCAGCCTGCTTCCTTGGACAAGGAAAATATGAGGAAGCGGAAGGAGCTCTTCAGGAAGCCCTAGATAAGGACCCCAATAACCCAGACACGCTCATTAATCTTATGGTCTTGGCACACCATACTGCTAAGCCTCAGGAGGTATTTATGGTTCTAAAAAGCTTTAAACATTTCCAGTCAGAATTTTATCACTTGCCATTTATCTACATGATTATAATTCCATCTGCATTTTCTTGTTAATAGTTTCCTTATATTTAGTATGGCAACGATACTAAAACTTTTAACATCAGAGCAAATTTCGTTGATATTTTTATTATAACATTACAGTATTATATTTGATATGTTTGAATTTTATTCTCCTGAATTTCTCTTAAAGTGAATTTGAAAAGATTGATTATTTGAGTATACTGTATATGGAACCCATTTCTTACCTAACCCCACACAAAATAAATTAATTCAAAAACATAAAGAGTTGTGTTTGCAAAATTGTCATTTCAAACTTCTGATTTTCTTTGCAGGTTGCCAGTCGATACCTGGCCCAACTTCGTGATGAGCACAAGAGCCATAAATTTGTAGATAGTATTGTAGCTAAAGAGGAAGAATTTAACCGGTTAGTGAAACAGTATGCAGCATAGAAATTTTTTTTTTATGTATTTTTTTTTACATGATCAGCTGTGTTATTTCATGTTCATTGCTTACTAATGTTTGCTATGGTATAAACCACAATCTTTCTCTGAAAATTTCCAGTGGTTTTTGTTTGAATATATATTAAATATTTTATGCTGTTGAGTGTTTTGAATTTTTATAATGTCCTGACAACTTAGGAAGCATATTTATTTTAGGAAAGATTTGTCTTATTGATTGGATTGCATCTTGCCTTTAACCATGCAATTAGCCTTAAATTTTACTACCAGGCTGTCCAACTTGAGTAACTCTGTCTGCTACAATTTTTACCTTTCGTTTTAGAATATGGTTAATCCTTTTGGAAAACCCTTTGAGGATGAGTGTAAAATGAAATTATTATTTTGGTAAAGGGAAGAAAAAGACAAACAGAAGTGCAGTTATTGGATAGAAGAAAGTATTGCATAGAAGTTTGTAATATGGAGTTTGCGGCTAAGGTACAGTATAAAGAAAAAGGCAGAATTCTTGGAAATGTAAAGGTTAGTTTGAAAAAATACTATAGGGTGAGAGTCCAGCTGGAGAGAATGGCCAGTAACCCAATTGATTTTGATATTAAAGGTGCAAATAGAGTGACTTTCTGAAGAAAGTTTAGTCTAGTGAAGATTGATCATGATTTTGAAAGCTAAAAATGTAGTTTTAAGACATGAAAATCTGTTTGTAATTTTAGAAAGTTCATTTATGTTCTATAATGATAGTGGAGTGGAATAAGAAAGGTTAACTTTGAACAGATAAGAGCCGAATTTTATAAATTTGCTAAAGTTATGTACATCCCTTAGTGGACTAATCCCATAAATTCGCATCAAATGCTTCACTGTAAGCAGTCTTGTTTAGTGCTTGAAGGTCTCTATAGTATCCTGTGGGCCCGTAGCTGCGCTCATTGTTAGCCTTCTACAATATATCCGTTCCTCCTTCCGTTCTTCATCTTGCTGTCCACATGTTTTTGCTTTTGGGTGCTGAATGATCTTTCAAGCCCCATTAAGGACAAAATTCGCAAATTAAATCCCAACTAGATATAAGTGAAATAAAAATTAGAATGGAAAGGTTTTGCTCAAATATAAAATTCAATATTACTTAACTAAGGAGATAAAGGCAAGTTGTATTTGGGAAAAAGAAAATTGCAGGTGATTAACAAAAACAAATGTTGAGGAAAATTAAGAGAAAATAAACAATGAAGAGAAAGAAAAGGTTAAGAGGAAATACTTTACATCTTTATATCTTTCTTTAACTCTGTTTTCACTTGTTTTTCATAGTGTTTTAACTGCAGGTTTCTTCCCCCACCCCTCAACACCAATCCAGGCTATGTATCCCAGATTCATGAATCCAAGAAGAGGATTATGCTTGAAGCATACAATATAAAAGTAGCTGGAGCATTATCATCAATAAAATTGGATAGTTTTGGGTACAATGCTTCCATATGCATTGCAGATGAGTGATATGCTTTCTGTAACTGCTGAATAAAGGTTGAACCCATTGGATAAACTTTTAAGTTTTGTCCATGAATACAGAACAGTATGTCTAAATTTACAACTTGATAGGAAACGAGCATAGCAACGATTTTTTCTCAACCATTTTTACTATACATACTCTAAGTTCATAAGATATTGTTTGCGTTACTTTCATGGTTAAGAGGGAAAGAACCATTTTGCACAGATTGTTAATAAATGCAGACACCCATTTATTTAAAGAGTGGATAGGCTGGATCACAAGACTGGATAAGGTTAGGAATGTCTTTGTAAGTAAAACAACAAGGTTACAGAAGTTGCAGAAATCCAAGAAAAGAGACTCCACTGGTTTGGACACGGAATGAGGACAGACCAAGAGTATGTTGGAGATGGATATTCCAGGTAGGAGGAGGAGGGGAGATCAAGAAGGTGGATGGAGTGTGTAACCGGAGATATGGAGGAGAAAGATCTCGCAGTGAAAGACATCAGAGACAAGAAATTAGAAACAGCTTTCAAGAATTAATGACCCTGCATAGCAGAAGCTTAAGTCGAAGAAGATAGGGTGGATGAAGTTCTTATCCAAAAAGAATGCAATGTACAATAAGGGGAAAAAAAAAAAAAAACGGCAAGGCTCTCCAGGAGTCAGTCCCTAAATAGATGTGGAGACGATACCCTTACAATAAATGGGGAAAGGCAAGACCTCCACTATTATTATTGTTATTAATTGCTAAGCTACAACTCTAGTTGGAAAACCAGGATGCTATAATCCCAGGAGCTCCAGCAAGAAAAATAGCACAGTGAGGTAAGGAAACAAGAAAAAAAATATTTTAAGGACAGTTATATTAAAATAAATATTCTCCTAATAAACTATAAAAACTTTTAACAAATCAAGAGGAAGAAAAATAAGATAGAAAAGTGTGCCTGAATATGCCCTCAAGCAAGTAAACTTATACCAAAGATAGTGGAAGACCTGAGTACAGAGGCTATGGCACTACCCAAGACTAGAGAAC
This sequence comes from Palaemon carinicauda, assembly GCF_036898095.1. NCBI lineage: Eukaryota > Metazoa > Arthropoda > Malacostraca > Decapoda > Palaemonidae > Palaemon > Palaemon carinicauda. Next base: position 27,552,968 of record NC_090745.1, read on the forward strand.
AATGTTTTGATTTTGGAGTGTCCCTTTAGAAGGGCTGATTACCATAGCTAAAGAGTCTCTTCTACCTTACCAAGAGGAAAGTGGCTACTGAACAATTACAGTGTAGTAGTTAACCCCTTAGGTGAAAAAGAATCGTTTGGTAATCTCCGTGGTGTCAGGTGTATGAGGACAGAGGAGAATATGTATAGAATATGCCAGACTATTCGATGTGTGTGCAGGCAAAGGGAAATTGAACCGTAACCAGAGAGAAGGATCCAATGTAGTGCTGTCTGGCCTGTCAAAGGAAACCATAACACTCTAGCAGTAGTATCTCTGGGAGTGGCTGGTGCCCTAAGCATCCTTTTATCATTCTTTGCCTGTAATGAATTTGTTTGCTTTGTTGGTACTTTAATTTAGTAATTTTCATTTGTATTTTTATCATTTGTATTTTTAGAAAATATGGCAAAAAAGATAAATCATTTCTCACAGTGCACATTTAGTTAGGAAAATCATGTCTTTCTTTTGTTTGACTTGAATTATCTGTGGTGTGTGTCCAGAGGTTTTATGTATTTAAGTTCTCTCACTTTTTTTTTCCATTCTCTAACTGGACTGACAGTACGTCGTGCTTTTAAGAAACATATGTTCATTTTACTTAATTAAACCATTGCAATTGTCGTGATTTTCACTTCGACAATTATATGATTAGTTCTAAGCCCGATGTTAAGGGCGGATAACAAGACCTAGAAGAGGTAAGTCTCCCAAAACTGTCCAGGAATCAAACAAAATACGGCTACACTTTACAATTTTATTACAAAAATAGTTGTTTGAAAAGGGAATAACATATTAAAACATTTACACTGCTTAATAAATGAAATATCTCACCCGAAACAATTACACGTGCTCGTGGAACACTAAGTCCACGTCGGACTTAAAAGGAGAACAAAATACACCCAATTTCAACAAAATACCTTGGTAGACCACATACCAAGGCTTTCTATCGTAATTTAGTGAACGAATCTGATCCCCAATCGCAAGGATCACCGAAATATATACAGATACAAAACTCACATCACACTTACAAAAAACTATGGGGAAACAGACCTGGTTATACAAGGAGCAGAGACGTAACAATATAGACAACTTACTTGTTCTGGGGATATTAGGCAAAGAGGACGATCGGAGCTCCTGCAGCTCCGACGATAACTCCGATTTCCCGCGCTGACTAAAGTGTCCTTGGCAGAGGGGAGGGAATTCTTACCTTATTAATTTATAAGGGGTTGGTTAAAGCTCCTTTATTTGCCACAAGACTGAGAAACTGTTAAAGTCTTATTTTAAATACAAGTGGGGGTTTAATGATTCGGCTGAATGCCATAATTTACCGTAATCCACCAGCTTAGGGAGTCCTTGGCTCTAAACATATACATAAGACATTTTCATCGTGGTATAGTAAAATGACGTTACATTCGTGATTCATAAATTACAAATACTCAATTTCTTTAACACCCTCTCCTTCCCTACCAGGTGATTAAGTTTTAGGCCCAAATACCGTTGCGTATTAGACCATAGTCATTCGTCTCAACGCCCGCGAGATCTTCCAGCCTTCCCTCAATTTAACGTAACGTTTGTGGAGTTAAATGGGCGGGACTTTCGAATGATCAGTTCGAAATTCCCGACAGCAATCTTGATTCAACTACTATAATATTTGAATTTTCCATTTCCTATTTTCTAAAATATTTAGGTAGCTTTGTTTTTATATATCAGTTAGACATAGAATTAAACTTATAATTTTCAGAAATAAATGCCATTCTTACGTCAAAATATCTCTTATATTGACCATACACATTGAGTTTTTATATATGACTTTTAAATGGTCATGTAACACAACTCTAAAGCTCTTGCTTTGATTCTATTTATTTGCATTATAGTTTACAAGACAAACAGTATTATTTTACTTTCTTTTGTGTGAGGTCAAATATACAATGGAAAATAAAAACTTATGTTTTCATAGTTCTTAACCATATGGTAATCCGATGACTCACCTTGGTGTCATCTTTTCATGTAAATATGAGTGCAAGTGCATCATTTAATACTTATTTCATAAAAATATTCACATCAAATGGCGGCCTCATCTGGGAAAAGAGTTTAGCATCTGAGTGAGAACAGGTGCTTGGCTTAATCGAACATATGTACAGAAAACAGTGTAGCATCCCATTCATAGAAATGGTGAAGAAACATTCAGTAACCTAGCGAGAGTTCACCTTGTTCACTAGGTGTTAGAAGCTGCCATTACCAAACTTTTTTTTTTCTTACAGTGTACTGACAGTGATTGAGAAGTCTTCTTGTATTTCTAATTCCTAAGAAGTTATCGTAGATCATGTTGGTAAGTGTTTCCGTGTTTCTGTCACAAAAATAATATAAAGAAAGGCTGAAAATGAATAGCTATGTTGAACCATATTAAAAATATATATATATATATATATATATATATATATATATATATATATATATATATATATATATATATATATATATATATATATATATATATATATATATATATATATATATATATATATATATATATATATATATATATATATATATATATAAACACACTAAGTAAGTTTCAGGTAATGTTTTTCAGTGAAGAGAGTGAGGTGGATTCTGAGGAGCATTTATTGGCTCATAGGCCTAAATGTATTTTATGAAGGCAGCAATGACTTAAGTTCTCTTTGGAAAGTATGCTGCACTTTGAATTAGAGTTCCATGAAATATTCTGAGTTGACCTACCTTTTATTTTATCATATAGGATTAGAAATTTATTCTACTTTCCACTGCAATTTAATGTTTCCTTATCGTTATTCATTTATTATGCAAAATGGCATAGAATATGTGCTTACAGTATGGCCCACTTAGACCATCTTTGTGAAAAATTTTCTTCACTCTTCTTCTTTCATTCGTATTTTTGGCTCTCTCCTAATAATACTGTAGCTACCCCTTAAACATTCTCTCCTACATTAAGTTTTCTTTACCAAAACATCGGGAGGACTATTTTAAATCCACTAAATCTGTTGACAGTAGCGCACGCCATGCTCGTGACGTCACAGTGTAGATACGCACAGCAAAGACCTTATCCCGGCGTATGTTGATTCTTTCCTTAAACTTCATGTGTCGAGATACAATTAATAAACTGATTTGAATCTCATTTTTAATGCATCTAACTTTAATGCAGCTTTTATTTCTCAGTACCAATTACGGTTTGTTAATTTTAAGATGTATGCCCATCGCACCAGCCTGTAAGGACAGTGAGACAAGCGTCACCAAGATCAACTGATACTTTATTCGTCTTCTTCTTCTTGGGGTATTAAAGCCAACACTTGTTGTTGGCACGGGCCTTTCCCTTGGTTGGCCCGTAGGTGATCTGTAAAAATTCTAAGGTGATTGCATTAATGGAAATTTGAAAGGTTTTTAGTAGTAGAAAAAGATGTGGATAGGGTAAGGATGATGGTGGTAGTGGTAGAGGGCCATCATTTCTCGGATAGTGGTAGTTTGAAAATTGGGGGTGTAAGGCTTTTGAAGATTAGAGAAAAACTGTGCAGGTGGGGTTGTCCAACCCTTTACTCCCTAGGGTCCCTGCGGAGAGATTTTTAGTGGTAGGTTAGTTGAGAAGTGAAAGGGGATGATGTGAATAGAGCCTTACAATGAGGGGATGAGATGGTGCATGAAATGATGAGGTCTTACCTTGGTGGAGGTAGTGTTGAAAGCAACTGTGCGTGTGCGTTTATGCTTTCGACAATTGCTTTTGCCAGTGTGGCTGCTTCTTTCACAGCCTGTGGTGAGTTGGTGTCTACAAGTAGATCACCTCGTAGCTGTGCTGTTTCTCTGCATTCTAGTAGATAGTGCAGGAGGGCTTGTTGTGGTATGACATCACAGTGTTCACACCTTCTCTGGATGTCATCTGCGAGTTCCCAGTTTGCTTTGTATCCCAGCCGGAGTCTGTCTATACATACAGCCTGTTTCCTTGGGGTGTGTCTATCTATGGGAGGAGGTTCTAGTTCCGTGGCCCATTTGTACCATGTTGCAGAGGGAGAGCCATTCTCTATCCTCATATGTAGTTCCTTGATTAGGTTGTCATTGAGCTGTGTCTTTATTTTGCTTTTGATTTGTTGCAGTGCAGGCTGTATGTGCACCTGTACATTGTGAATGTATATGGTGCTTTTGGCTAGCTCATCAGCCTTTTCATTCCCTGGTATCCCGATGTGACTGGGGATCCAGTTTAGTGTTACTAGTCTGTTCCTTTCATTATGCTGATTTAAGAGGATTTTAATGTCCGCTATCAGGGATTTGTTTTCTTTGTTTTTGTCCTGATGTAGGGCTTGCACTGAGGATCGTGAATCAGTATGAATGACTACTGGTCCCTCCTCATTTTCAATAGAGTATTTTAATGCTTGCTGTATTGCAACAAGCTCTGTCTGCAGGGTGGAGACATTATTGGATGTTCTCCAGCAAGCTGTGAAATTGCAGGAGTGAACTGCCGCTCCTGCTGTTTGGGTTCCAGGATCTACTGTACCATCAGTATAGTAGATCTGTGCCCCTATTGTATCTACAGAGTTTATAGCTGCTTCTGCTGCGTTTCTAAGTTCCTCTTTTGTGCAGTTTTCTTTTGCCCTTGGGAGTTTGGTGTAGTTGAATTTAGCAACTTGTTTTTTCCATGGTGGAATGTGTATTGTACTCTGTGCTGTGTCAGGGTTTAGTTGTAGGATTGTTTCTGTTAGGCCAAGTCTTTTAATGTTATTGCTATGGTCTTTGCCATAAGAACTTGGGGTTTGCACTTCAGGATGTTTGGATAGTTCCTCTCTTACTCTCTTTTTGGTGACTGAGTCTCTGTCTGACAGGAACATCTTTGCAACTATGCTTGCATTTCTTAGTGCAATTCTGTCCTCAAGGGTTGGTAGTCCAGTTTCCAACCTTAGGTTGCACAGTCTTGTCCACATTGGGGCTCCCAACATGAGCCTTATGGCTTTGAGGCCCTTTATTCGAATGTGCACGGGAGTATATTACAAGGTGCGGACGGAAAGGTAGGATGGAGCTGGCGCCAAATCAGATTGAAGTGCCCGCCAAAATATATGTGTTTCCTTACACTTACAAATATACGAATTATGAGTTAACAGAAACATGTAATGAAATGATACATCTGTCAAAATGTAGCTCTGGTAGAGCGGAATATATATACATGGGAAACCACAGTGTGGCGAAAAGAGAATTCAAATAAATAAGTAGTTTGTCGATTTTCTGGACGACGAAGGGATCGGTGTCCTTACAAGTACTCCCCCCCCCCCCAAGACATCAGGCGGTGTAGAGGGCTGATGATCAATCTTCGTATCTTTTCAGGCGTCGGAGGGTTCCTCTTGTTTTTGAACGGAGGGGCGCGCTGGTGGTCGGCGTAAGGATCTCTTCCTCTTGTCGTCGTTTGATAATTTTTCTTTCGTTGGGCGGCTTGTTTTGAGGTGGAACTCTGGATCTGCCAGGTCCGGCGTAGGCGGTGTCGCTTCCTTCGAGAAACGCTGGTTTCACGCGGTCTATTGAGACCCAGTCCTCTTGGCCATGGACGTCGAGAAGGAAGGCTTTCGTTGTCTTTTTAATTACCCGGTAGGGGCCTCGATAAGGTCTAGTTAGTGGTTGTCGATGAGCGTCGACACGGACGAAAACGTACCCGCAGTCATCCAGGCTTTTTGGCTTGAAGTGCTTGGTTCTGTCCTGGTAAGTTTTGAGACACGGCCTGAACTTCCTGGCGATGTCCCTTAGGTGATCCAGCTGCGTGTCGTCGGTTGATGAGGGAAAGAATTCGCCAGGAACTGCGAGCGCTTCCCCGTAAACCTTTTCGGCGGGCGAAGGTTCGCCGTCTGCGCGAGGGGCGGTGCGAAGGCCAAGGAGTACCCAAGGAAGTTGTGATTTCCAGTCCCCATCGGTGCAGCTCGCCATCAAGGACGCCTTGAGGGCGCGGTGAGTTCTTTCGACCATGCCGTTTGCCGCGGGGTTGTATGCCATGGTGCTGTGGAGCGTCGTCCCCACCAGGTTCGCCAAAGCGAGCCATATTTCTGAGAGGAAAGCGGGGCCTCTGTCTGTCGTGATGTCGTCAGGAATGCCAAACCTGCTCACCCAGCTTGACAGGAGGGCTTCGGCGCATGCTTGAGTCGTAGCTTCGGTCATCGGCGATGCCTCCAACCACCTCGTGGAGCGATCGATGATCGTAAGCAGGTAGCGAGCATATCCAGAAGGGGGCAATGGTCCCACGACGTCGATGTGTATATGACCGAAACGTCTTTTTGGCTGGGGAAAATCGCCTACCCCCGATTCGGTGTGACGGCTGACCTTGCTTGACTGGCAGTTGATGCATGACTTCGCCCATTCCCGGGCATCCTATTTTATCCCTGGCCTGACAAACTTTTCAGACAGAAGGCGAGCGGTGGTGCGTCCTGAGGGGTGCGAAAGTCCATGGATGATATCGAATATTTTCCTTCTGCAGGAGGCTGGTATCCAGGGACGTGGGCGGCCCGTGCTGGTGTGGCAAAGAATAGTTACTCCTGCTGGTCCGAGGGGGATCGCACTTATCTTGAGCGCGGATGGCCCCGCCAGGTGATCCTGTGCTTCTCGGTCGGTGCTTTGTTCGGTTGCGAGATTGGCGTAGTCGATTCCCAGGTGGATCGCGTCAATTTCAATCCTTGAAAGGGCGTCCGCGACTGGGTTTTTCTTTCCTGGGACGTAACGTATGGTGCACCCAAATTCGGCGATTGATGCGAAATGACGTTGTTGTCGGGAGGACCATGCGTCCGTCAATTTCGTGAAGGCGTGTACGAGGGGTTGATGGTCCGTCGCAATTGTGAAGGGGGTACCCTCCAAGACGTGCCTGAAGTGGCGGACGGCGAGGTAGATGGCGAGGAGTTCCCTATCGAAGGTGCTGTATCTTGTTTCTTGTTTCGGCGGGTTTCATTTTCTTGCTGAAGAATGCCAGCGGTCGAGGAGAACCATCGACGAGTTGCTCCAGCACAGCTCGACAGGCGACGTTGCTGGCGTCGGTCGTTAGTCGCAGGGGCGCGTTGTCGTCGAAATGAGCCAGGGTGGTGGCATTCGCAAGGGCATCCTTCGTCCGAGCGAATACCTGTTGCTGGGGAAAACCCCACTCGAGTTTTTTTGCTTTTCCTTTCAGGACATCGTCGAGGGGTGACAGAGTTTGTGCGATGTTGGGGATGAAGCGCCTGTAGTAATTGACCATTCCCAGGAACTCCTGAAGTTGGCGGATGGTCGTAGGAATCGGGAACTTCCTGATGGCGTCGACCTTGGTTGTCATGGGTTTTACCCCGCGCGAGGATACGTGGTGACCAAGGAAATCCACTCCCTCCGCATCGAACGTGCATTTGTCGAAGCGTACGACCAGGCCGTTCTCCTGTAGGCGTTTGAGGATGGTGCGGACGTGCCCCTGGTGTTCCTCCTTGGTTTTCGAGAATATCAGGATGTCGTCGACGTAGCAGACGCAGAAAGGTAGGTCACCCAGAATGCTAAACATTAGTCGTTGGAAGGTCGCCCCGGCGTTGCGTAGCCCGAAGGTTGAGTATGCGAAGGTGTAGGATCCAAACGGCGTTACAATGGCAGTTTTCGGGATGTCTTCCGGGAATACAGGGACCTGGAAATAAGACTTGAGGAGGTCCATCTTGGTAAAGTACTTCGCGCCGTGCAACGCGTTCGTTAGGTCCTGCATGTTGGGCAGCGGGTAATGATCGGGCGTTGTTATGAGGTTGAGGCGCCTGTAGTCGCCGCAAGGTCTCCAGGACCCGTCCGGCTTTTTAACCATGTGCAGGGGTGATGCCCAGGGGCTCGATGCTTTTTTACAGATACCCATGCGTTCCATGTCCTCGAAGGCGCGTTTGGCATCCTTCAGTTTCTGGGGCGGGAGGCGGCGGAATTTGGGGTGAGTGGGAGGTCCTGTCGTTGTGATGTGGTGGTAGACGGGGAACCTGGCGAGTGTCGGAGCTCGGGCTTGAAAACCTCGGGAAATTCTCGTAGGAGGTCGGTGTAGGGGTACGTCGTTACGGCGGATGCGGACATTGTTGCAGGGCCGTGTTCTAGGGCGCGGGACTGGCAGGTTCCCGTGTCGATGAGACGTCTGTTAGCGACATCGACGAGGAGTCCATGGTGGGCGAGGAAATCCGCACCGAGGAAGGGGTGATTGACGTCAGCGATAGCGAAGGGCCAAGAATACGAACGGCCCATGATAGATATCTTGAGGGTCTTGATCCCATAGCACCGTATGGGAGATCCGTTGCGGCGATGAGTGAGGGAGCGTTTTTGTTGGGACCACGGTCTAGGTCGGACTTGGAAGGGGGGAACGTTGACTGCATTGCGCCGGTGTCCACCATGAGTCTACGGTTGGAAATGGTATCGAGAATATAGAAACCATTCTTTTTTTGGTTAACTGCGGCTGCGATGGTGGCAGGTGGATGCTTCTGGCGTCATCTTCTAGGGAAACTGCATGGTGCTCTACATTTCTTGGCGTCACTGCCGAACTGTTGGTGGTAGAAGCACCATGCTGGGTTAGTCCTAGGGTTCGGTCGCGTCGGTTGCGGTGGTTTCTTTCTTGATAGAATGTTGATCTCGTCGTCCTCAAGGGCCATTTCCGAGGAGTCTATGGAAGAGCAGCTGCTGAAGGAGGAGAACGGAGGCGGTGTTGACGATGATGCTCCGAGGCGAGATGCTTTGGAGGCCTTGTGGAGCTTCTGAGCCTTCGACAGGAGTTCGTTCATTGGGAGCGTGTCGGCATCTGTCAATCGGGCCCTTACGTCCTGTGGTAGGATAAGCTAATCTCACGTCGTCGGCTGTTGCTGTCTGTTTCGGGGAGCATAAGCAGGCCGGTTAGCTCGTCCCACGCCTCGACAGGAGAGGTGTCACCCATGGGCTTGCCGGCGAGGTCCAGTACTTTCTGTGCCCTTGCTGAGACGGAGAGGGAGTAGATACCGATTAGTTTTGTTCTCAGGTCGTCGTATGAAACCTGGCCGGCCTGGGCGTCGAGCCATTGGGAAATCTTGTCGAATACCTCTTCAGGTATGGAGGTGAGAACGATGTCAGCCTTGGCGCAGGAGTCGCTGAGTCTAGCGACGTGGAAGAGTATGTCCGCTCTCAGGAACCAGGAAGCGGTGTTGTGTTGAGAAAAGGGCGGCAGTTTGACTTTAGGCGTGGAGGCGAGGCCGTTGGGTGCGATGGGCGTGTTGCTTCCTGCATCGTGGCCAGACGACGAGTCGGCGAAGAGGTGAGAAGTTGATATGTCGGTTAAGCTCATCCTACTGCCTTACGTTCACCGAAGTGTGGGAGAACCAAAGGCAGGCTCGTGCCTAAGGTAACGGAGTATGGAGAAGGTAGCACGGCCGTAATAAGTCCGTTAATGGCAAAGCCAAAACTGCTGATGCTACTTTCAACTCCGGGGTCACCAGTTGTAAGGACAGTGAGACAAGCGTCACCAAGATCAACTGATACTTTATTCGAATGTGCACGGGAGTATATTACAAGGTGCGGACGGAAAGGTAGGATGGCGCTGGCACCAAATCAGATTGAAGTGCCCGCCAAAATATATGTGTTTCCTTACACTTACAAATATACGAATTATGAGTTAACAGAAACATGTAATGAAATGATACATCTGTCAAAATGTAGCTCTGGTAGAGCAGAATATATATACATGGGAAACCACAGTGTGGCGAAAAGAGAATTCAAATAAATAAGTAGTTTGTCGATTTTCTGGACGACGAAGGGATCGGTGTCCTTACAAGCCCATTGCTGATTTATCATTTTAACTCTTAATTTTTAGCAAGCCAGAATAGGTAGGATTGTTGTATATATAAACTCCCTTATATCAGCAAGATTTATCTGAGTATTTAGTACAAAATCCTGCTACCTATGCTCTCCTTGCAACAATATATTGCCCTGTCCAAAAGTCCCGATAGGGCATCTCCACTGGGTTACTGTCTGGAAAGGTGAAGCGAGGTGATCCCTCTCAACCCTGACCCTGTAATCCCTCGCATTCGTCCGGAAGTAATTGTGGCTGTCTTACCTACTTGGCCGACTGGCCAGTGAGTGAATCTGTACCTCTGGCTCAACCCCCCCCCCCCTCTCCGAAACCTGAGACTCACCTCACCCAGGAGTCCTGCCGGTCAGAGCGTTAGAGAAGAAGAGCCTGTTAAACCATACCTTCCAAAGTGAGAATTTTAGGGGTGAGCCAGTCAAGAGTGCAACTGTGCAACGTTCCAGTCAACAGCCATTAAGGGAAAAGGACAGTATTCCAAGGAGTGCAGGTACCATATTGTGGCCACTCAGTTTTTCCCACATTTTTAGTTTAGATTAACTTTTAACTTGCTTAGGTTATCTGGCTATTGCATATTTCAGACTGTGTGCAGTGGGATTGTGTGTATATATTTTTTGGATATCATTTTAACTTTCGAGACTAGCAGTCTCGGGGTCACAGGCCACGTGGATGACCCAATTCAAATTATTGACCATTGCAGAAGACCACGTGTGTAAGCAACCATTTTTTATTATTTTGAATTGCTTTTTATTGCATCACATTTTTATTTTGCCACCATTTTTGTGTTTGTTCAGATGACCTTTTTGTTTAATGTAAATTTGTGAAATAAATCAAGATAAGGTTAATTAAACCTCCTTCGTATTTTTACTCCCTCATTTATTTCAATTTGCCTATTATGAATATTTGATCACGAGACAGAATACCCGATATTTGAAAGGAGTAAGTAACTTGATAAAGGGTGTGTTAGCGAGCGACTTATCATTGAATATCTGCTTCGAAAGTGAAGGTCCATATATTTAAACTATATACTTTATTTTACATCACTGCTCCCATTTTTTGTTATTGTCTCTAATTACATTAACGTAAGATTCCTGTCCAGCATCTCACTACGGTCACTGGAACGGAGTCGAAACAGAGCCTAAGAGTGAAGATGGGTGCTACTATAGCGTGAGGTCTACCACACTATAGCGTGAGGTCTACCTCCCGTTAGCACTATAGCGTGAGGTCTACTGCTGAATTATTCGTCCCTCATAGATAAAACACATTTCATACATTTGTTTAAGCAATAAACACTCAATTTAAACATATTTTAGAAATGTCTTAAAATGATAATTGGAATTTTAATTACATTGAAAAAAAAATTAATAAAGGTAAAAATAAACATGTTATCATATATTTCCATATTTATTCTAGCGATACAAAACAATAAACACTTAATTGAAACATATCTTAGAAATGACTTAAATAGATAATTGGATTTCTAATTACATTAAAAAAAAGGAATAAAGTTAAAAATAAACATGTTATCGGTCTACTGCTAAATTATTCGTCCCTCATAGATAAAACACATTTCATACATTTGTTTAAGCAATAACCACTTAATTTAAACATATCTTAGAAATGACTTAAATAGATAATTGGATTTCTAATTACATTAAAAAAAGGAATAAAGGTAAAAATAAACATGTTATCATATATTTCCATACATTTATCCTAGCGGTACACACTTCGTACATCTTCTAAGAAAGACACAAATAGATCATTGAAATTTTTTCTCACCACCTTCCAGCAAAAATAATCAAGATGAGACTGGAACAGCTGACGACCAACACCTCGCATTAATCTCTTCAGAATCATCGTTTTATCGTCCAACCACGATCGCTCAATTGCCTCTGTGTGTGCTCCTGTCGCTGGATCCACATAATATTGCTGGTGGTTCACTGTAGAATGCTGATACCCCATGACATTTAGGTTGCGGACGGTCCAAGCTTGTCGTGTGGTAGACCTCACCCTCCGCCTGGGTAGGCGACATATGGCGGTAGACCTCACGCTATAGTAGCACCTGAAGATGACTATAGACCTGACAAAGCTAAAGTAGGCTCTTAAATTACTTTTATTTTCACGTGTGGAGTTCTCCGGCCTCTGGGCAGAGTAAAATTTTCCCCTTTAGTATTAAAGAGTGACGGTTAGGGAACTGTGTCAGTAAAGTTATTAGCAGGGTGTTTGTGCCCCGAGTGTAAGTGCTCATTATCCTCCCTTTTTGATCTTTGTGTTACTGACGTAGGGAGACTTTCCTGGACTAAGCTCCCACTCAAAACATTTAAATAAAAAATAAATTCTCCACAGAATACTAGAAAATTATTTGCTAGTTCCTGGTCACTGTATCCATCAGGTAGCTTCTTTTCTTTTACATTTCCCATTATACCATCCAATAGACAATATAACTTATTTATGTCTGTTGCTACTTCGAGGATCTTTCTCTTATAGTATTCACTTTCTTTCCTTCTTAGTAGGTAGTTATATTGACGCGCAGCAGTTTTATATTCTACCTAAGTACTTTCAGTTTTTAATCTATTTCACTTTCTTTCTTTACGTCTTTTTTCCCTTTTTTTTTTTTTTACCAAAGTCTCTACATCAAACCAAGGAGATTGGTCTTTTACGGTTATAGTCTTTGCCATTGTTGGGCACATGGTATCATTTTGACTTTTACTCACTTTATTGTAAGTGGTCATAAGACAGTTAGCACACTTAGCTCCTAACAGACGTTGGTCATCATGATCACAGGGAATGTTAATAGCATTATTTATTTTCTTTGTAACTTCTTCAATAAATAGGTAGGAGAAAAATTTGATTTATGTTTAAAGTTTATTTTCTTTACTAATGTATGTTTCTGTAGAGGTAGACTAAACGTAATAAGTTTGTGTAATTGGGAGATAGTACATTTCTCTTCGACGTTTATATCAGATACAATATTATCCATGTCATCGCTTATAACTAAGTCTAGTGTATGCCCAGTTAAAGTAGTTGTGCAATCGACGGTATTCAATGGTCAATATGATTCTAGTAACTCACTAAATGCCAGAGCGTCAGGATTTGATGCGTCATCCATCCAAAAATTGAAGTCTCCACAGATAACTAATTCGTTTTTCTCTATGATAATCATCTCAATGAGAGCACCGAATTCTTCAAAAAAGATACTAGAGTTTGTTCTAGGAGGTTTGTAGATTGTTACAAAGGGTATTCTTCTATCTTTTGGCGTAAATTTTATTTCTATATATTCAAAGCTTGTTACACATTCTTTTCAACGTTTTGAGATTTGAGTAACTTTTATGAATAAAGAGTCCGACACCCCCACCAGACCTACCTTCTCTCGGTATGTGAAAGAAGGCATGTGTGTGGGGTGTCAATGCAGTGATCTTTGCCTTGTCCAAGTTATTTAGCCATGTTTCAGATAATGCTAGTATACCTAAATATTTCTCGTTTACCAATTCTCTAATTTGAACAGTCTTATTACCTACAGATTGCATATTTACATAGCCACAGTTTATGACATTCCTAGTAACCATGATCAATATTTTCTGCTAGTCTTTTCAATTCCAAGTCAAAAGCATTGCAGTCTCTAGAATTTACTGTATGGTCACTTGGTCTGTTTAACTTTGTGCAGTTTATACACTTTGACACTTCCGAATCACACTCCCTGGTGGAGTGTCTCCCTGAACATTTCCCACTGACTTTATCTTCATTCTTAGACTTGCTATTTTTTTCAAAATGTCCATACCTCTGACAGTGGTAGCAGGTGATCACGTGGTACCTATCACGTATGTTATAGATACCCCATCATAACGAAACTTTGTCCCCATTATCATGAATAGCCCTCCGAACTTCGGGATCACATTACAGCACACGGTGGGTGTCCCCCGCCCGCCCAAGGCATTTTTCCTCAGGACTACACTTATCTTATCTTCTATATTTTGGATATGGTCCAGGCAGCTAGTTCTTTGAATCAAAGCATTTACTACATCCTCTTCATCATTGTATTCATTGCATATCATTATTTTGGGATTTAGTTTTCCGATTTTTCTCGTTTCAGTGTCAGCCACCAATGTCTGAATTTTATTCGCCGCCTCTTCTCTGATCATATTGTTTGCAAAGTTTACAACAACATTTCCATTCGTAGTTGACCTCGTATTAAGTATAGGAATGTTTTTGAGTGCTTGTTCAACCTCGCGTTTTCTTTCAGTAATTTTAGTTGTTGTATTTGTTGATTTAATTATCAACAAATTTTTTTCCTTAACTTTGTCAGTAAATGTCGGTTTCTCCGGTTTTGGGTCTATCAATGTTTGAAGTGTTGCTTTAATTGAATCAATATTCATGGCAAGAATGTTAACTTTCTCAATGAGGTCGGTGATCTGGGTGGAATTTGCTGCGTCTGCGCCAAGGTCCGCAAGTTTGTTTTCCAAGTCATCTATTTTCACATCTTGTTCGTTCAGGACAAGGTTACTCATGTTTACATCTTCCTTTAATTTTGATATTACCAAATTGTTTTTTTCTGGCTTCACGTACGCAGTGAAGGCATAACCAATCTAGGTTATTCTGGTCAATCTCACCGATGCCTGTCACTATATGCACACATCTCTTATGGTAGAGTCTGTTACATTCACACACTTTCCATTTTTCTTTGTTCTCCATCCGTTTCATTACATTTGAAGCAGATATAGTTAGGAGCAGACATGGTGTACTGTTTCTTATCACTTAGGTTTCTCCATAAAACTAACTAATATCTTTACAATGATATTCTAAGCAAGAAACACAAAGCTGAAACATGACTCATGACATGAATAGCAGAGCTCGATATTCTTAAGTGGACCTCATCCATTGCACTTTAGGCAGTATTATTATTATTATTATTTCTCTTTGTCTGCATCTTTTCCCACCTTTATGTGGGGTCGATGTTACTGGCCAGCGTTCTCCATCTACCTCTGTCCCACACTTCATCACCGCTTAATCCCTTTGAGGTCAACCAGCTCTCGCCCTTTTCCAGTCATTGTCCCCACATTCAGAGTTGCTACTCTCATCCTCTCCTCAGATATTTTCCTCTGAGCTTGCCTCTTTAACCCAACCCGCCCATGACTGGGTAGCCCTTGCCAATTATTATTATTATTATTATTATTATTATTATTATTATTATTATTATTATTATTATTATTATTATTATTATTATTATTATTAGCTAATGGAAGAAGTAGGATTATGCAAGTTCAAACAGGGAAAGTATCCCAGTGAGGAATATAAAACTTGTGAAAAGGGCTTATTTGTTCATGTATGATGTAAGAATAAAACAATTAATGTTTGTGAAGAATTTTGTTCACTACTCTTCAGGGAAAAATGTGAGTGATGGTTCTTTCATAAGCGAGTGTCTCAAGATAAATACTTTTGTGTTCATTTTGTATTAACTATTTTATCTTAAGTATTTAGGTACAGTACTTTGAATCTCTCAATTATAACTTCAGTCTGCTAGTCTAGGAGGTATGGTTGTCCACACACATAAGCCCAACTTGCTAAATTACATTTGAGTTTCTATTTTTGTTTTGTAAGCGATGTTTAGAGTTAGGATTAACTTTGTCCCCTGGAGTTGCAAAATTTCTCCTTGTATTCTAAAAAAGTGTATTGCTTAAAACTCACAAGTCACAAGTGTTTCAAGCCTGTCCTAAATTAGAGTTGGGACCTCAAGACCACTGGCCTACGCATTGAGATGCGCCTTTTTTGGGGAAGGAAGGCGGACGCGGCTGACATGAACTCGACCTCACAAAGTTACAGGCACGGTACTAAGCGGAACTGCCAAGCCAGGGTCAATAGGGCCCAGACCTTGTACTCCCACTCTCCCCCACTAGCCTGTCCCCTTGCACAATAACGGACCCAGATTCCACAAAGGACGAGGACAAGCAGATATCTTGTGTTAGTGAGAAAGCAGCTAGTTCCACAGAAACCTCTGTTCCGGTCTGGGGGCGAGTTGGAAGGGGCCATTGACTCCGCTAAACAAGTGCTGTAGGCCTAGTGAAGCAAAACTGAAGACTGCTACTCTCAGGACACGGGCACCCACGTTAGACAAAATCTTGTGATTTTAATTAATGGTCATTCCCCCTTTAGATAAACTTCTATTTGTCTCATAAGTTAAGTAGGTATATAACTGGCATTGCAACTTTCGGGCTGCGTGCATGAAAATAAATGTTTTTAATTTTTGATCTTGGTAATTGCTTGAGGTCACTGACCACATGTTGGGACATCACAGCAGCCTACCGCACAAGTTTTTTTATCAGAAGATTTTGATTTTATTTATTCGAGATTGAGGGTTAATCCCACGATTTAATTTCGTTTAATATTTTCAATATTTTGTGTTGTAAACTCTGATTCTCTTTCACTTATTCATTTGGCCATGTGAATAAATGATAATAATATTGAGTTATTGATGCTCTTTTCATTTATTAATTTTGCTATGTGAATAAATCATTAATTAGTTGCTCCGATTCTCTTTTTTGCTGTAATTAATTATTTGGAATAGATTACAAACTTTGGTATCTTTAACCCCATTATATGAATTTTACCAAATTATACTATAGGACGGGTCAGAAGCACCCGAGATGTTGAGAGTAACCCTCTGTAGATATAGGTAAGTTGGTATCAGCGAGTGTGCGCTCTTTAACTTAGTGCTTTGAAGGTGAAGATCCCCATTTAACTTTACTTTATACTTCTATACTCCACTGCTCCCATTTTTGTTATTGTCTCTAATTACATTAACATAAGATTCATGTCGAGCATCTCACTGGGGTCCCTGGGACGGAACCGAAACAGAGCCTAAGAGTGTTGATGACTATAGACCTGACAAAGCTAGAGTAAGCCATTAAATTACTTTTATTTTCACGTGTGGAGTTCTCTGGCCTCTGGACAGAGTAAAATTTCCCCCTTTAGTATTTAAGAGTGACGGTTAGCGAACTGTGTTAGTAAAGTTATTAGCAGGGTGTTTATGCCCCGAGTGTAAGTGCTCATTATCCTCCACTGTTGATCTCTGAGTAACTGACGTAGGGAGACTTTCCTGGACTAACTAAGTCCCACTCAAACATTTGAATAAAAATAATTCTCCACAATGTTTTCATGTATGTTAATGTAAAATTAAAGAAATTTATTTTTATATATGTTAATGTAATTGTAACTTAAAAATATCGTTGTGCTCTGGAACGAAAATTCTATATACTGCTTCGGCTCCAGCCCTCTGACGGGCATGAGTTATACAAGATGATTCTAGAGTGGGTCCATCGCGTTGCGTCATGTTGCCCAAATTCGCAATGGTAGTCATGGGAGCGTCTCGTCCATCAGGAACATTCTGGAGTTTTGGTCCCTTGTATATAAAGGACAGATGACGAGCAAAAAGAGTGAGATTAGACAATACCCGCTTGGTTTTTTAGACATTTTTTCAGCTACACCCTCTGTGTGTGTAATATGGTGACTACACACAACTATAGAGTATCTTGAAGAAGATAAAGCAGTTGAAAAATTTATCTGTTCAAAGTCAGAAGCTGTGTTCCTACATATCAACCTCGTATAGTGTATCTGAAACTAAGCAACGTCGTCTGTCCCTCCCTGCATAGGAGTTTGTGAAGTCGATGCCTACTTTGCAAGAATTTTGTATAATGTCAATTAGTTTTTTGTGTGCCGTGAGTATTAGGTGGATCTTGTATAATACTGTAAATATTTATATCAAATCTCAAACATGGTTATATTTTATGTGTGCTGGTTATCATTTTCATTTGCTGTTAATGATTTGCTATTGTTTGGTAAACTCTGAGTAGATTTGCATAATATCTACGTCGTGTACGATAGTAGAACACAACAGAAAGGAAATAGTGAATAAAATCAACGAACTATGAGAAGTAATGTATAAATAAATGTAAAATACTTTAAAACCAGTAACAATATGGTATTGTTGTCACCTACATTGTTTATCCTCCTCATGTATTTTGTAATCCTTAGAAAAGACAGAGATGGTGGAGAGGGATTAGACTAGATTGGTGATAGGAATTTAGCAGACCTAGAGTATGCTGATGATGCTGTCCTTGTTAGCATAATACCACAGGATTTGCAATGCTTGCTTACCAGAATGCATGAAATATCACCCGAGGTTGGCCTGAAGATGAATAGAAGAAAGACAGAGATGATGAGAATGGAGTATGCAATGGAAGATGAAATATTATTGGAAGGAGAAAGGATTGATTAGGTAGAATCATTTATGTATTTAGGAACCATGATATCCAATACAGGGTCTTTAGAATGAGAGTTTAGTGAAAGATTGAAAAAAGTAATTCACAATGGTTAGGTTAAGTAAAATTTGGAAATCAAATCGCCTGAAATTACATATACAAATCAGACTATATATTTGTTTAGTGAGATCGGTGTTACTCTATGGGCATGAGTCATGGAATGACGATGAAACTCTCCAATATATTTGGTAGATTTGAGAACAAAGCCCCCAGAAGTGTATTGAGAGTTAAATGGCAGGACAGGATTAAAAATGAAACTATAAGAGATTACTCGAGTACCATATGTGGATGAGATCATGATGAGGGGTAGATGGAGATGGTTTGGCATGCTTTTCCCACTCCCCAAGAGAGATTAGTTCACCAAACGTTCAGCAGGGCTCCACAAGGCACTTGAAGAGTTGGAAGACCAGGCCTACATGGCTGAGGACTATGAGGCACTGCAAAGTAAATGATGAATGGAGGAGTATTGAATTAAAAGCTCAAGATAGAGACGACTGACGAAATGTAACCGAGGCCCTTTGCGTCAAGAGGCGTAGGAGGAGATGATGATAAACAACATTAAAATAGGTCTATCATTTATGAATTCTGATGAGAGAATCGTTTCAACCTGTCCAAAAAAAAAAAAAAAAAAAATGCAGCTAGGTTAAACTTCCAAAGTTCCACCAATTCAACTGTTTGATTAGAAAGATTATCCACAATCTAGTCATAGCTAGAATAAAACTTCTAGAATACCGTGTAGGCCAAGTATTAAGCTAAGGCTGGAGGAGAAGGCAAGACTATTAGAATAAACTGCATACCTAGTAGGGCCTACTACTTACAGAAGGGTTACAGTCATGGAAGATATCTAATCACGAATCATAAATTTAATGAACTGCAAGTTTTTGTCCAAAAAAAAAAAATAAATAAATAAATAAAATAAATAAGAATCAGTTACTGAAAACTAGACAGGGGAAAAATACTCGAAATAAGGTAGAATGAAAGAAGTGAAATATTTTACTCAGAAAATTGATCACTGAAAACCTTGAAAATACTTTTCCAACAAGCCAGTTTTCTGTGCCATTGAAACAAAGACAGTATATGTTTCTCAGAAGCAAATTTGCAATCAATGATAACACCTGGAATTTCAATTGAGTTATATATAGTTAATTTAGATATCATCAAGGCAAAGATCTGGTTAAGGAGCCAATGTCCTCAACCTACTTACACTTAAAATTTTAGTATAGCTAGGCTTCAATTTCAACCTCATAATTTGCACCATGCACTACTTTTAGCTAGATCTCTATTAAGGGATTCCGCTAATAGAGGGTTATAAACATTGAGTTATATACATTGTTCATCATTTATTCTTAATATGTTTTGTTTATTTGAGTTATATACAGTGTTCATCATTTATTGTTAATATGTTTTATGTTCATTTCAGATTGACCATGGTCATTGTTCAATAATAAAGACATTTGAATAAATGGACCAAGCTCTTATTTATTACCACGGTCAATCTAATTCCTGTATGGCTTTCATGATCCATAGTCTGGCCTATTCTTTACATACTCTCCTCTGTCCTCATACACCTGACAACACATATTGCCAAACAATTCTTCCTTGCTCAAGGTATTAACTACTTCACTGTAATTGTTCAGTGGTTACTTTCCTCTTGGCAAGGGTAGAAGAGTTAAAAGACCCACAATATTGACAGCGGGAACAAGTGAAGAATGGGCATATTTTCAATCACGATGGTCTGACTATGTAGACGCAACTAAAATTGAGGGCCATGATCGCGTGGTACAGCTTCTAGAATGCTGCGAAGAACAACTTCGAAAAGACTTAACACGATCAGCTGGTGGCAGTCTTACTAACAAGACTGAAGTAGAAGTGATGGGAGCAATAAAAAACTGGCAGTTCGAGAGGAAAACACCATGGTAGCTCGAGTAACTCTACACAACATGCGTCAAGACCGTGATGAGCCTGTACGCCGTTTCTGTGCACGACTTATAGGACAGGCTAGTGTTTGCAAATTTCTAATAAAATGTCCAGGATGCAACGTTGATGTAAATTATACTGACACAATCGTGAGAGACGTATTAGCACGCGGCATATGTGACCCTGAAATACAATTAGATCTACTTGGTGATAAGAATCAGGACATGTCATTAAAAGAAGTTGCACAGTTTGTCGAAGCTAAAGAATCTGGTAAACGATCTGCCTCCCAACTATTAGACTCTCATGAGGTCCAAGCAGCAGCCAGTAGTTCATACAGAAAGGCAAAACAAACCGCTGTCAAAGATAAAAACGAAGTTTGCTCATACTGTGGCAAGAAAGGACATGGTAAAAACACTCCTGCACGTGCAAGAAAATCAGAATGTCTAGCTTACGGTCATAGATGTGAACACTGCAACCGAGAAAATCACTTCGAGAGTGTTTGCCGTAGTAAGGGCAAACAAAAAGTGAAACCCAGTGCTCACAATGCCAATGACTACGAAAATGCGGTATTCAACACCTTGTGCAGCGTATTATCGATCTCTAAACAACACACTGACAAGACATTGGCTTTGGACCACCATCTGTATGACAACTTATCTGATACTTGGATAAAGAGACCTTCCAAATCTCAACCTTTCATAAATCTGACAATCAGAACATCACCTGAGGATTACGAAGCCTTTGGTTTCCACCTTCAAGCTGGTACACATGCTGTTCGTATATCTGCAATGGCAGACACTGGATGCCAAAGCTGTCTCGCAGGTATCAAAGTCATCCACAAACTTGGCCTCAAGCAAAGTGACCTCATTCCTGTAACTATGAAAATGCACGCTGCAAATAACAGAGGCATTAAAATCCTCGGTGCCACAATCCTTTGTATCTCAGGAACAGATGAGCAGGGGAACCTTGTTGAGACTAGGCAAATGACATATGTCACCGACAACTCGGATAAGCTCTTCATCAGTAGGGAAGCCTGCATCGCCCTTGGCATGATATCGGATAGTTTTCCGACTATTGGTGAAATCTATGACACACAATCGGAAACTCCGGATGCCACCAACAATGAAGTAGGAAGCGTTAGTGGACTAGCCAATCAATGTGACTGCCCAAAACGTCAACTACCACCTCCGCCGCCTACAGAATTACTGTTCAGTGCAACCGAGTCCAACCGGTCTAAACTAAAGGACTACCTCTTGGAGTACTACGAATCAAGTACATTCAACGTATGTGACAACTAACCGTTACCACTAATGGATGGACCCCCAATGAAGTTGATGATCGATCCGAATGCTGATCCTGTTGCTCGTCACACACCAGTGCCAGTGCCGTTACACTAGCAAGAGGAAGTTAAAGCTGGACTTGACCAGGACGTCCGCCTTGGTGTCCTTGAACCTGTCCCAATCGGAGAACCAGTAACTTGGTGCCATCGGATGGTTGTATGTGCTAAGAAAAATGGCCCACCTCGACGAACAGTTGATTTTCAGCCTCTCAATGTGCACGCTAAGAGAGAAACGCATCATACGCCTTCTCCATTTCACCAAGCAAGGTCAGTACCACAAGGAAAAAAGAAACCCGTCTTTGATGCCTGGAACGGATACCACAGTGTACCGATTCAAGAATCTGACTGTCACTTAACTACGTTTATCACTCCTTGGGGACGCTATCGTTATAAAACAGCCCCTCAAGGGTATATTGCTTCTGGCGACGGATATACTCGACGGTATGATGAAATAGTTGCCGAGATACCTAACAAAACTAAATGTGTCGACGATGTTCTTCTTTGGTCTGACTCAATAGAGGAGAGTTTTTTCCAAGCTGTACAATGGCTCGACATATGTGGAAGACACGGCATAACACTCAACCCTGACAAATTTCGTTTCGCAGAAGACTCAGCTGAATTCGCTGGATTTGAAATAACCCCAGACACAGTTCGCCCATGTGCAAGATATCTTAGTGCAATTATGGACTTTCCAACCCCAAGAAATATCACCGATGTCAGATCTTGGTTTGGTTTAGTAAACCAAGTATCGTATGCTTTCAGCATGACCGACAAAATGCTACCATTCAGACAGTTATTGAAACCAGGAACACCATTCACCTGGAATGACAATATTAATGCACTCTTTGAGGAGTCTAAAACTCCCATTATCAACGAAATTGAAGAAGGCATGCGAATCTTTGACAAGACAAAACCTACCTGTCTCGTCACCGATTGGTCAAAATCAGGAATTGGATTCTGGTTGTTCCAAAAACATTGCGACTGTCCAGACAACCGACCATTTTGTTGTTGCACTGGTTGGAAGATCACACTTGTCGGAAGTAAGTTCACACATGCAGCTGAGTCTCGATATGCACCAGTTGAAGGTGAAGCGTTGGCAGTCGTCGATGCTCTTGATAAGGCAAGATACTTTGTTCTTGGCTGTGAAGATCTTGTAATCGCAGTTGACCATAAACCCCTGTTGAAAATATTTGGTGACAGATCATTGGAGAACATATCAAATTCACGTCTCAGAAACTTGAAGGAAAAATCCCTCCGCTATCGATTTCGCATGATTCATATCCCAGGGGTCAAGCATCTCGCTGCGGATGGAATATCGCACCACCCAACTGGAAAATCTGAAAAGCTATCGCTTCAAGATGACATTGCATCAGTTGACAGTGTACCTTCCGTGAGAAATGTTCCCCTACACAAATTGCCATCAGCATATTCTGTTTCCAATGACAATGATATTGATACTTGTATCACCGTATCAGCAGTATGCTCACTTGACTCACTTAATGTGAGAGCAGTCACCTGGGACAGAGTTCGCACTGCCACAAGTAGTGACGATAACATGCATGAACTGCTCAGCCTTATAGAATGCGGAGTACCAGAGTCTCGCCAAGAATTTCCTGCCCATCTTCGAGAGTATTTTCAATTCCGCGAGCATCTCTACACTGTTGATGGTGTGATACTATACAAGGAGCGTATAGTTACTCCTCCAGCCCTTCGTCAGGAAATTCTCACATCTCTTCATTCAGCACATCAAGGAATTACCTCTATGGTATCGAGAGCAGAGTCATCTGTGTTTTGGCCAGGGATAACACCCGCTATAACAGCACTTCGAGCTGGATGCAACCACTGCAATCGCATCGCGCCTTCGAATCCTAGTGCTCCGCCTACACCCCTTATATCTCCAGACCACCCGTTCCAATGTGTTTGTGCAGATTATTTTCACTCCCAGGGAGTTGGATATTTAGTTATAGTTAATTGATACTCGAATTGGCCCATAGTTGAACGATCTTCGAACGGTGCAGAGGGTCTTATAACTTCACTACGCCGAACATTTGTGACATTTGGGATTCCGGATGAATTGACATCTAATGGTGGACCTGAATTTACAGCGACGGCAACTAGGCAGTTTTTAAAGGACTGGGGAGTCCATCACCGCCTTTCCTCTGTGGCCTTCCCACATAGTAATTGCAGAGCTGAAATAGGCGTCAAAACTGTCAAGCGTCTTAAAGCGGACAACACGGGCAGTAACGGTGATCTCAACACTGATGAGTTCCAACGTGCGATGATCCAATACAGGAACACACCTGACAGAGATACCAAGTTATCTCCTGCAATATGTGTATTTGGTCGTCCCATCAGAGACTGCATACCTGTCCCGCCCGGCAGGTACCGTCCCCATGACACGTGGAAGGAAACACTAGATACAAGAGAGGAGGCCCTAAGACATCGACACCTTAAACAGGGAGAGCGCTTATCAGAGCACACTAAGAGACTACCCCCACTATCCTTAGGTGACCGGGTTCGCATCCAAAATCAAACAGGAAATCACCCCCTGAAATGGGACAAAACCGGTGTCATCATAGAAGTCCGCCAATTCAACCAATACGTCATCAGAGTTGATGGCTTTGGTAAGGTCACGCTAAGGAACCGGAAGTTTTTGAGACAATACGTGCCTGTCAGGAGTATTCCAGAAGTCCGTACAATTAGAGATGACAATAATCGGAATCAGATTGTACCTATTGCCAATCCTTCGACCACTAAAACGTCTGAGACCATTGCGAAGGACACCATTCCGACAACCCAAAATCCGGACACACATGGTACTCTTCCACTGACCACTTTGCCGTTACTAAGTGGTACTACCCCTAACATTCATTTTGATGTTGCTGCTCCGGAATGCTATCCCAACGTCCTCGGTAACACTGCGAATCATCAAGCTGAGATTCCGCCTCCCAATGATAGCCCAAACTCTCCATCGCAGTTAACTCCTGCCATGCCAAATTTGGAGCAACGCAAGTCCAGTCGTATCCATCGACCGCCAACATGGCACTGTGATTTCGAGATGAACTAGCTATAGTGTCATCATGATCAACACATGACAATAATTGTTTTTCAAGTTTCCGTTCCTTCATATACTAACAGGAGTTTAGTGTTCATGAACCTATAATTTGGACGTTTAATTGCCACCCAATGTTTTGACATCAGTTTTAAACCGACCTCCACGAGAGACATTTTAAAAGGCCGTTTAAAAACTTGGGGGGAGATAGAGGGTTATAAACATTATTCATCATTTATTCTTAATATGTTTTATGTTCATTTGAGTTATATACATTGTTCATCATTTATTCTTAATATGTTTTATGTTCATTTCAGATTGACCGTGGTCATTGTTCAATAATAAAGACATTTGAATAAATGGACCAAGCTCTTATTTAGCTAACACATATCCACATTCAGGAGATGGAATTGATACAAAGAAAATAGCATTATCTGCATATGCAACGACCTAATTTTCTAGGCCAAACCTCTCATCGGGGTTAAGCTATATGAAAAATTATAGTCTAGAACAGTGGTTCCCAAACTATCTTACCTGACGCCCCCTTTTTGCTTCCAGTAGACCCGTAGGCCCCACTCCTCTCTTTTTTTTTTTCAAATGAAATGATTCTTACATTTATTTCTTAGCATTGTACAGGAAAACAGATTTCTGTTTGTATTACATTCTAATAATGAAAGCCACAAATAATAGTACATTCCAGTAACTAAAAACGAAACATTTGGTTCAAAGTGAGCGAAAAAATGTTTGAACATTAGCAAATTGGCAAAATTGAGTTGCAATTTCAAGAATAGATAATTTGAAAACATAGCATATAATATTTGGAAATACTTATGAGACTAAGGCACAATTTCTGGTCAAATTTAGTGAGATGGATGCTGCTGCTTCTTTCTCACAAGATCAGAAATTCTAGGATTGAAGAATGACAGCGCACAACGCAAGTCATTTTCTACATCGAGTCGGTTGCGCTGTTTTGTTTTCAGAACAACAAGAGCTGAAAATCTAGTTGGCTGGTATCAGTGACGTGTCCAAAACGTGTAAAGAGAACTAGCTTAATAGAAAACTGGTTGGAGTGACTGCTATAATTATACTTTGCATGTATGTAATGACAGAAATTTGTTCTTTTAATGTTTTATTCTATTAAACAAGTAATTTCGAGCAGATAACTTCACGCCCCCCTCGTATCGTCCTCACTCCCCCCTAGTGGGGCGCGCCCCCCAGTTTGGGAACCACTGGTCTAGAACAATATTCTGAGGAACACCAGATATCAATAAAGTGTCTTCAGAATCACTTCAGTTCCAAGTTGCACCCATCTATTCCTTCTTTTCTAAATTGCACCTCAGCACCAAAATGGCCTCCCTGCTCCCAGTGCTTGGTCATTGACTTGAATTCTGTTAATTACCACCCATACCTTCATTTTGGAATTTCATATCTTTAGATACTCCTTCAGCTTCTCCATCTATGACCGTCCTACTTTATTTCGTTAATCTTATCCTAAGACGTGTTCTCTGTTCCCTTCTTATTAATTAACCTCTGGTTATATCTTCACGTGTGTTTCCTTTCTTCTAGTTTGCCGTATAACACCTTAACCTTTACTTCATCTGCAACTACGAGGTTTTGATCCTAGTTACACTTTGGCTCTTAATGGCCTCTTACTTTTTTAGGACAAACTTATGGGACCTTATGATACAAATTCTAAATTGTAATCTATTAGGATATCTATTTCTTACATGTATTTTTTTTCCAAATAATCAACATTCCCATTATTATGTAATTCAAATATTGCTATGTTAACCTGTTATATTATTGTGATAATGTGTTCATAATATTGTTACAATACTTTATCGGTCTAAATTGCAACGTTGTGTCTAATGTACGATAAGTATAATACACGTGCAATAATGCATACGCTCTCATTCAAAGCTCCATAGAAGGCCGACTTGTTTTCCAGTTTGGCATACTGTAATAGAGGTTTTACACGGTCAAGCATGTTGGCCAACACGCTTTACATGTTCAAACCAAACTGACAGACAACCTCAGTCGGTGCCCAAAGGAGAAGGAGCAACATGTCACTTACCCAAGACGAGGTGATGGCAGTCGGGATAGTGATTGGCCTCAACGAAAAGAAAAGGAAGCGTTCAAAGTGGACAAAGGACTGGTTGCTTAAAAGGGACCAAATTACACATACCAATTTAATGAAAGAGCTGAAATCAGACCCAGATGAATGGCGCAATTATATGCGCATGGATGAATCAACATATTTAGGACTTTTGAATATGGTCACTCCATTCATTACAGATGTTACCTCGGCGAGATTTGAGTATGAATGATGGTTCGAGACTGATGACCATTCACACATTCAAACATGGACATCATGCACCGAGCAAGCTCCGCCCACAAAAGTCAGGCCCCGTCAGACATCCGTCCAACACGTTGGTCAAACATGTTTACCCCTTTCACACGTTCAGAAATTCTCTCAAACGTCGTGTTGCCAAGCGCGTTGGTCAACATGTTTCACCGTGTAAAACCCCCATAAGTCCAAGTTATTTAATCCCCTGGTCTCAGTTTTGTTTGGAAAATTATTTCTGCGTGTATGTTGTAAAATGTTGCCGATCTTTTCCAACGATTCAGAAAAAAAAATACTTACTTACTTTTACTTTTACTTTTAGGGGTTTATTTCTCGCCCTCCACCAAACACTAAAGGTCTGTTCAGGCGGGCCTTGGTGTGTGAAAAAATAATTTCTTTCCAGTTAATATTTTGCTCTGTATCGTTATCAGTTATTTCGCTAGCATTTGTATTCAGGCTTAATAGTTTTTAGGGCACTATTATAACACTTTCTAAAAAGATAAGTCTTCAGGTTTTTCTTGAAAGCTGCCACATTATTGCTATTCTTAACATCGAGTGGAAGGTCGTTAAAGAGTCTCGGTGCAGCATAACTGAACGTTCTTCCTCCTATTGCATGATTCACACTAATTTCGAATAGTCTATGTGGGTCATCAGCATGTCTAACTCTTACAGCGGCGCTGGTAGCTTCAGGGTAGGGGACCAAGCAATCACGAAGATATTTAGGCTTATCACTTGTAAGTGCTTTGTGAGTCAACAAGCAAATTTTAAATTCAATTCTAGCCTTAACAGGTAACCAACGTAGATCGATCAATGCAGGAGTTATTCTCTCCCTTAGTTTAATGCCTTCTATCAGTCTAGCCGCCCGGTTTTGCACATTTTGAAGCTTTCTTAGTAGTGTATTGGGCAATTTGTAGTACAGAGAATTGCAATAATCAAGCCTTGATATTACATGACTCATCACTAAAATTTTTGTACTGCCCTCTGTTAAATATTTTCTAATAAATGCTATGTTTCTCAGGTGATAGTTACACACTTTCACTGTGTTCACAATTTGGTCCCTCATTGACAAATTACAGTCTATCAGTACACCCAAATTTTTCACAACAGGCACAATCCCAACATCAGCATCACCAATTTTTATACTTTGAATCAACTGGTAATTCTTCAAAGCCACCTTTGTGCCAAAGAACATACATTCTGTTTTATCATCATTTAATTTGAGCTTTTTCCTCTGCATCCATGGTTTTATTTCAGTCATTATCTCATCAATTTTCTTCTCTGTATCTTGTGTTGTTGAAATTGAGAGGTAAAACTGAGTATCATCTGCATATAGTTTAAAACCCACTTTTTGTTTTTTCAAGATGTGTGATAGCTCGATAGTATATATGTTAAACAAGATAGGGCCCAGAACACTACCCTGTGGTACACCCTTCATAAGAATTCTCTCACTGGATGGGTTTCCAGAAACTTCTACAATAGTCTTCCTGTTCACTAAGTAACTTCGCAAAAATTTCAGTGCTTCCTCAGTCACTCCAATAGACTTTAAGTCGTCAAGTAAGTACTCGTGCACAACAGTGTCAAAAGCAGCACTAAGATCTAACATAATTAAAATTCCACACTTTCCCCCATCAAGAAGACCTATCATATCATTCATTATTGAGCACAAAGTAGTTTCTGTAGAATGATTAGCTCTATAGGCCGATTGATTTTCCGGGAATACCTCTAACTCGTCAATATGCGCCCATAATTGCTCACTTATGACTTTTTCAATAAGCTTTGACATGTAGGATAAATTTGAAATGGGCGTATATGAAATTAGCTCGTTTACATCACCTTTCCCTTTGTAAATTGGTTTGATCAACGCAGTTTTTTTCACAGCTAGGAAAACAGGATTATGATATACTTAGGTTAATTATGTCAGGTAAATATTATATGCAACTTGCCTTTTTGGAGCTTCACTTATTGAACTGTTTGGGAAAGGGTCGTTTCCACAATATGTATTCTTCATCTCTCTCATAACCTTTAACAAGTCGCACATATTTATTTGCTTAAATTTTATTAACTTCTTTCCCTCCTTCACTGGCATAGCTGACTGTCCTTCCAAGTGATTTTGGGGGAAACTTCTATAGATTTATCAATTTTTTCATTAAAGAATATAGCAAAACTCTCTGCACAAACATTGTCAGGCAAGACATAAATTTTCTTTAATCCCATCAAATCATCAAGGTTTTTGTGAAAGTCCTTCATGTTATTGGTTTTTTTACATTCGCCGTTGTAGAATTTTCTTTTTGTTTTTTCTAACAGGATGAAATTTGAGATGAAATTAGTTTTCTGATGAATTTGATTTGTAATATTCTTGTAATAAAATCTCATTATCCTAAAGTATCTTAGATTTTTTTTATAATTAATCTCGTTGTCATGGTGGTTTGCTGTTTGTTTTATCTTTACATGGCATCGTAATTCGTGGTCTTCAACATAATTGTTCAGTAATTAGTATTGAAAATTTGAATTTATCCATGACAATTGTGTTTGCACTTGAGATCTTTGCATTCTTTTTGTGCCAGATAATCAGCATTTATCCGGTTTTAGTAAAGAAAAAAATCTTGAAAGTACCTTGATACGACATTTTTGAACCTTCAAGTACGACAATTCGTTTAAAGGCATCTGGCAACTCTTATTATTATTGTCAAATTTGTTTGGTTCGCAGGCTCGGTACGGTATCTTGTCACTTGTGTAGTTTAGCTTGTGTTACTCGTTGTTCCCCTATCACAAGTTCGTCATCCAAGAAGAGTGGCATAGTGTAAAATGACAAACTATATGAAGCAGATTGAGTGGAATGTCTTTCCCAATATACCTCGTCAATAAACGATTGACCTTGTGTATACTTAGGCCAGTCTGAAGTTCGATATGTTTTTGGTCAAAGGTACTATACATAATGCCTGTCAGCACAGCTGACTAAAACTCATGCAATGCTACAATTCCCTGAGTATTTCCGCTGAGCTAGTATTCTCGTCGTGATTCATGTCATTAACGTGTGTGTGCTCACACATTATCTTCTTTGGTGCTATGGACTTCATCGCTTCGTGTTATCCTTCCTGAAGTCGTGCAATAGCGGTAGGAGTTCCGTGTTCCATAATGAGAATGCTATGACTGCACGGGTGTTTTAACCCTTAACGCTTTCCCTTAAATCCCATATGCTCATGTTATAATCTACTTTTTAAATGGTCGTCACATTTATTTCTGTATTACCTTGGTGTTGTTATATATTACTTTTTCTCTTATAATTTCAATGTTTTTGAATAGGGGAAAATAGGTATTGGTAAATATATGATACTTTAATTTCTAGCCAAATACATGAACCATATATTTTTCCTATTTGCTTTCTTGTGTTCTATGCATTTCTGACCTTAATTATTGGAGCAAACCACCCGTTCATGCGTTTTTAGACCCCTAATGTAAAGACAATTATTTGAGACCCCAGTGGGAAACCAGATTTTTTTGGGTGGGGAAATCTCATAAACGTGTTATTTGCAGCAATAATAATGGTCAGAAATGCAAAATAAGTTCAAGATAACCAGTTAAAAAATATATGTTTCATGTCAATGGCTGAAAATAGGCCTAAACTTGATTATTTAACTTTTGAGATTTGTAAAAGGGTACAGAACCTAACAAACCCACCTAACCTAACCTAGTAGTTCCCAGGTCACAATCCCTAGCAGGGGGTTTAGGCCCCCGGACCCCCCTTCCTAGGTCACAACCCCTAGCTGGGGGCAAGCCCCCCGGACCCTCCTTCCCAGGTCACAACTCCTAGCTGGGGCAAGCCCCCCGGACCCCCCTTCCCAGGTTACAAACCTTCCCAGGTCACAACTGCTAGCCGGACACCCCCTTCCCAGGTCACAAACTAAGAGTAAATCACAAATAAATCCTTCCATTATGTAAAAGTAAATCACAAATAATTCCTTACCTAATGATTGACATCGTCGCCTTTTTTTGTTTTTCCTGGCAATCATTACAAAAGCTTTGCAGTAGAAAATGTGCTGGCCTTCCCTTAAAATTAAGTCGGAATCGGACCTTTGAGGCCATATTTTGGTGTTATTTTTTAATTTCACATGAGTAACAACAGCTTTACATTGAACGGAGAGCATTTCCATCATAATCAATTGCCAACATAAACGTAATTACACCAATTTCAAAATAGATTGATGTACTTCCCTTAAGTTCACCCTTCCAGACATCTTTACGAGATGGTGGTTGACTTAAAACTGAAGGCAAAGGTGGAAAAAAAATGGCTGTTGTAGAACATCATCCGGGAACTTATGAAGAAGTAATTGTAAGCTGTTAATTGGTTTAAAAAAACCATCTGACAAATACATTATTGTAAATGCACAGAAAGCTCCGCAATCCATGCAAAAAAAACGCATGCACAATAAGTCCCCTTCAGTCTCTCAGATGTAAACAATGGACTTTAAGTGAAAACATACTTCACATTTAAATTGACTGATACATAAGTTATTGTGCCCCAGCCCCCATTAAACATACTGTATAGAGAAAAACAACAAACTAGCCAGCACTCGCTCATTTCTTATAGCGAATTTCATTTTCGCTAACAATTAAACTATCATATATTAACCTAGGTATGTATGTTTTTTAACTTTCGTATTATCTCCTTGAGTTTTTCTTATCAATGACAAATGGCGTTATAATAATATAACCAAACAAATTAATGTTGATGGAGCTTAACATATATTGCTGTGTTTTAGTTTTTGCTTAGGGGCAACATACACACACAAACGCACGCTTGCACACACAATGACGCTCTGGCAAACTCCAAAAGGCTTTATGCAGATTATAGTTTTGATTAGAACAGTTTTAGTTCCAAAACCATTGTTTATAACACCTATTCATTTAGTTTGTTATGCCTGAATGGTTCCCCACCCTTTCCGTCCAATGCATGAAAATAATTCGCTTATTTTCTCTCAGATTTTTCACCAATACACATTCATGGAAATGCTGTCGTGTTAACTTTATTCATTAAGTATATTTTACATGGAATTATTGAATAATATATCTGCATATTTTCTCCCTTAGACCTTAGCTACTCCGCCTTCCCCTTATCCCTAGCTCTTGCTTCACCTGCTAACGCCTGGATCCTCTTTTTCCCCCTTACCCGTAGCTCTTGCCCCAGTCCATAACCCCTTGCTCCTTTGCCTTCCCCTTACCCCTAGCTCCTGCCCCACCCTAACCCTTAGCTCCTGCCCCACCCTAACCCTTAGCACTTCTCCCAGCCCTACCCTAACCCTTAGCACTTCTCCCAGCCCTATCCCCTAGCTCCCTTTCCTTTCCCATATCCCTAGTTCTTGCCCTACCCCTAACCCCCTTTCCTTCCCCTTACCCCCTTTCCTTCCCCTTACCCCCTTTCCTTCCCCTTACCCCCTTTCCTTCCCCTTACCCCCTTTCCTCCCCCTTACCCCCTTTCCTTCCCCTTACCCCTAGCTCTTGCCCCACCGCTAACCCCAGCTCCTCTGCCTTCCCCTAGCTCATGCCTCACCCCCTAATTGCTAGCTCCTCTGCATTCCCTTTACCCCTAGCTATTTTCCCACCCCTTAACCCTTAGCTCCTCTTCCTTCCCCTTACCCGTAGCTCTTGCCTCACCTGCTAACCCCAAGCGCGTCTTTCTTCCCCTAACCCTTATCTCCTTTTCCATCCCCTTACCAATAGCTTTTGCCTGACCCCTAGTTCCTTTTCCTTACCCTTAGCTTTTGCCCTACCCCTAGCTCCAGTTCCTCTGCCTTCCCCTTACCCCTAGCTCCTGCCCCCACCCCCTAATCGCTAGCTCCTCTGCCTTTCCCTTACCTCCACCTATTTCCCATCCCTAACCCCTAGCTCCTCTTCCTTCCCCTTACCCCCTAGGTCTTGCCTCACCCCCTAAACCCTAGCTCGTCTTCCTTTTACCCCTAGCTATTATCCAACCCCTAGCTCCTCTTCCTTCCCCTTACCCCCAGGTCATGCCTCGCCCCCTAAACCCTAGCTCGTCTTCCTTTTACCCCTAGCTATTTTCCCACCCCTCACTCCTATCTCCTCTTCTTTCCCCTTACCCATAGCTCTTTTCCCACCTCTTAACCCCCTGGCTCTTCTGCCTTCCCCTTATCCCTAGCTCTTCTGCCTTCCCCTTTTCCCTAGCTCTTCTGCCTTCCCCTTATCCCTAGCTCTTCTGCCTTCCCCTTTTCCCTAGCTCTTCTGCCTTCCCCTTATCCCTAGTTCTTCTGCCTTCCCCTTATCCCTAGCTCTTCTGTCTTCCCCTTTTCCCTAGCTCCTCTGCCTTCCCCATATCCCTAGCTCCTCTGCATATCCCTTACCCCTACCTCATTTTCCCCCCTTTCCCCCTTAACTCCTCTTCCCCCCTTAACTCCTCTTCCCCCCTTAACTCCTCTTCCCCCCTTAACTCCTCTTCCCCCCTTAACTCCTCTTCCCCCCTTAACTCCTCTTCCCCCCTTACCCCAACTCCTGTCCCATCCTCTAACTAATAGCTCCTTTTCCTTCCCCTTACCCCTGGCTCCTATCTTTCCCTTACCCCCAGATCCTCTGGATTCCCCTTACCCCTAGCTTCCCAGGCTTCCCCTTACTCCTACCTCCTCTTGTCTTCTAACTCCAAAGTCCTAACACATAGCTCCTCATTCTTAAGCTTTCCCCTACCTCCTCTGTCTTCTCCATACCCCTAGCTTCCCTTCCTTCCCTTTACCCCTAGCTTCCCTTCCTTCCCTTTACCCCTAGCTTCCCTTCCTTCCCCTTACCATTAGCCCTTCTACCTTCCCCATACCACTATCTTCCTTGTCTTCCCTATACCCCTATCTTCCCTTTACACCCTAGCTCTTCTGCCTTCCCCTTACCACTATCTCCTTTCCTTCCCTTTACCCTTATCTTTCCGGCCTTCCCCTTACCCCTATCTTCCCTGGCTTCCCCTTACCCCTATCTTTTCTTCCTTCCCCTTACACTTATATTCCCAGCCTTCCCCTTCCCCCTAGCTCCGCTGTCTTCTCCCCTTTACTCCACTGTCTTCCCCTTCCCCCTAGCTCCTCTGTCTTCCTATTCCCCCTAGCTCTTCTGTCTTCCTCTTCCCCCTAGATCCTTATCCTTTCCCTTAACCCTAACTCCTCTACCCTCCCCTAACCCCTAGTGCCTCTGCCTTCCCCTTAACCATAGCTTCCCTGCCTTCCCCTTGTCCCTAGCTCCTTTGCCTTCCCCTTACTTCTAGCTTCCCTGCCTTCCCCTTACCCCTAACATCCTTACCTCTAGCTTCCCTGCCTTCCCGTTAAGCCTAGTTCATCTGTCTTCCCCTTATCCCTAGTGTCTCTGTCTTCCTCTTACTCTTAGCTTCCTTGCCTTCCCCTTACCCCTAGCTGTTTTATCTTCCCATTACCTCTAGCTCCTCTTGCCTTCTAACCCCTAAGTCCTAACACATAGCTCCTCTTAAGTTTTCCCTTGCTTCCTCTGTCTTCTCCATCCCCCTAGCTCCTCTGTCTTCCCTTTACCCCTAGCTTCCCTTCCTTCCCTCACCATTAGCCCTTCTCTCTTCCCCATACCACTATCTTCCTTGCGTTCCCTTTACCTCTATCTCCCCTATCTTCCCCCTTACCCCTAGCTCTTCTGCCTTCCCCATACCACTATCTCCTTGCCTTCCCTTTACCCCTATCTTCCTTGGCTTCCCCTTACCCCTATCTTCTCTGCCTTCCCCTTACACTTATATTCCTTGCCTTTCCCTTCCCCCCAGCTCCCCTGTCTTCTTCTCCCCTTTGCTCCCCTGTCTTCCCCTTTCCCCTAGCTCCTTTGTGTTCCTATTCCCCTAGCTCTTCTGTCTTCCCCTTCCCCCTAGATCCTTTTCCTTTCCCTTAACCCTAACTCCTCTGCCCTCCCCTAACCCCTAGTGCCTCTGTCTTCCCCTTAACCATAGCCTCCCTGCCTTTTCCTTACCCTTAGCTTCCCTGCATTTTCCTTACCCTTAGCTTCCCTGCCTTTCCCTTGCCCCTAGTTCCTCTGCCTTCCCGTTACTTCTAGCTTCCCTGCCTTCCCCTTACCCCTAGCTTCCATGCCTCCCCCTTACCTCTAGCTTCCCTGCCTTCCCCTTACCCCTAACTTTCTTGGCCCCCCCCTTACCTCTAGCTTTCCTGCCTTCCTGTTGCACCTAGCTCATCTGTCTTCCCCTTATCCCTGGTGTCTCTGTCTTCCCCTTACTCCTAGCTTCCCTGCCTTCCCCTTACCCCTAGCTGTTTTATCTTCCCATTACTCATAGCTCCTCTTGCCTTCTAACCCCTAAGTCCTAACACATCTCCTCTTTCTTAAGCTTTCCCCTACCTCCTCTGTCTTCTCCATACCCCTAGCTCCTCTGTCTTCCCTTTACCCCTAGCTTCCCTTCCTTCCCCTTACCATTAGCTCTTCTACCTTCCCCATACCACTATCTTCCTTGTCTTCCCTATACTCCTATCTTCCCTGTCTTCCCCTTACCCCTAGCTCTTCTGCCTTCACCTTACCACTATCTCCTTGCCTTCCCTTTACACTTATCTTACCAGCCTTCCCCTTACCCCTATCTTCCCTGGCTTCCCCTTACCCCTATCTTTTCTTCCTTCCCCTTACACTTATATTCCCAGCCTTCCCCTTCCCCCTAGCTACTGTCTTCTCCTCCCCTTTGCTCCCCTGTCTTCCCCTTCCCCCTAGCTCCTTTGTGTTTTTATTCCCCCTAGCTTTTCTGTCTTCCCCTTCCCCCTAGATCCTTTTCCTTCCCCTTAACCCTAACTCCTCTTCCCTCCCCTAACCCCTAGTGGCTCTGTCTTCCCCTTAACCATAGTTTCCCTGCCTTTTCCTTACCCCTAGCTTCCCTGCCTTCCCCTTGCCCCTAGCTCCTCTGCCTTCCCCTTACTTCTAGCTTCCCCTTACCCCTAGCTTCCTTGCCTCCCCCTTACCTCTAGCTTCCCTGCCTTCCCATTACGCCTAGCTCATCTGTCTTCCCCTTATCCCTAGTGTCTCTGTCTTCCCTTTACTCCTAGGTTCCCTGCCTTCCCCTTACCCCTAGCTGTTTTATCTTCCCATCACACCTAGCTTCCCTGCCTTCCCCTTATCCCTAGCTCCTTTATCTTCCCCTTACCGCTAACCGCCTTGCCTTCTCCTTACCTCCCCCTCCATCCCCTTACCTCCCCCTCCATCCCCTTACCTCCCCCTCCTTCCCCTTACCTCCTCCACCTTCCCCTTATCCCTAGATTCCCTGTGTTTCCCTTATCCCTAGCTTCCCTGTATTCTTCTTAACCATAGGTCCTACGCCTTTCCCTTACTCCTAGCTCCTCTGACTTCCCCATACTTGTAACTTCCCAGCATCCCCCTTACCCTTAGCTCATCTGTCTTCCCCTTACCCCTGGAACCTCTGACTTCCCCTTATTGCAAGCACCTCTGTCTTCCCCTTATACCTAGTGCTTTTGTCTTCCCCTTACCCCTAACTTCCCTGCCTTTCCCTTACCCCTAGCTTCCCTGTATTTTCCTTAACCATAGCTCCTCTGCCTTTCCCTTACTCCTAGCTCCCCTGACTTCCCCTTACCTGTAACTTCCCAGCATCCTCCTTGCCCCTAGTACTTCACTCTTCCCCTTACTGCTGGCTAACTTTCCCTCCCCTTACCTGTAGTTCTTGTGCCTTCCCCTTATCCCTAGATTCCCAGCCTTTTCCATACCTATAACTTCCCTGCATCCCCCTTACCCCTAACTCCTCTGCCTTACCCTTACCCCTTGTTCCCATGCCTTACCCTTACCCCTAGTTTGCCTGTCTTCCACTTACCCTTAATTCTTCTGTCTTCCCATTACTCCTAGCTCATCTTTCTTCCCCTTAACCCTATCTCCTTTGTCTTCCCCTTAACCGCAGTTTACCTGTCTTCCCCTTAACCGCAGTTTACCTGTCTTCCCCTTATCCTTAGATTTTCTGCATTCCTCTTACCCCTAGACCTTCTGTCTTTCCATTACCCCTAGCTCCTCTGGCTTCCCCTTACCTCTATTCCCTCTCTTCTCCTTACCCCTAGCTCCTCTGTCTTACCCTTAGCTCTGATGTCTTCCCCTTACCCCTAGCTCGGCTGTCTTCCCCTTACCCCTAGCTCCTCTCTTCCCTGTACCCCTAGCTCCTCTGCCTTTCCCTTAGCCCTAGTTTCTCTATATTCCCTTTTCCCTTAATTCTGCTGTCTTCCCCTTACCCCCTAAATTCCCTGCCTTCCCCATAACCCTGGGTTCCCTGTCTTCCCCTTATCCCTATCTCCTCTGTCTTCCCTTACCCATAACTCTTCAGTTTTACCCCTAACCCTAGCTTTACCCCTAACCCTAGCTCCTCTTCCTTCCCCTTATCCCTAGCTCCTCTGTCTTCCCCTTTCCCCTAGCTTTCCTGTCTTCTCCTTACCTCTAGCTTCCCTGACATCCCCCTACCCCTTAACTCCTCTTGTCTTCTCTTCTCCCCTAGCTCCTTGGTCTTCTTCTTACCCCTAACTCTTCTGTCTTCCCCTTACCCCTTGCTCTTGTACCTTGGTCTTACCCCTAGCTCCTCTGTCTTCCTTTTACCCCTAGCTCACATATCTTCCCTATACTAGCTCTTCTCTCTTCTTCTTACCCCAGGCTTCCCTGACTTCCCCTTACCCCTAGCATCCTTGCCTTCCCCTTATCCTTAGCTCCCCTGTCTTCCCCTTACCCCCAACTCCTCTGTCTTCCCCTTACCTTTAGCTCCTCTGTTTTTCCCTTACCCCTAGCTCCTCTGTCTTTCCCTTACCCCTAGCTCATTTGTCTTCCCCTTACCTTTGCTCCTCTGTCTTCATGTTACCCCTAGCTCCTCTGTCTTCCCCTTACCCCAAGCTTCCCTGTCTCCCCCTTACCCCTATCTCATCTGCCTTCTTGCCCTTGTTACTTCTTGTCTTCCTCTTACCCCAAGCTTCTCTCCCTTCCCCTTATCCCTACCTCCTGTCTTCCTCTTACCTCTAGCCTTCCTGCCTTCCCCTTACCCCTATCTCCTCTGTCTTCTTACCCCAAGCTTCCCTGCCTTACCCTTGCCCCTAGATCCTCTCCAATCCTTTGATTGCTAGCTCCTCTCCCATCCCCTTACCACTACCTCCTGTTCTACCCTATTTTCCTTTCCACTTATCCTTAGTTCATCTGTTCTGTTCTCCTCTCTTAGCTTTTCTCCATTACTTTCCCCTTACCCTTATCTCTTCAGTTCTTTTCCCCTTAGCCTTAGTTCCTATCCCTTTCTTTCCCCTTACCCTTCTCTTCTCTGTTCCTTTCCCTTTACCCTTAGTTCCTATCAATTCCTTTCCCCTTATCGTTAGCTCCTCTCCGTTCCCTTACCCTTAGCTCCTCTCTGTTTCCCCTTACTCCTAGCTTCTCTCCATCACTTACCCCTATCTCCTATCAGTTTCTTTCCTTTTACCCTTTGTTCCTCTTTATTCCTTTCCCCTTATCCTTATCTCTTTTCGGCTTTTTTTTTTTGTTTTCCTTTTCTTTTTTTCCCCATATCCTTAACTCCTCTCTGTTCCTTTCCCCTTATCCTTGTCTCTTTTTGGTTCCTTTCCACTTACGCTTAGTTCCTGTCCATTTATTTTCCCTTACCCTTATCTTCTCTCTCCCTTTCCCCTTACCTTTATCTCTTTTTGGTTCCTTTCCACTTACCCTTAGTTCCTGTCCATTTATTTTCCCTTACCCTTATCTTCTCTCTCCCTTTCCCCTTACCTTTATCTCTTTTTGGTTCCTTTCCCTTACCCTTAGTTCCTATCCATTCCTTGCCCCTCATCCTTATTTTCTCTCTAGTCCTTTCTCCTTAGCCTTAGTCCTATCCGTTCCTTTTCCCTTACCCTTATCTTCTCCATGTTCCTTTCTCCTTACTCTAATCTCTTTTTGGTTCCTTTCCTCTTACCCTTAGTTCTTATCCATTTCTTTACCCATGACCCTATCTTCTCTTTGTTCCTTTCCCTTTACCCTTATCTCTTTTCCATTCCTTTCCCATTACCCTTAGGTTCTATCTGTTCCTTTCCCCTTTATCCTTAGTTCCTCTCTCTTCCTTTCCCCTTACCCTTATCTCTTTACGGTTCCTTTCCTCCTTAACCGTAGTTCCTATCCTTTTCTATCCCCTTACCTTATATCTTCTCTCTGTTCCTTTCCCTTTACCCTTATCTCTTGTCCTTTCTCTTCCCCTTACCTTTAGCTCCTCTCTGTTCTTTTTCTCTTACCCTTATCTCTTTTCCATTCCTTTCTCTCTACCCTTAGTTCCCATCCGTTTCTCTTCCCTTGCCCTTATCTTTTCGCTGTTCCTTTCTAATTACCCTTATCTTTTCCTTTCCTTTCTAATTACCCTTATCTTTACCTTTCCTTTCCCCTTACCCTTAACTCCTCTCCCTTCTCTTCCTTCACCCTTCTCTTTTTTATTCCTTTACCTTAACCCTTAATTCGAGTCTGTTCCTTTCCTCTGACCCTTATTTTCTCTCTGTAGCCTACCTTTCCAATTACCCTTATCTTTTTTCCTTTTCTTTTACCCTTAGTTCCTATATGTTACTTTTCCTTTACCTTTAGCTCCTCTCCATTTTTTTCCTGTTTCCCTTATCTCTTTTTGGTTCCTATCCGTTTCTTTTCCCTTACCCTTATCTTCTCCCTGTTCCTCTCCAAATACCCTTATCTATTTTCCTTTTTATCCCTTACCCTTAGTTCCTATTTGTTTCTTTCCCCTTACCCTTAGCTCCTCTCTGTTCTTTTCCCCTTACCTTTATATCTTTTCCTTTTCTTTCCCCTTACCCTTATCTCTTTTTCTTTTCTTTTCTCTTACCCTTATCTCTTTTTCTTTTCTTTTCTCTTACCCTTATCTCTTTTTATTTTATTTTCTCTTACCCTTATCTCTTTTTCTTTTCTTTTCTCTTACCCTTATCTCTTTTTCTTTTCTTTTCTCTTAACCTTATCTCTTTTTCTTTTCTTTTCTCTTACCCTTATCTCTTTTTATTTTCTTTTCTCTTACCCTTATCTCTTTTTATTTTCTTTTCTCTTACCCTTATCTCTTTTCCTTTTCTTTTCTCTTACCCTTATCTCTTTTTCTTTTCTTTTCTCTTACCCTTATCTCTTTTTCTTTTCTTTTCTCTTACCCTTATCTCTTTTTCTTTTCTTTTCTCTTACCCTTAGCTCTTTTTATTTTCTTTTCTCTTACCCTTATCTCTTTTTATTTTCTTTTCTCTTACCCTTATCTCTTTTCCTTTTCTTTTCTCTTACCCTTATCTCTTTTTCTTTTCTTTTCTCTTACCCTTATCTCTTTTTCTTTTCTTTTCTCTTACCCTTATCTCTTTTTCTTTTCTTTTCTCTTACCCTTATCTCTTTTTCTTTTCTTTTCTCTTACCCTTATCTCTTTTTATTTTCTTTTCTCTTACCCTTATCTCTTTTTATTTTCTTTTCTCTTAACCTTATCTCTTTTTCTTTTCTTTTCTCTTACCCTTATCTCTTTTTATTTTCTTTTCTCTTACCCTTATCTCTTTTCCTTTTCTTTTCTCTTACCCTTATCTCTTTTTCTTTTCTTTTCTCTTACCCTTATCTCTTTTTCTTTTCTTTTCTCTTACCCTTATCTCTTTTTCTTTTCTTTTCTCTTACCCTTATCTCTTTTTCTTTTCTTTTCTCTTACCCTTATCTCTTTTTCTTTTCTTTTCTCTTACCCTTATCTCTTTTTATTTTCTTTTCTCTTACCCTTATCTCTTTTTATTTTCTTTTCTCTTAACCTTATCTCTTTTTCTTTTCTTTTCTCTTACCCTTATCTCTTTTTATTTTCTTTTCTCTTACCCTTATCTCTTTTCCTTTTCTTTTCTCTTACCCTTAACTCTTTTCCTTTTCTTTTCTCTTACCCTTAACTCTTTTCCTTTTCTTTTCTCTTACCCTTAACTCTTTTCCTTTTCTTTTCTCTTACCCTTAACTCTTTTCCTTTTCTTTTCTCTTACCCTTAACTCTTTTCCTTTTCTTTTCTCTTACCCTTAACTCTTTTCCTTTTCCTTTCTCTTACCCTTATCTCTTTTCCTTTTCTTTTCTCTTACCCTTATTTCTTTTCCTTTTCTTTTCTCTTACCCTTATCTCTTTTCCTTTTCTTTTCTCTCACCCTTATCTCTTTTCATTTTCTTTCCCTGTACCCTTTTTTCTTCCTTTTCTTTCCCCTTACCCTTATCTCTTCCTTTTCTTTCCCCTTACCCTTATCTCTTCCTTTTCTTTCCCCTTAACCTTAGTTCCTATTTGTTCCTTTTCTCTTATACCCTTAGCCCTCTCTGTTCTTTTCCCCTTATCCTTATCTTTTTTCTTCTATTTCCTCTTACCCTTTGTTCCTTTTCACTTTCCCTTAACTCCTCTCTGTTCTTTTCCCCTTACCCTTATCTCTTTTCCTTTTTATTTCCCCATACTTTTAGTTCCTATCTGTTCCTTTTCTCTTACCCTTACCTCATCTCTGTTTGTTTTCCCCTTATCCTTATCTCTTTGATTCCTTTCCCCTTACCCTTATCTTTTCTCTGTTCCTTTCCCCTTACCCTTATCTTTTCTCTGTTCCTTTCCCATTACCCTTATCTTTTCTCTGTTCCCCTTACCCTTATCTTTTCTCTGTTCCCCTTACCCTTATCTCTTTTGGGTTCCTTTCTCCTTACCTTTAGGTCCTATTCGCTTTTTTCCCCTTACCCTTATCTTCTCTCTGTTCCTTTCCCATTACCCTTATCTTCTCTCTGTTCCTTTGCCATTACCCTCATCTTTTTCACATTCCTTTTCCCTTACCCTTATTTTCTATCCGTTCCTTTCCCCTTACCATTATCTTCTCTGCTTCTTTCCCTTTACCCTTATCTCTTCCATTTCCTTTCCCTTTACCCTTATCTCTTCAGTTCCTTTCTCCTTACCCTTAGTTCCTATCTTTTCTTGTCCCCCTTAGTTCCTATCTTTTCTTTTCCCCATACCCTTGATTCCTATCTTTTCTTTTCCCCATACCCTTAGTTCCTATTTGTTCCTCTCCCCTTACCCTTAGTAACTATTTGTTCCTTTCCCCTTACCCTTATCTTCTCTCTCTCTTTCTCCTTACCCTTAGTTCTTATCTGTTCCTTTCTCCTTACCCTTAGTTCCTATCTGTTCCTTTCTCCTTACCCTTAGTTCTTATCTGTTCCTTTCCCCTTAACCTTAGTTCCTATCCCATCTGTTCCTTTCCCCTTACCCTTATCTTCTCTTTGTTCCTATTCCCTTACCCTTATCTTCTCTCATTTCCTTTCCCCTTACCATTACTTCCTATCCGTTCCATTCCCCTTACCCACGTCTGTTTTCCGTTCCTTTCCCCTTACCCCTAGTTCCTCTCTGTTCCTTTCCCCTTACCCCTAGTTCCTCTCTGTTCCTTTCCCCTTACCCTATCTTCTCTCTCTTCCTTTCCCCTTACCCTATCTTCTCTCTCTTCCTTTCCCCTTACCCTTATATTCTCTTTTCCTATCCCCTTACTCTTATCTTCTCCCTTCCTTTCCCCTTACTCTTATCTTCTCTCTTCCTTTCCCCTTACCCTTATCTAGCTCTTCTCCCTTTCTTTCTCCTTACCCTTAGCTCTTCTCCCTTTCTTACCTCTTCCCCTGAGCTGTTCTCTGTGCCTTTCCCCTTACCCTTTGTTTTTACCTAGGATATATGATTCAGCGTTGAGCTGGTTTATTCATAAAACCTTTTACGCCAGGTGTCAATAACCCTACGCTAATTTGCAGCGGTATATCAACCACCCCACTCACCTACACATCCGATGGCCACTCTTCACTTTTGATTTGGCTACGGTTGAGTGTAGATGTTCACTTTGCTCTCTCCCGATTTACCTTACGTTAATTCATTGGTTGTGATAAGTTTTCTTTCTTTTTCAGATGTGCGTGTTCATTAGGAACTGCAATCATCTGGATTTGTCCTAGCATGTTGTGCCGCTCTTGCCGTACCTTTATGTTGGCTAAGAGACGGATCCTCACAGACTTTGCCCTGCATGCAGACAACACTCCTGTACAGAGGCTTCTCCTTGCGATTAGTGTTGGGAGTGGCTATGCTCTTATAGGAAGGGTACATTATGCATAGGAAGGAGTCTAAAAGGGTTTCTTTGCCTTTGGGATCATCCTCAAAATGAAAAAAAATATCCCAACTTCTTTCTCCTGTGGCTTTACTCTCCCACCTGCCTCTTCCCATGCAGCTTCTTCCAGAGGCTGATTGAAGAAAAGCGATGACAATTTTTAATGCCCCAAACAACCTTTTGGGCAGGTCAGGAACACCCTGTTGCTTCACTCCAAGGAAGTCTAGCTCTTTTAATGCTCTTTATCAGTTGTGGCCTTCCTAATTTAGGGCTTTCTGGTTTCCCCACTAATGAATGGCTCTTGGTGTTGATGCTAGGGGCACAGCATGAGCGCACGTCTGCCTCTGCAAGGGTTGGCCTTGGCCCTCTCCCCTGAGTTCCTGGAGGGTAGTCTCTTCCAGTCAGTCTCATACCCCTAGTAGAGATATCTTCCGCAGTTCCTCTTCCACCTGAGGTTCTGCAGGTTGGTTCTCCCTCAAGTTTCATCTAGTCAATGACCTTCGATGTCAGGATGCCAGAAAACTTCAAATCAATCAATCAATCCAGCTAATCACCCCCTGGAATGAGTGCACTAGGCTGAGTTTGCCCAGCACACTGAGTTCGCACCGCATGCTCAGTCTGCTCAGCCTGAGGTTCCTTGTTGACCTCAATCTTACAAGCCTTTTGGGGTCCTTCGGTAGATGTTCTTGCCACTGTGAGAGGTTGTCCTCGCTTGAATGGTCCACCCCTTGAGTCGCTCGTAATTTGGTGCATAATTCGTCTCCACCACGCACTAGCTCTGTGGAGCCATCCGATGATAGTGTCCATTGGCACTTTCTACCATTCCCACTGGGCATCACGATTCATAGCGAGTCTCACGAGTGTGCAGCCCTCAGGGCTCGGCCCTTGGGCGAGCGCTCCTCCTGGATCCCCATTTGTTTGGTTAGGTGACACATTGCAACCTTTGCAAATGTTTCCTACCAAACCAACGTTACCGTGTGTGCCAGTGCTAGGTACAGGTTGTCGACAAACCCTCTGCGAGAGACTGAACTTTGGACGGTCCTCGGAGCAGGGTACTTTTGTCTCGATCATCAGCACTCCCCCTCCCCTGAAACGTCATTCAAGAAAGGATCAACGAAGGATGTCCCCCTTCGAGCAGAAGTCCAGTCCATGTTTGA
This sequence comes from Palaemon carinicauda, assembly GCF_036898095.1. Lineage (NCBI taxonomy): Eukaryota > Metazoa > Arthropoda > Malacostraca > Decapoda > Palaemonidae > Palaemon > Palaemon carinicauda. The sequence continues at coordinate 27,596,996 of NC_090745.1, forward strand.
GAAGGGCATTCTCTAAGAGGTCATCGACGGGTCCCCAGGCTTCTTCAGTTAATTCCATCTTCTTGAGAATGCGTCTGGAGCCTGGAGACCTGTTATAGACCTTTTGGTGTTAAGGAACTTTGTCCTGAAGACTCCATTCAAGATGGAGACTGCAAAGATGGTCATACAGGCTGTCAGACCAGGGGGACTTTATGATCTCACTGGATGTTAAAGAGACATACTTGCAGATCCCAATCCATCCATCATCAAGTAAGTATCTAAGATTTATTCTGCACTAAAAGATATAATGTACTAGTTCTGGGTGTTGTGCTTCAGCCTGTTGACAGCCCTGCAGGTGTTCACAAGGGTGTTAACCCTAGTTTCAACCTTGGCCCATGTGAATGGCATTCGTCTCCTTTGTTATCTGGACAACTAATTGATTCTAGCAGATTTGGTAGAGAACCTTCTCCTTCACCGAGACAGGATCCTCAAGTTTTGCCGTGACCTGAGGGCTGTGGTAAACTTTGAGAAATTTCTTCTCTACAACCATCTCAGAATTTAATATACTGTATCTAGGTATGCAGATAGACACCTTACTAGGAAAAGTTTTCTCATTGCAGATCAGAATTGAGAGATTCAAGGAAGTATATTGTCCCTTTCTGATGCAAGGCTTGCTACAAGCCTATCTGTAGCAACGACCATTGGGGCATCTGAAGTCTTTGGAACGTCTAGTCCTCAATGGTCACATTCGCATTTAGTCACTTCAGTGGCTGCTGAAGACCTGGTCTCAGAGTAATGACCCTCCAGAGTTGCTTATTCCAGTAGGGACAGAGGAGAAGAAAGACTTGAGTTGGTAGATCCTAGATTCTAACCTTCTCAAAGTGGTAGATCTTCTTTCGCCTCCCCCAAATTTTGATTCTCTTCACGGATACATCAAAAGAAGGTTGGGGGCTCACCTATTACAGCACGTCTTGCGTGCTGTGGTCAGAATCTGATCAGCAGTGCCACATAAACTTCCTAGAATTGAGGGGAGCTCTTCAGCATTTCCAATAGCTCTTTTCAGGCCACTCCATAGTGTTGATGAATGACAACATGACGTTGGTGGAATACCTAAACAAGCAAGGAACTACTTTTTCATGGCCGCTATTCTATCTAGCTGTCGAGATTTTGCAGTGGACGGAAGACAATATGATCGTCTTATCAGCCAAGTTCATTCTAGGCAAGAACTTTTTGGCAGACAATCTGAGCTGAAAAACTCAAAGTTGGTGCCAGATGGTTGTCATATCCCCTGATAGACAAAAAAAGTCCTGACTGTGGAGTTCGCCATTAATAATCCTATTCATGACGTGTCTCAACTGGAAGCATCCAGTGTACTGCTTGCCAGTACTAGACCAAAAGGTGGCCTTCCAGGACACCATTCAACACCCTTGCGATAATTGAGAGGTGTATGCATTCCCCACGTTTTGCTTCATGAGGAGACTTCTCAACAAGATGAAACCATCATACAACTTATTGAGGAGACTAATAGTACCATTGTGGCTGCAAGCAAAATGACACCAAGACCTTCTACTCATGCTGACAGAGGTTCTGAGGGAGCTTTCTCCCTTACACGACCTTCGACAGCCACATGCCGAGATTTTCCCTAAGACAGTCTATCCCTACAACTTCATGCCTGGAGGTTATCCAGCATCACCTCTCAGGGATGGTTTTTGCACTTGGTGGTGATACAGATGTCTGGATACCTCTGGAGGTCTTCCATTGCCGTCTATCAGGTGAAGTGGGCAATCTTTTGTGGCCAGTGTCGTGGAAGGGGTCTCTCTCCACTCGGAGCCACTATACCCCTGATATCCAAATTTTTGTTATCTATTCAAGAGTAAAACTTTGTTCAGTCTTGGCAGTGAAAGGATATTTTTCAATATTAAACTTACCCGATAATCATGTAGCTGTCAACTCTGTTGCCCGACAGAATTCTATGGAGGGATACGCCAGCTATCACAATACTAGAAGGGGGTGTTCTTACCAGCGCCACCTGTGGCCAGGTACTCAAGTACTTCTTGTTGACACCTCCTCAATTATTCCTCTGTCGTGCTTCTGACAAGACGTTCTGGGATACGCTTATGTTCTTGGAGTATTTTCACGACTTTGGTGAAGTATTTCTCTTTGATTTCGGCTGTCGCTTTACTGGAAACTTCTATTTTAGCTTAGTTAGCTTTTGGAATTAATTTGATTATTTTTGGTGACGAAGAGAGTATGAACTCTCGTTCACCTTTAAATGGCCGACCCTTCCCTTAGACGGAAGTGTTGGTGTCTAAGAGAGTATAGACTCTCTTTCTTAATTTTGCTTAACAAAAGTTATAGATTTATTTTTATATCTCTCCGCCTCTTATAGGCCTCTTCGATTAACTTCCTTTTTTTATAAACTTATTAAAATTAATTTTTATATTTGTTTATATTCGACCTTCCTAATAGTAGGCGGTCTTTTCTTGGTACCGAAGTTAATTATCGTGAGCCCGTCATTTCGGTTTTACCTGTTAACATATTATGCTATTTTAAGGTCTTTGAAAGAATTTCTTTGATAGTCTCGTACTTTTTCAAAGTTGAACTAACGTTTTGTTTGTCTCGGCAGTTGTTGACGTTCAGAACGTTTCAACTTGCACTCTATCGTTACGATAGAGAAAGAATGTTCACGGTTTCACATTGCAGTAAGAGTAACCGTGTCTAGCGTTTTGTTCATTCTTTCTTAACTTAATGGTTTTGATCCTAATAAAGGAACTTTTCTTTTTGGGAAATATTTCAGTTTTTTCCTTTAACAATAATATGTTTTAACGATATATATGATTGGGCTCTTCTCTCAGGTTCTAAGTCAAGAGAGAGAGAGAGAGAGAGAGAGATAGAGACGGAGGGAGAAAGAGGATAAACGTTTCCCTCAAGCCTGCCAGGCGTACGAGTAACGTCGTTATCGTTTTGCTCTTATCCCTAGTCTCTTTAGGGGAAGAAACTAAACGTTTCTAGAGTGATCTAGTGTTTAGTCTCTTTCCAGCCACTGAATTTTCTTTCATTAGATTTTTCTGTTACATTGTAATTCTGTTTTCGCAATTACTAACTTTTGAGAAGGATAGAATTGCGTGTTTCAGGTACAAACCACTTAAAGTTTCGAGTTCAGTGAAATAAGTGCAAACAGAAATCAAAGTGATAAGTGATTAGCGCAAAGTATGTCAGTGTTATGCGTGAGGGTACTTTTGTGCGCGCCAGTCGTCCTCCCAGTCCGGGACCTCTTGCAAGCTCCCAAGCCCAGGGGAGAAGCAATGTCGAAGGGCATAAGGGTTCGGCAGGCCTTGATCGGCGCACAGAAGTATCCTCGGTGGTTGTGGGCGTGTCTTACCGAGACCGTCACTCCCACCCGCAGACGATTGAGCCCTTATTTTGCTCGTCTGCAGAAGAGATTTAGAGGAGGAAATAAAGGCAGAGTTACGCTGGTCTCAGGTCTCAAGACCTCTTAAATGTAAAGTCCAGACCTATGCCAGACGTACGAAGTAAAGTTCAACAACCCGGATGCAGTCATTGGGTTAGCTCTGACTCTCCTCAGTCATCAGTTTGTCGGGCTGAGAGTGCGCCTACACTCCCCCCCCCCCCTATGCTCGCTCCGCCTGATCGCAGTACCACCTGCCAGGCGTACGATGTTGTGGATTCTACTACAGTCCATGCAAGCACAGCTTTCGGACCTGATGCGTGAGTGTCGTGCTGAGAGTGTTGCACCTCCTCCTCCTCCTGCACCGGTGGTGCACCAACCGCCTGCACCCGTTCAGCCTGTGCTGCACCCGCCTGCACCGGTGGTGCACCAACCGGCTGCACCCGTTCAGCCTGTGCTGCACCCGCCTGCACTCGCTGCACCCAGTCGCAGCACCATCTGCCAGGCGTACGATGTTGTAGACTCTACTACAGTCCATGCAAGCACAGCTTTCGGACCTGTTGTGTGAGTGTCGGGCTGAGAGTGTTGCACCTCCCCTGCACCCGTTCAGCCTGTGCTCAACCCGCCTGCACTCGCTGCACCCAGTCGCAGCACCATCTGCCAGGCGTACGATGTTGTAGACTCTACTACAGTCCATGCAAGCACAGCTTTCGGACCTGTTGTGTGAGTGTCGGGCTGAGAGTGTTGCACCTCCCCTGCACCCTTTCAGCCTGTGCTCAACCCGCCTGCACTCGCTGCACCCAGTCGCAGCACCATCTGCCAGGCGTACGATGTTGAACCTCTTTCTGTGTTCGCTGTTCCCAGTGTTGTTCAGCCTCAGCCTTCTTTAAGGCAACCTTCGGTTTGGGATCAGGAGGATTACCCCACTCTTCCTCCTCCTCCCCTGGCTGCTCCACCGGTGGTGCAACTCTCGGTGGAGGTACAACCTCTTCCACCTGTGAGTCAGTCTCCTCAGCTGCTGCACCGAGCTCAACCCGTGCACCCTGATAATGCACCTTCCACTGTTGTTGTTCCAGCTCGTTCTGACTCTGCTGTTCAGCATACCTTACCTCCTTTTTCTAACCATGGCAAAAATATGAATCATGAGTTATGAATGTAAGGTAAACATTATGTTGATTTTTAAACCCCATGCAAGCATGCATAAAGCACTCTAGCACTGGTCATGGAATTTCTGAGAAATGTTAAACGCCATGCACACGCTCTGCTTTCCTTACAGCAGGCTCTGCTTACAGCAGGCTCTGCTTACTACATGCTCAGCATTCAGCATGCTCTGCATTCAGCATGCTCTGCATACAACATGCTCTGCATACAGCATGCTCTGCTTTCAGCATGCTATGCATACAACATGCTCTACATACAGCATGCTCTGCATACAACATGCTCTACATACAGCATGCTCTGCATACAGCATACTCTGCATTCATCATGCTCTGCATACCTTACCGCATGCTTCTCAACATATCTTGGGTTGTTGCCAACTCACTAGACTGTCAAGCAGTTTCATAACGTTGCCTTCTAGTCTGCTGCTTTTGCACCAGTGAACCCTCACTCAGAGAACTTAGCTTTTCTAGGATAAGGTCCCTGTAGATGAGAAAGTTCTTTTCTCCCTCCTTCTGATATTCCCTGAGGACTCTGTCATTTGGAGGGAGCCTTTAGCTGCATAACCTCTTATGGACTTTTATTTAAGCATAACATGCTTACAGGGAAGGTAATGGTTCCACTTCAGCCGCTAATCCCGTCTGTTACCACACCTGCTCCCATAGACCTTGAGCTGTGTTGCATGACATGCAGTCCAAGCTTAGTCCTTGTTAGAGGATTTTTGTTTACGGAGTCAATGTGTCACGGGGAAGACGTTCAACAACCAACAGAAGGGACTTGTTGTGACGCAGTGCGGCAACCTCAGCAACCCGTTAAGGAGTTGTCTGTACGACCCAGATAGTCTAGACAGATTCGGGTTGTCACTGTACTTCCTCGCTTGCCCATGATTGTCAGTTTACAGACTGTGCAGCAGTATCATGATCTTGTGTCCGGCTCCGTCAGACGACTGGCTTTTAAGAGCTCCCACAAGTCGTCGCTGTCTGGAGATTTTCAAATGGACTATGGATCTGACCAAGGAACTGGGCCTCCTGGTCAATTTTGAGGAGTCTCAGCTCGTTCCATCCCAGACCATTGTTTCCTTGGGTATGGATCTTCAGAGTCGAGCTTTTTGGACTTGTCCGTCGGCCCCAAGGATCTTCCAAGCCCTAGAATGCATCCAGAGCATGCTGAGAAGGAACCGATGCTTAGTCAGGCAGGGGATGAGTCTAACAGGGACACTTTCATCGCTGGCCCTGTTCATCGAGTTAGGGAGACTCCACCTCCGCCCCCTTCAGTATCATCTAGCTGCTCACTGGATAAAGGACATGACGCTAGAGACGGGCTCAGTTCCTGTTTCCGAAGAGATGAGGTCTACTCTAACGTGGTGGAAGAACAGCATTCTTCTCAAGGAAGGTCTACCTTTGGCTGTTCAGACCCCCGACCACAGTCTATTCTCGGACGCATCAGACACGGGCTGGGGTGCGACACTGGACGGACAGGAATGCTCGGGAACATGGAATCAGGAGCAAAGGACACTTCACATCTATTGCAAGGAGTTGTTGGCAGTTCATCTGGCCTTGATAAACTTCAAGTCCCTCCAGCTTACAAGGTGGTGGAGGTGAACTCCGACTACACCACAGCCTTGGCTTACATCTCCAAGCAGAGAGGGACTCATTCGAGGAAGTTGTTCAAGATCGCAAGGGACCTCCTCATTTGGTCAAAGATCGAAAGCTCACGCTGGTAACGAGGCTCATTCAGGGCGATATGAATGTCATGGCAGATCGCCTCAGCCGTAAGGGTCAGGTCTTCCCCACAGAGTGGACCCTTCACAAGAATGTTTGCAGCAGACTTTGGGCCCTGTGGGGTCTGCCAACCATAGTTCTATTCGCTCCTCGATGACCAAGAAGCTCCTCTTGTATTGTTCTCCGATTCCAGACCCAACAGCAGTTCGCGTGGATGCCTTTCTGCTGGATTGGTCCCATCTCAACCTGTATGCATTCCCGCCGTTCAAGATTGTCAACAGGGTACTTCAGAAGTTCGCCTCTCACAAAGGGACACGGTTGACGTTGGTTGCTCCCCTCTGACCCGCGAGAGAAGGGTTCACCGAGGTACTGCAATGGCTGGTCGACGTTTCCCAGGACTCTTCCTCCTAGAGTGGACCTTCTGCGTCAACCTCACGTTAAGAAGGTACACCCAAACCTCCACGCTCTTCGTCTGACTGCCTTCAGACTATCGAAAGTCTCTCAAGAACTAGAGGCTTTTCGAAGGAGGCAGCCAGAACGATTGCCAGAGCAAGGACGACATCCACTCTCAGAGTCTATCAGTCTTAATGGGAAGTCTTCCGAAGCTGGTGCAAGGCCAATGCAGTTTTCCTCAACCAGTACCACTGTAACCCAGATTGCTGACTTCCTGTTACATCTAAGGAACGTAAAATCCCTATCAGCTCCTACGATCAAGGGTTACAGAAGTATGTTGGCAGCGGTTTTCCGCCACAGAGGCTTGGATCTTTCCTCCAACAAAGATCTACAGGACCTCCTTAGGTCTTTTGAGACCTCAAAGGAACGTCGGTTGTCCACTCCAGGCTGGAATCTAGACGTGGTCCTAAGGTTCCTAATGTCATCAGGATTTGAACCGTTCCAATCAGCCTCTTTTAAGGACCTCACATTAGAAACTCTTTTCCTCGTGTGCTTAGCAACAGGTAAAAGAGTAAGTGAGATCCACGCCTTCAGCAGGAACATAGGTTTCACATCTGAAACGGCTACATGTTCCTTGCGGCTCGGTTTTTTTTTGGCTAAAACGAGCTTCCTTCCCGTCCTTGCCCTAAGTCGTTCGAGATCCCAAGCCTGTCCAACATGGTGGGGAACGAACTAGAGAGAGTACTTTGCCCTGTTAGAGCTCTTAAGTACTATTTAAGAAGGTCAAAACCATTACGAGGACAATCAGAAGCCTTATGGTGTGCTATCAAGAAGCCTTCTCTACCAATGTCTAAGAACTCAGTTTCTTACTACATCAGGCTTCTGATTAGAGAAGCAAATTCTCATCTGAAGGAAGAAGACCTTGCTTTGCTGAAGGTAAGGACACATGAAGTGAGAGCTGTGGCTACTTCAGTGGCCTTCAAACAGAACCGTTCTCTGCAGAGTGTTATGGATGCAACCTATTGGAGAAGCAAGTCAGTGTTCGCATCATTCTATCTCAAAGATGTCCAGTCTCTTTACGAGTACTGCTACACCCTGGGTCCATTCGTAGCAACGAATGCAGTAGTAGGCGAGGGCTCAGCCACTACATTCCCATAATTCCATAACTTTTTAACCTTTCTCTTGAATACTTTTTATGGGTTGTTCGGTCGGCTAAGAAGCCTTCCACATCCTTGTTGATTTGGCGGGTGGTCAATTCTTTCTTGAGAAGCGCCGAGGTTAAAGGTTGTGATGAGGTCCTTTAGTATGGGTTGCAGCCCTGTATACTTTAGCACCTTTGGGTTGATTCAGCCTCCAAGAGGAACGCTGCGCTCAGTAAGGAAGACGAACTTAAAAAAGAGACAGAGTAACGGTTCAATTCGACTTCCTTACCAGGTACTTATTATTTCATTGTTATTTGAGATAACTGTTATATGAAATATGGGATACTTAGCTATCCTTTAATCTTGTACACTGGTTTTCACCCACCCCCCTGGGTGTGAATCAGCTACATGATTATCGGGTAAGTTTAATATTGAAAAATGTTATTTTCATTAGTAAAATAAATTTTTGAATATACTTACCCGATAATCATGATTTAATTGACCCTCCCTTCCTCCCCATAGAGAACCAGTGGGACCGAGGAATAATTGAGGAGGTGTCAACAAGAAGTACTTGAGTACCTGGCCACAGGTGGCGCTGGTAAGAACACCCCCTTCTAGTATTGTGATAGCTGGCGTATCCCTCCATAGAATTCTGTCGGGCAACAGAGTTGACAGCTACATGATTATCGGGTAAGTATATTCAAAAATTTATTTTACTAATGAAAATAACATTGCTCAGCCTTAATTTTAGTCTTTAGACTGAAAAGGGTTATTTCCTCTTCGATGGAAGTGAGACTGCCTCCATGGAATGTAGTTGAAGTACCTTGTTCCCAGTGAACTGATGAGTTGAGCATCAGATCAAGACTTGACTCTGAAAATGGTTTTCCTTCTCGCATTGGCCTTTGTAAAGATGCCAGTGAGTTGGAGGGTTTTTCCTATGACATCGCCCATTCAAGGGCATGGGGCAAGATACACGCGGTTTTATCCCAGAGTTTAGTGTGAAGACTCAGAACCCAGCTGTAGTGGATCTTAGGTTCTGGCCCTTAAAAGTTTGAAAGGTTACGCATGAATGGCAGAAGCAAGGGACAGTGACATTGCCTTAGCAAGCAGGACAATGCCCTAGAGACTGACCATATATACACATGATCAGCACCCAAGCCCCCTCTCCATCCAAGCTGGGACCAGGGAAGGCCAGGCAGTGGCTGCTGAGGACTCAGTAGGTAAACTTATAAGCTGCCCCAAACCCCCCATTCTTAGCTCACAAAGTTGGTGAGGTTGTAGCCAATGAAGAAACTAACGAGTTTGAGCGGGACTCGAACCCCAATCTGGCGATCACTAGTTACAGACTTTACCACTAATGAGCCTCCTAGGTAAAGAACATGGGCTTAAATGACAGATTTGGAAGTAATTTGTAATTTTCCTAACCATACAAACCTGAGTTCATTCACATGTTCGTCCCGTCATCTCCTTCCCCCTAGAAGTCCTGCTTGCAATCAAAAATGAAGAGTAGCCACTGAGAGCGTGTGTGAAAGGGTTGGTTTGTATACCTCCTCTAGCCCCCGCTAACTAGCAGAGGGTCAGTGACACCTTGCTTGGAAGTTCTAATGGCTAAACCAGCTCAACACTGGATCATATCTCTTAGGTAAAGAATTCAGGTTTGTATAGTTAAGAAAAATACAAATAACTTCGAAATGTCATTTCACAAACTTAGTAGTCCCTAGGATGTAGTGAATTAATGACATTTCATGCAGTATTTTTAACAAAATGTGTATAACATTACATTTAATGATCCTTGTTATAAATATAATTAATTCTTATTTAGGCAGCATTTAAGCATGGAATACAATGTTTATAGAACCATAATGGCTGCTTAGCAATTAAGCTGTGTTCTCAAACACATGCACAGTTTTCTAGTTAAAAAACTAACCTCCAGATACACCAAACAATTCCTTGGCACACTCAATCGTTCTGTATGACTTACTTTCCTCTCCCCCGTCGTCTTGCCTTTCACGCAGGTTCTCATTCAGCTGTCGATTGCTGGTTACAGCATGGATCGTAAACATAAAATGTGTCAGATGGTTTCCAAGCAAGAATTCAGTGCTTTGTATTGACCATTTTGAGGATATGTGTTTTGACAAGACCTGGCAAACAGTTCGTCTTCGACCAGATGCTGTTCCAACAATTTCTCACTTCCTGCCTCATCTTCAGAAGGTACGTTTGTCACATACCGTAGGTAATGCTGTAAATTCTTAAATAAATCACACTTACCGTATTTGGTACGGTTATCCAGTTTCAAAGATATTGAGGAATGAGATATGAATGGGTTTGGCAAAATGTAATGTTTCACATTTGAAAACAAAATATTACAGTATAGTGAGCTTGTGCTTTACAATACTGTATGTGGAAATCTGCCTCCTAAAACAATACTGTCAGTATTGTATGTTGAATTTGCTTTCTGAATTCATGCTATACATTACTGTATGGTGAAATTTGCTCCCTGAAACCAGTTGGTTGCATTAAACATTAGATGGACAACTCCTATTTGGTATTTTCTAAATGGTGTTATGACAAGGAAGGGAAAGACTAATCTTCTTGATCAGTTTCTTGTATGATTTAAAGAATGAGTATACAATCCTATGTCTCGTTAACAAATTTTGCGATATCTTGTCATCTTGCTGTGGCCCAAAGAGTGTAAGGTATCCCTGAATTTTTCAGGTTTGGATCAGTCACTTACAGCAGGCAGATAGTGAATTTCCTGTTTGTACAATATATCCATTGATTAAATTTTTGAGAAAAAATACCCAATGCCAAGCCTAATCGTCCCATTTCTGTAAGGGTAGAAAACTTGTGTGAGGAATAGCACAGAGCTATGTGAAGTATAAGAGGGACTTTGCCATAAGAATAAATGATCTTTTGCCATAAGAAGACAGTAAATGATCAAGTCCCTATTTGTATTGGGAATTAAGTAAAATACTGTAATATCAGTCTTGTAAAGCAAACTGTCAGCTCTGGAGTAACAGATACTGTTGAGTTTTGTACCCAAAATCTCCAACAGTTTAATTCTTTAGGAACGATATGTAGCCCACTTGGTCATAACTTCAGAGAACCATTCTAAGAGGATTCAAGAGCATATGTTGGGGGACTTTTGATAACATGGGTACTCCTATCTGATTTAGCCCTGCCATAGAAATGGTTAGTTGATATTACTATCAGCAGAAGACTCAAAATTTCATTTGTTGTATTCTTAGTGGATGATATGATACTCATGAAATATAAAGTTCCTAAACTGAAATGTCTAATCATCTACACTGTCCAAATGACCAGTAGCTCTTCTTTCATTTTGAATGAATTTGAAACAAAAGGTGACACTGTGTAGTACATCACATTGTGAACTTTGCATGACTGAACATAGAACTTCATACCTTGAACGTCGCAAAGTACTGACCCTACGCAAAAGGACTGCTGGAGGGATTGACCTAATTCTGTACCTCAACCTGTTGATGTTACAACTCCACACCACTTTCCTCAGCAGTTTTTTTTGACTTATGAGATGTATTGTGTCATAATACATTAAAATATAGATGCAATATCTCCAAATGCTGCAATGAAAAAGTGGCTGGCACAAAAGTAAGTTAGTAATTGGCAAAACTGATTCTGTTTGATCACCATTAGATTTAGAGGATAATGAATTGGTTAGAATATAGAACTATATATTAGTCTGTTTTCTGTTTGGCCTTATTCTAAGAGACTTCTATTACAATTTGTACTATGCTATTAAGTTGGGAAAAAATATGGCAATATCCATGTAACTTATGTATGTGGTGTATTTCAGATGCAAGACTTTAATTAGGAAGCTATTTACAACATCATGTGGTAGTAGGAAAATTTCACTTACACTATGTAATCTTTTACAGAATCAGAAAGGTAATTCATTATGGGTTTTAAACTTAAGTACACATTAAATTGTAGGTTACTTATGTGAATGAAGGAAAATATACATAATGTAAACTAAGCAAGATGAGAAGTAATTTGAAGCAGAGAATTATCTTATGTTTAATGGCACATTCTTTGATAAAATTTCAAAGCAGGTAGCAAAAGATATTCTTTTAAAGTTTGAAAAGAACCAAGTTTGCCCTTCTACATCTATAGAGACTAAATACTGTAAGATATTGCTTAGTGACATAAGTATTATGTAAACTGTATGCTGTATCAAAACATGAACAAACAAAATTTCCATCAATTAACAAATTAATCTTATTGAGTAGGAATCTAAAGTAATGCGTACACAAATCACGACTCAGACACATACAGTAAGGGGTACCATAATTTTAATTTTACTGTTGGCATATAGAAATAGATGTGACTGATCATTTAAAACAGAAGTGTTCCTACATGAATACAAGCCCCCATTCCTTAATAGTTGGAGATTGTGGTGACAGTAGGTAACTACTAATGAAGACGTATTGAGGTTCTGGCAACCGGGACCCTGTGTCCATTGGTAGTCTGGGTCTGACAGCGCTCTGAGCCTCTATTATTATTTTGGCCGTCGAGCTGCATGGATTTATTCTTGACGCTCTCCAACTGACCTGAAGTTTTTCACATAAAGTATATTCCATAGCTGTCAGGTTGGGAATCAACTTGATAAAAGGCAAATTTGTCCTAAATTCTGTGACACTTGCTCCAGCATCGATAATGAATTAAATCCTTGAAATGGGAATAAATTTAGGGGATGAGAGCACTCTTCTCACAGGATCCTTATGTTGGTCAGTAACATGTCATACAACACGTGAGTAGGTATGCCTGCTCGTCCTCACCTGATTGTCAGCTCTTTTTATTGCTCTTAGACATGAAAGATACAGTACACACTCCAAATTCTAGTTCACAGGAACGTCGCGGGGGCATAATAACAATTAGAATAGCGCCAGTGTATCCCTGCCTTTCGTAAGAGATGACTAAAAGGGACGGAACGAGGGGGCTGGAACCCCCTCTCCTGTAATATATACTCCTGTGGGACATTGAAGAAGTGGAGCTGGGGGGGGAGAGTGACTGCTCCCCACACTTTAGTTTTGGGGTGTCTGAGTGTGCGTGGATGTAGTACGATAGAGAGTAAAAGATGTGAAATTGGAAGTATGTTTAGGAATAGAAGGATGGATATATTGGCTTTGTGTGAGACAAAGATAAAAGGGAAGGGTGAAGTGATGTTTGGTGAAGTGACTGATAGAGTTTCTGGGATTGAAAGGGATAGAGCAGGAGAGGGTGTGACTTTATTGCTGAGTGAATGGAGGACAGGTAAAGTAGTGGAATGGAAGGAGATATCATCTAGGCTAATGTGGGTAAGGGTTGGGTTGCGTAGGGAATGTTGGGCTTTTGTTGGTGTGTATGGGCCAAGTTGTGAGGAAAGTGAAGAAGAGCGGAATGAGTTCTGGAATTAATTAACTGTGTGTGTGTAGAAGGACTTGGTAGATGGAATTATATGGTTGTCATGGCTGACTTAAATGCTAGAGTGGGCACTGGAGAGGTAGAAGGTGTCATTGGGAAGTATGTCGTACCAGATGAAAATGAGAGTGGTGAGAGACTGGTAGATAAGTGTGTTGAGCAAGAGATGGTGATAAGTTCTATCTTTTTCAAAAATGAAAATAAAAACAAGTATACATGGATAAAAGTGGCAAATGGAATAGTGGTAGAAAGGACTTAAGTGGATTATGTGTTGATAACTAGAAGAAAGTTTGGAAGATTGAAAGATGTGCATGTGTTTAGGGGTATGGCTAACGGTATGTCTGATCATTTTTTGGTGGAAGGAAAATTAGTTGTAGCAATAGAGTTGTTGGATGTGAATGGGAGCTAGCGAGGGTTGAAGAGTTAATAAAAGCGGAGGTAAAAAGTTAATATCAAGAAAGGTTGAAAATGGCATATGACAGAGTGAAAGTGCGAGAAACTGGTAGTTTAGAGGAGTGGAAGTTAGTAAAAGAAAATTTGTTCCAACACGAATACTTACCTCGAACTACTTTCTTAGGAGTTACCTGTAACCTCCTCTCTACCGACCAGAGTTTTGTGTAGTGTACCCCCCACCCCGTTTTCTAAGGAGGCCTACCCCCGGCATTAAGGAATGTGCCCCGAGGGTAGGCTTATCGTAGGTCGATGTCCGCCCGGGTCAACAGCTTCAGTAAGTTCTCTGGTCGCGACGTGTAAACACGTCGCCCTCGTTCTCTATCGATCCTTTGTGTGCGTTCTGAGTGTCCCACGTGTTCCCCGCGTGGTAACTTGTGTTTTCCTGTGTACTTTTCCCAGGTGTTCCTGTGTGTTCACCTTCCAACCGTGTGCTTACCCAGTATATTCCTTGATTCCCTTCGTGCTTGTGTCTTGCGTGTGTGCATTATGGAGCAAATCCGCCGTTGTCCGGGGCCTAGGGCCAGTAAATCGTGTGGAGCGTTCCTCTCCAAGCCTGAAGTGGACCCTCACTCCCTTTGCTCCTCCTGTAGGGGAAGGGTTTGTTCGTCAGCAGATACGTGCCCCGAGTGTGTAGGCTGGAGTGATATCCAGTGGGTACGTTACGGTACTAAAAAGAGAAAATCGGCGAAACGTTTCCCCAGAAAAGCTAGCGTTACTTCGCCGCTACCATCACCCAGTGAGCCGTCCGACGGGGCCTCTTGTTTTGCCGTCCCCTACACAGAGTAGGGGCCGAGGTAAGTCTGTCGTAGAGAAGGAACAAAGCGGCCTTCCCCAAGAACCTAGTGAAAGTGCAGTGCCGGTTGCGGGCCCTTCTAGGGCTAGTGAAGAACCCAGTAGTGCGTCCGGAGAGTCGGCCCTTGTGCTCGGGGGGCACGTGTCCTCCGATGACCCCTTGTGGGGTAGTAACGCGGTGTCTGTGTCTTCGCCGCCCTCGTGGGCCTGTGCTTCAGGGTCTTCGGTAGGCGGAAACAACCAGAAGAAGTTACGATCTTCGGGTAATGATGCCTTCGGTTGGAGGCTTCCGAAGACACCAGGTAGGTCCCCGTTAAGAATGGAAGAGGGCCTGGACCCCTGGCTCCCTAGCATGGAGCGCCTTGAATCGTTTCCGGCCCCCCTCACGGAAGTCCCCGAAGATTTCCTTCAGCCGTTGACCTCGGGCACTCAACGCGTGAAGAAGTCCCCCGCAGTCCCCGCTACCGGCCGACATACGGTAAGTACAGTGTCGTCGGGTTCGTCGGAAGATTATTTCTCGTCGGGGGAAGAAGTCAGGAGAAAACACCGTCGTCGGAGGGAGCTGTCCAGGAGCAGGCGTTCCCGTTCTAGGTCGCGCTCCAGGTACAGTAGGAAGCGCTCCCGCTCCCCAGGACGTAAGTATAAGAGGAGTAGGTCTCCTGATGGCGACTGGGTCTTCGTACCCCGGGACTCAAGGGTGCCTTGTTCCCCGGACCGCCGGTCCAGAGAGTTCTCGCCAAGGATGCCGCCCTCAAAACACGACCTTGACCCTCGCAACCAAGCTCGCAGGAAGGACTCTACAGAAAGGCATAAGTCCTCGAAGCCTCCGGTTCACCCCGTCCAGCGGGGGGGAAACGCGCTTCTTTTCGGGCGGCCTGGCCGAACCAGCCCAGCTGGTGCGGCCTTCGGGTCGGAAGGAACGGTTCCCGCTGCCGGGTCAGCCCACGGGAACCGCGTCCTCGGCACCCAGAGCCCTTGAGCGGACGAGAGTCCCCGCTAAATCGGCGATGCCTGCGTTAACCCAGGCCCCTGGTGCGAACGTCCCCGCCGATGAAGTCCAGTACCTCGGTAGGACGGCACCCCTGGCCCCAAGAGCTAGACGTCCAGTCGGTGTGCCCGGTAACCCAGCTCCCCGGCCCCAAGCCGAGACCTTGGCTGACGGAAGGGAGGGTTCACCAACTGAGGACTCGGCCTATAGGAGGGTGGTTGGCCTTATCAGGAGGCACCACAAAATTGATTAACCTACAGCTACGGACGAAGACTACTGGAGGTCAAGCCTGTTACGGATTATGCAGACCCCTACCCAACCTAAGACGTCTCTAGCGCTTCCTCTAGCCCGAGATCTGGTCCTAGGGCAGGAGTATGTGGACAAGGTGGTGGCTAGTAATGCCGAGGCCCCCAAAACCCAGAGTTCCTCAAAATTGCTCCAGGGCCTCAAAACTCAGGGCAAAGTATATGTGCCAGAGGGGCGTCGCCCAGGCCCCTGTAAAGTGGAATCATCCATTGACATCCTGAGTCAGGGCGTCTCAGAGGATAGAGCCTCTTCGGCCCCAGTCTGTTTCTCGCCAGCGGAGGCCTCCATGATGGAGGAAATTTCAAGGGATCTTGTGAACGTCTCCTCTTGGCTGGACTGGTGGGCTTCCACCTTAGTAGGAGTACAAGCCTCGTTCGACCCCGCGGACCCTGACCAGCAGAGCCTCCTGAGGGACCTTATTACCTCCGGGGGTAAAACACTAAAATTTTTAACATACCAGTCGCTCGCCTTGACGGCTAACTGGGTACTCCGTAAGAGAGAGACCGTACTGGCTAAGGTGTCCCGGAAGGTGCCAGACAGGAAAACGCGGGCCATACGGAGCTTACCCTTGTGGGGAGAGTCCTTGTTTCCCCTGAAAGAACTAGAGACCATCATGGAGAAGGTCTCGAAGAAGAAGGAGTCTAACAACCCCAGGCCTACGCCTTCTAGGAGACCGCCCTACAAGAGGTCCGTCTCGGATAGTGCCAA
The DNA here is from genome assembly GCF_036898095.1 of Palaemon carinicauda. Lineage (NCBI taxonomy): Eukaryota > Metazoa > Arthropoda > Malacostraca > Decapoda > Palaemonidae > Palaemon > Palaemon carinicauda. The sequence continues at coordinate 27,613,481 of NC_090745.1, forward strand.
AGCCTCTCCCAGCACGACGAGGAGAGAGGCTCCCTCTTCCTCCTGGTCCTCAACGCCTCAGCCCCCCCGTAGGGGAGCTCCAGCTTCCTCAAGCTCCTTCAGGTCGGGTTACTCTGCCTCTAGGAGAGGCCGTTCAGGCCGCTCCTCCAGAAGGAGATAGAGTGGGAGGCCCCCTATCCCCGCCCAAGCCTCGGGTTGGGGGATGCCTCAGACTACATTGGCAAGCATGGAAGGCTCACGGAGCGGAGCCTTGGACAGTGTCCGTACTAAAGGAGGGCTACAGACTACCGTTCTTAGCGGAACCACCCCCTCTTATCCCGGCCAGCCGGGCGGAATGGCTAGCCCCCAGAGACCCGTTGAAGAAGACCGCCCTTCAAGAGGAGGTGTCCTCCATGTTAGAGAAGGGCGCCATGGAAGAAGTATTTCTCCCAGGCCCGGGTTTCTACAGTCGTCTGTTCCTAGTAGAAAAAGTGACGGGGGGTGGAGACCGGTTATAGATCTGTCGGCTCTCAACAAGTTCATCAAGAAGACGGACTTCAAAATGGACACTCCGAAGTCAGTTCTGCTGTCCTTGAGGGAGAAAGATTACATGATGACCATAGACCTCAAGGACGCCTACTTCCAAATTCCGGTCCACCCCTCGAGTCGAAAGTTTCTCCGGGTGAAATGGGGTTCCCAGATCCTGCAATTCAAGACCCTTTGCTTCGGATTGTCAACAGCGCCCCAGGTGTTCACGAGAGTCTTCACGACTGTCTCAGTGTGGGCTCACGAACCAGGCATTCGCCTCATCCGATACCTGGACGGCTGGTTGCTTTTTTCCTCCTCGAAGGACCTCTTGGAGGAACAAGGGATGAAACCCTCCAGTTTTACAAGGATCTGGGCATCGTAATCAACCCGGAAAAATCAAACCTATCCCCATCCACCAGATTGAACTACTTGGGAATGACGTTAGATACCATTCTGGGAAAAGCCTTCCCTTCGGAGGAAAGAATAAACAACCTCATGAATATCATTCTGCCGTTCCTGTCGGAGCGCCCCAGGAGAGCGAAAGACTGGCAGAAACTGATAGGTCACCTGGTCTCATTGGAGAAACTAGTTCCCCAAGGGAGAGTAAGGCTCAGAGCCGTACAATGGAACCTGAAGAACCTCTGGTGCCAACTGGACTCACAACAAGTTCTAATCCCAGTTCTACCAAACACGAGACCCTCCCTGGAATGGTGGCATTGCCGGTCGAACTCACTCAAGGGGATGCCCTTCGGGAGCGACCCCCCCCCCCCCCCCCCCGAGTTACTACTGTTCACAGACGCCTCCAACCAAGGGTGGGGAGCCCATCTCCTCGACGAAACAGCACGAGGGACCTGGTTGGACGGAGAAAAGGAACTCCACATCAATGTCCTGGAGTTGAAGGCAGTCCAGAAGGCTTGCCTACACTTCGCGGATCTGCTAAAGGGAAACACCGTGGCGTTGATGTGCGACAACGCCACGGTAGTAGCATACATAAAGAAGCAAGGAGGCTTGAAGTCGAAGGAATTGTGCGATCTCACCATGAAAATTCTAGATTGGGCAGAAGAGAACCAAGTGGTGTTATTAGCGAGGTTCATTCCCGGGAAGAAAAACGTGCTGGCCGTCGGTCTCAGCAGAGTGGGCCAGATAGTAGGGACAGAATTGTCCCTTCTTCCAGAAGTAGCCAAGCTCATCATCCAACGTTGGGGTTCCCCGGTGATGGACCTCTTTGCAACAAAACTCAACGCCCAACTCCCCGTATATTGTTCTCCTGTACCAGACCCGAAAGCAGCCTTAGAAGATGCCTTTCAGCACAAGTGGGACAATCTAGATGTGTACGCTTTTCCCCCTTTCACGTTGATAAGGCAAGTGCTCAACAGAGTAAGGACAGCCCGAAACCTAAAGATGACTTTGGTAGCGCCCTGGTGGCCGGAGAGAGAGTGGTTCGCGGACCTAAAAGACCTGGCGAGTCAACCACCGTGGCCTCTGCCCGACAGGTCAGACCTTCTGCATCAACCTCATTTTCTCAGGCTCCACGACAACCAACTCTCCCTACGTCTTCACGCCTGGAGACTATCGAGCGGCTCCTGAAGAAAGAAGGATATTCTTCATCCACTGCTAAGAGAATGTCGCTATACCTGAGAAAGTCGTCAGCCGCGGTCTACCAGGCTAAGTGGGCCTCCTTCACGAAGTGGTGCTCTGAAAAGCGCATTAAACCTCTTAAGGCATCTGTCCCAGACATAGCAGATTTTCTGGTGTTTCTTAGAGACAAGGTGGGAATGTCAATCCCAGCCATAAAAGGGGTACGAGCCGCCTTAGGCCAAGTCTTCCTCCTGAAGGGCATCGCCCTGGGGGCTTCAAGGCACATAGCGATGCTTGTCAAGAGTTTCGAGCAGTCCTGCCCCCCACAGGCGAGTAGGGTGCCCCAGTGGGACTTAGCCAAGGTCCTGAAGATGTTGGGTGGCCCCCCATTTGAACCTTTGAAAGATATCGTGGACAGAGATCTCACCCTCAAGGCGGTCTTCTTACTGGCCTTGGCGTCCACTAAGAGAGTGGGTGAGATCCATGGTCTGTCATATGACGTTTCTCATTCGAAGGGGTGGAAAGAAGTATCCTTCAAGTTCGTTCCTTCTTTTGTGGCTAAGACTCAGAACCCAGCAGCCTGGGATCCGAGGTTCGAAGGTTTTTCAATACCTGCCATCCCTAGGACGAGTAATTCAGAGGATTTGAAATTATGCCCTGTACGGACAATTAGAAAATACCTTGAAAGAACGGCTCATCTCCGCCCAGGCATCAAGAGCCTCTTCGTATCCACGGGTATTACTAAGAAGCAAGCGTCCAAGAACACCATTTCCTTTTGGTTGAGACAAGTTATTGCCAGAGCATACAAGGAAGAAGGCATAGCAGTGCCAGGCACCCCCCGACCTCATGACATCAGGGGCCTGAGCACCTCCTTAGCCTTTGAGAAAAACATGGCCGTAGGTCAGATCCTGCGAGCAGGTACTTGGTCGAACCAGTCAACCTTTATTGCCCATTACCTCAAGGACTACTCGAGGAAGTCCTTAGACAGGTTCTCCATTGGAACAGTCATCTCCGCCCTCCAAGCGGTGTAACGGTAAAAGCCCCAGGCTCAATCACGGCTAGCAACCGGGAGACACAGGTGCGGCTTCCTTCCATCCTACCCAGTTGCTTCCTAGCCCCATCGGGGAGTACCAACTTATACCATTGGATAACACATTCTTCACGACTACGCTACTTGAAGAAGCATCTGAAGAAGTTTTTTCAAATGGTGAGTACTTAGACACTAATGTGAACTCTTGTGTAGTTACCCTCTCATCCGTTTTCTAGTAGGTACCGTTATCCCTGGGCCTCTTGGCCTCCGCTTCCCGGGTCAGGGGGTCAGAATAGCACTCCCGCCTCCTAAAGTGTAAGTCTCCTAAGAAAGTAGTTCGAGGTAATTATTCGTGTTGGAACAAATCAAAAATTTTAAGTAATTTTGATTTTTCCTAACATACTTACCGAGAACTACTTTCGGGTAATGGCCCTCCCTTCCTTCCCCGAGTGCCTCTCTTCCCTTGCAAGCATTGTGCTAATCCAATAGAACTTACTGAAGCTGTTGACCCGGGCGGACATCGACCTACGATAAGCCTACCCTCGGGGCACATTCCTTAATGCCGGGGGTAGGCCTCCTTAGAAAACGGGGTGGGGGGTACACTACACAAAACTCTGGTCGGTAGAGAGGAGGTTACAGGTAACTCCTAAGAAAGTAGTTCTCGGTAAGTATGTTAGGAAAAATAAAAATTACTTAAAATTTTTTACTTTGTTGGGATTGCAAGTGAAGTGTGTGGCAGGGTAGTGAATGGTGGAATGAAGGAGTGAAGGTAAAAGAGAAAAAAGGGGCATTTGAAGAATGTGTAGCGAAGTATGAAAGATACAGAGAGAAAAATGTGGAAGTAAAACACAAGGTAACAGGCAAAGAGGCCGGCTGACCTGAGGTGGGGTCAGGGATTGGGTCGTTCATATGAAGAGAATAAGTAGTAGTTTTGGAAAGAAGTGAAGAGAGTAAGGAAGGCTGGTTCGAGAATTGAAATGAAAGATGGAAATGGAAGGTTGTTAAAAGGAGAGGAGGCAAGGAAAAGGTGGGCGGAATATTTTGAAAGTTTACTGAATGTTGAGGATAATAGGGAGGCAGATATAATTGCTGTTGCAGGTGTTGAGGTGCCATTGGTGGGAGATGAGAATGAGAGAGAGATTACAAGAGAGGAAGTGAGGAGAGCACTAGACGAAACGAGAGTAGGAAAAGCACCTGGTATGGATGGTGTGAGAACTGGGATGTTAAAGGAAGGGTTGTGACTGTACTTGAATGTTGGTGAGATTGTTTAATGTGTGTTTATGCTGTCAATGGTACCAGTAGATTTGGTTTGTGTGTGTATTGTACCACTATATAATGGTAAGGGGGAAGTGCATGAATGTTGTAATTCAAGGGGTAATAGTTTGTTGAGTGGGGTTGGAAAAGTGTATTGTAGAGTACTGATTACAGTAATAGGATTAAGGATAAAACAGAGAATGCAATCTTAGATGTACAGGGTGGTTTTAGAAGAGGTAGGAGATGTTTGAATGAGATTTTTGCAATTAGGCAGATATGTGAGAAATATTTAGCTAAAGATAAGGAGGTGTATGTTGCGTTTATGGATCTGGAGAAAGCGTATGATAAAGTTGATATGGAAGCGATGTTCTTGTGACATATCAGCGTCACGCAGAGATTGGTCTTTCAAAATTCCAACCTTGTGAAAACCGTCTCGTCCCACTCTAGTGGTACCATCATCCCCGGACAAGGTTTCATCACCTTTTCTGGCTTCAGGAGGGTTCCCTTCCCAGGGTATACCTTCCGCTATGAGAGACTCCCACCAGTCCTTCCAGCCTCGTGGGCCTCCACCTGCCCTGAACTACCTGTTGCCCACCCGACAATGCCCAGTTTCTCACCCGATGGGAAGGTCTGTGCCAATCTTTCCCGCAGGTAAGAAGGCTAAGGTGCCTGTTGAGTTACCTAAGCCTAGGGATGCACCCCGCCATAAGGACCTCCCTCCCAGCACATCTGGAGCCTGTAACACCGCATGGCTTAAAGCTTTATTCAATGTAATTCGGTAAACTGTGACGGGGTTCAGTCCCCGCTCCTAGCCCTTAGGCGGTACTCTCATGATTCCTCTGTTGCCTCCTCTCATCCCAGGCCCCTCTTCCCCAGTTGATCCTAGGGGTAACTCTTAAGGACACAAGGAGGATAACATCCCAGAACATCCCTCCTCGCAAGAGAACCAGGGAAAAGAGGGCTCCACAATTGCAGGGGAGTACCCTACAGTTCAAGTTTCCACAGGTAACGCCCAAAGGGAAGAGGAAGAGGATTAGACCTTCTCATCCTAAGGAGGATCGGACGATTTCCTATACAGACTCGTTCCATCTGACTCCAGCCGAGGTAGTGCCAAGGGAGGCACCTCACTCTTCTTGGTGTGGCACAGTTCCTGCCCCTGTGGAGTCCCATCTCCCACAGGTCAATGGAAGCCACAAGGCCTACACTGATGAAGGAACTTCTGCTGTAGCAGAGAGAGGCAATAGATTTATATATCATCCCGAAATCTTCGGCCAGGCCTCCCTTACGTCGAGTTCAGACTCGGAGTAAACCATGTACGTCCTCGGGAATTGTCCAGTCTTCCGTCGATCTTAATGACAACCTTGACCCACTCTGGGCTCCTATGAATGAGAGCTAGGAAGTGGATAAGCAGAGTGATTACGATGACGACATTTTCCCCTAAAATGACGGAGGTGGAGTGGAAGGAGAGGGAACACGCCTTCTGGCAGGTGTTAGGCTGCATCCAAACCATCAGCAGGCTGCCAGATCCATCAGCCATTCCTCTTGAATGAAGGTAAGGATATGGTCCTAGACCAGTTTTATGGCACTCAAGAGACCCCTGAAGGCCAGTGAAGCTTTGCCCTGGTCAAAGGCATTGAAGAGTGCCAAGCAGAAGGCTGTGTCCCAGGTGACTGAGTCATCTTCCTCCCTTCACACCAGCTCCTCCTCCAAACTCCTCCCACCGCCTCTTATCACGCAGCAGAAGTACTATGAGATCCTCACTGAGCTGCAACTAGTTTTGCCTCTAGACCATTCTATAGAAGCACTCTCGAAGGGAACTCCCTTTGAAAAGTTAACAGAACTGCCTGTCTCATTCTTGGCCTCTGTGATCCTGAATCAGGAAAAGGTCGCGAGGTATGCCATGCAGGCTACCTCTTGGTTTGATTTTTGGTTGGGATCTATAGGACAATTGGTCCAGTCTCAGGACTGATCTAAACAGTCCACAAGAAAGTCTGTGGTGACTTTCCTATTGTCCGGCACTCAGGCCTTCGAGTTCCAGTCTCATCAACTGGTGAACCTTTGAGCCAACACCATCGTGAGGAGACGGGATGCCGTGATAAGGAAGTTCCATAAACAACTCCCTCAGGCCGAGGTAGCAAGGCTCAGGAACGCCGCCTTCCAGGGGAGTTCGTTGTTCAATCCAGAGGAAGTCGAGCGGGTGCCTGAGAAATGGAGAAAGTCTCATTCACAAGGGCTTGACTTCAAGACTTCACCCTCCTCAGCAACAAAGGAATCCAGCTCCTAGACTGCCAACGAAAAAGGCTAGCAACCCCAAACAGCAGGGTCACAAGATGTCCAGTAAGCCCTTTCGAGGAAGAAAGTCCTTCCGTGGAGGCAGAGGCAAGCAGGGTTCTGGCCGAGGCCGACCCCTCTAGAATGGGTAGTCCTCCCATATGTCCACCTGGGGGTGGATGCCTGAGAGTCGATGGCAGAGGTGGCTTCACCACGAGGCCGAACCCTGGACGGTTGAGGTGATCCATTCGGGGTATTGCATCTCGTTCACGGTATCTTTCCCTCCACTGATTCGAGTGCCTCTCCCATCAGACTCCTATGCAAAGGGATCTTCAAAGGAGTCAGCTCTTCAAGGCAAAGTCCAGACCATGTTGGAGAAGGGAACTCTCCAAGAGGTCTGCAACATGTCTCCAGACTTTTACAGTCGACTCTTTCTTGTAGAAAAGGCGCTGCAGGATGGTGACCAGTCTGCGATCTCTCCCCTCTGAACGAGTTTGTCCAGCAGACTCCATTCAGCATGATGTCTCCCGACACGGTCGGACACGCTATCAGACTTAAAGACTTCATATGCACTCTGGATCGGAAAGGACACATACTTCCAGATCCTAATCCATCTGTCTTCCAGGAAGTATCTAAGATTCTCCCTAGACCAATAAATATTGTATACCAGTTCAAGGTGCTGTGTTTTAGTCTTTCCACAGCACCTCAGGCTTTCATGAGAGTGTTCGCCCTTGTGTTAGCATGGGCTCACAGATTCGGCATCCAGCTCCTAAGATATCTGGACGACTGGCTGATTTTGGCAGACTTGAAGGCGTCCCTTCTTCGTCATCGAGATAAGCTTTTAAGGTTTTGCCAAGATCTGGGGATCATGGTAAACTCGAGAAATCTCATCTGATTACCTCCCATAAACTGGTATACCTAGGCATGCTATTGGACAATGTAATGCACATAGCATATCCATCAGATGAAAGGGTTGGGAGGCTGAGGAAGGTAACACGGCCATTCCTCAGGGGGAAGATCTCCCAGTGCAGAGCCGGGTGCATCTGCTCAGTCACCTCTCTTCTTTGGTATGTTTAGTGCCCAACAGTCGCCTCAGGATGAGATCTCTCCAGTGGCAGCTGAAATCGCAATGGTACCAGACCACCAATTCCAGGGAGACTCGGCTTCGCATAGGGCAAGAGGAACGGACGGACCTCAGATGGTGGGTAACAGACCTAAACCTCTGTAAAGGGACAGATCTTCTCGTTCTCTCCCTAGAATTGTTGCTCTTTTCAGAAGTGTCAAAAGAAGGGTGGGGGCCCACTTGCTGCACCACACCACCTCCGGCAAGTGGTCCGATTCTGAAAGGTATCGGCATATAAACCTCTTTGAAATAAGAGTAGCTTTCTTCGCCCTGAAACAGTTCCACCAGTCCCTGGCAGGTACTCATTGCTGTTGATGACCGACAATGCCACAGTAGTTGCTTGAGGCGGTACCTTTTCGCAACTACTGTGCCATCTAGCAGTAGAGATACTGTACTCGGATGGGCAGAAGGCAACTCAGTGTCCCTATCGGCTCGCTTCATTCCGGGCAAGCGCAATGTGCTAGCTGACAATCTGAGCAGAGCAACTCAGATAGTGGGCTCCAAGTGGTCTTTGGATCATCTAGTAGCCAACAAAGTCCTGTCTTTGTGGAGTTCCACGACTGTGGATCTGTTCACAACATCCCTGAACTTCAGGCTCCTGTTGTATCGCTCACCAGTCGCGGATCCCCAGGCTCTTTAGCAAGATGCATTCCAACATCAATGGGAGAACATGGACATGTACGCGTTCCCCCCCCCATTTTGTCGGATGAGAAAAGTCCTCAACCAAGTACGAGTAAGCAAGAACTTACTAATGACGCTTATAGTGCATCATGCAGAATGATTTCCGGACCTTCTGCAACTCCTCACAGAGACCCCGAGATAACTCTCCACGACCCGATCTACTCAAACAACCACACGCCAACATCGACCACGGAGCCATAGCTTTGCTTCGGGCCTCATGCTTGAAGACTCCTACACCTCCTTTCACGGAGAGGCTTTTCGCAATGAGTTGCGAAAGGGAAGGCTCGACACCTTAGGCACTCAATAGCGTCAGTCTACCAGGCTAAGTGGTCGGTGTTTTGTGGATGGTGTTGTGGAAGTGGTATCTCTCCCCTCGATGCCACTGTTCCAACCATATTGGAGTTCTTTGTACACCTTCGGGAAGAAATGCTTCTCTCGGCTTCGGCAGTCATAGGCTACTGCTCAGCCTTGAGTCTTGCCTTTAAACTGAAAGGAGTAGACATTTCCTCCTCGTTTGGAACTTTCCTTACTCATACGAAGTTACGAGATTACTTCTCCTCAGTTGGAACTTAGACCTCCTACTTGGAAGTGGTTCAGATCTTTCAGTCCCTGAAGTGTCCACCTTACGAACCATTATGCCAGGCAACAGATCCCCACTTCATGTGGAAGACAGTGTTCCTACTCTCATATGAGTTAGTGAGTTCCACAGTCTATCTTCTGACATGTTCCACACAAGGAGATGGGGAAAAGTAATTCTCAGCTACGTCCCCGAGTTTATTGCTGTGACTCAAAATCTGGGTGTACTAGATCCTAGGTTCAGTCCATTCAGGATAGAGTCTTCGTTTTGTAACCGAAGATCCAGACCAACTGTTACTTTGTCCAGTGAGGAGTCTGAGGTGTTGCCTTAAGAGAACAGCAGCAGCTTGCCCCCGTTTACAAGCACTGTTTGTCGACACAGAGAAGGGCAAGAGGAGGATCACTAGGAATTCCAATTCCTCCTGGATACGGAAGATGATTGAGTTCGCCCTCAATCCAGACCCTCCTCCTTCCAAATGACCCAGAGCTCATAATGTCGGTAGCATTGCAATGTCCCTGGCGTTCAAAAATTAACTACTCCGTGGCGCAGGTACTGCAAGCGGGCGTGTGGAAACATCAAACAACGATCACTGCCCACTACCTACAAGATGTAACCCACAGGAACCTAGACACGTTCTTCATAGGTCCTGTGGTGGCTGCACAACAAATGGTCTAAACACCTCAAGCTCCTTGTTGGACAAGTAGCAGAGGGTTAAGGACTAAAGTTACCTGGGTTTATCTGGGGTGAATGAGTAGAATGACTAGCTCCTTCTCCCCCCCTGGGGAAAACAGCACCATGGTCCCTCATCACAAGCTTACCTCACCTCTCTGCAGGTAAGACTCATTTTCACTTGTGTATCCCAAGTATAGAAGTAATAGTTTGTTACGGCCCCAATGCCTCTTCGAGGGAGGGTATTGTGTAAAGTCTAAGGAATCTCGGGTTTGTATTCAGGTTGCTAGTTTCACGAACACAAACTTCTGCAGCCCGCTAATAGAACTTGCCCCTAATAGAGCATAGCACGAGAATTTAGCAAGTGTAGGGTTCCTACTACTTCCTGCTTACCGAAGTAGAGAGATCCCCGGGTCAAAATACCAAAGCCAGATGGTAAAGGACTTCCTGCCTACCCAATATAAATAGTGGAAGGTTTGTATTTGTCCAGGAACAAATGGCAAATTTGTAATAATTTGTATTTTTCCTAACACACAAATATTCGCCTATTTATACACATTGGTCCGCCACCCTGCCCTCCAAGAAGACTTGCCAGTAAGGAAAGTGGTTATTCAACCCAGATGTGTGATCGAGCGGGGTAGCCGGTTCCCCCCACCCTCACCCGCCAACTAGCGGGTGCGGTAGTTATCTCTCACTAAAAATTATCATGGCTTGTTCAGCTTTTCCGAAAACAATATAACCAATATAAACAGTGGAATGTGTGTATGTTAGGAAAAATACAAATTATTACAAATTTATCATGTATAAAAGCATGAATGACTAGCCTTCTTCCCTATTTTCCTTCTTTTCCTCCCTTGGGACCAGCCTTCGAAAAGTTACGGAGCTACTGTATTACAGACACTGATGTGGCTGAGCACACTAGTGACGGGTAGTTTTTTTTACTTAAGATTAAAGTGTAAAATTTCCTTACTCCTTTCGAGGGAGAGTGTGTCAGTTATGGCAAATTCACTACTTATATTAGTCCTTAACAAGAACATTGTTCTCACTGAAGATAGGTGCTTTTATGAGAAACTCTTGGGCTGTAATTCAGTAGGTCAATCAACTATGGATAATGGGATGCAAGGATGCTTTGTTCTACTCTTCTAACCAGACTGAGCGGACTTCCTCCCTCATAAGGATGACTCCCCTATTAAAGGATAAGAGTTTGTAGTGGCGTAGGAACAAATCACAAATTTTAAAAGTAATTTGTATTTTTCCTAGCTATGCAAACCTAATTCCTTTAGGTTTCACTTCCTGCCGCATCCACCCCGCTAGTCCCAGGTAGAATCAGAATGGAGGCTCGGAGAGCTGTCAGATTTGGACCATTAGTGGATACTGAGTGCTGGTTACTAGAACCTTGATAATTCTTTTTTCGGTCATTATCAGCTGTTGCCACAATCTACCCTTACCATAGGACTTAAGTTCGTATAGCCAGGAAAAACACACGTTACTTTTAAAATCTGTGATATTTTGACAAAATAATTTTTAAGTGCAGTAGTATAAAAATGCAGTAAGTTTTTCTTAAAATCAGCCAGTGTGAACTCCTGCTGTGATCACGGTAATGTACTGTGCAATGAAAAGTGTGGCTTGGCCATTGTTTGTGTGGTGGCGCTATATATTTACACATATTTTAAGCATGATTCATCCAGATGTACTTGGGCTTTTCAGAAATTTTGTGGAGTATTAATTAACTTTGATAATTCAAAAAGTTAGAGCCACCAGAATGCCGGCCCGCTGGAGTGTTGTGACAACAGTGAAATTCTTACATGCTTATAAGTCACATGAGTGTTTATGGAATACAAACTGTGACCTTTATCTTCTAAGGGAAGCACGCAAAGCTGCCATAGCAGACCTGGCTTTTCAGATGGGGATGTCAGGTTTGGACAATGATGCAATTAAGGCAAAAATAAGACTTATGCGCTCTAAATATCATAATGAGCGAAAGAAGATACTTTCTGCTGCTGCAGTTGGTGAAAAGTATGTGCCAACAAGCTACTGGTTTGAGATTATGGATTCGTTTTTGAAAGATGTTGTCGACATGCCACAGCCGGTAAGAAATTTCCAAAAGGTACAATAAACGTTATTTTTTAAAATACGCTACTGTAATTTGTTCCGTAACTGGAATACAAACCAACGCTATTTATTAGGGGTATTACTTTCGGCGAAGCTGAAAGGACGAGCCATTAGAACTTAGCGAGGGTTAACTACCCATCCTGCTAGTTAGGGGGGGTAGGGTGGGTAGCTAGCTACACCCCTCACTCACACACCTGTGACTGAGCTTCACTTTACTTTTGGCTCGGATGGAGAACGGTTGTTGCCGATCTTCCTCCTCTCTATATTGGACTGCCATTTGTCTGTTTTTTCCCCTTTTCTTTTCAGGGTGGGGGTGTGTGTGCTGAGTTTCTTCCGCAGCCATGTATACCTGTACCGGGTCGGAGGGCCGCACCTGCAGCAAGTTCATGTCCGCTGTAGAAACAGATTCCCACAGCCTATGCACAGTCTTTAGAAGTCAACGCTGTGACATAGACAACAAGTGTATCAAGTTTCGGGAGTAATCTGCCTCCCAGTGGGAAAGGTTTGGGCGCAAGTGGAAGAAGAAGTCTAAGCGGGACTCTTCTTCAAAGGCAGCTTCGAAGCAGAAGAAACCCAAGGCTTCTTCCTCCACCTTACGACCTTCCTCCGAAGCTCCTACTCAAATGGCTTCTTCCTAGGGCCTACGAGGAGTAGTGTGGACCATTTAATACATGGTCAACCTCGGTCCTCGAGAGATGGTGTTGCCTCCCCTAGTGAGGCGGCCCCGGCTCTCCCCATGAAAGAGGCCTTATCTCTTTCTCCTGTATTGCAGATGTGGCCTGCATTGGGTTTGCCCACTTCTCCTTCCAAGGAGGCATTGCTGCAATTCCTGCACCAAGGTGTAGATCTTCAGCGGGCGTGAGCGTCAGACGTCTACCCCTTGTCCTTAGTCGACGTGGTAGTGTCGGAGGACTCATCTGCTGCCCCTCCAGCAGTCCTGATGCAACGGTGACGGCAAGATCAACCCACTGCTGGTAAACAACTCCGAAAACTCATTCAAGAGTCCCAAGATATTGAAAGAAAAGCTTCAAGTCACTTGACGAGCACCAATAGATTGCTGGTGCAACCCATCTCCCACAGCTTTAACTATCTTTTTTACGAGCGAATGCCTCCTTCTGTAGGAGCGCATAATGCTACCCACCAGGCTTCTGCGAGAGACGAGTCATACAAGAGTGCTCTGGCATGGGACCATACCTCGGTCGGTTTTCGCACTCCAGGATGGATATATCGTTCAATTCACACTTTCTCACCCTCCTCTGACCCGACATATGATAATGCGAAACTCCTTCACGAGTTAGCACGCTCCGGAATATAGAAGACGAGACTTGCATAGCATGGCACACCCTACCACCTAGCGAGGTGGGTGGGCAAACTCATCTGCCTGACGAAGGTGCACGTCTCACTTGTGCTACACGTTGTGTTCATTGGGCGAATCTTTCCATCAAGACTCATGCATAGTAGTGCACACAGGTAGATTAATTACATGTAAGAACTGAGAAACGAAAGCAAGCCAGCGCACTTTTCCAGCTCTCACCTCATGAGCTTGTGCGCCCAGCAGGACGAACTGGAAGAGGTGCACAAGCCAGCACACCTTACCAGCATTTGCCTCTCCAACGCTGTCCGTGCGGTCGAACTAGTCAGGAGCATTGCAGATATACCAAATCAAGGGGCTGCACTTTAGCCTGTTCCCAGCACTGCAGGTGTTCACATGGTTATTCACTCTTTTGTTCACCTGGGTACACAAGAACGGTATTCATCTCCTTCGTTACCTAGATGATTGGCTGATTCTGGCAGATTCGAGGGAGTCCATTCTCCTCCATCGAGACAAGCTTCTTAGATGGAAGAAGATTCGGTAGCCTCAACAGCTTAATTCATCTCAGGTGAGAAGAACATGCTGGCGAACAATCTGAGCAGGAGGACTCAGATAGTTGGCTCCGAATGGTACTTGAATCAAGACATAGCCGACAGAAACTTGGCTTTGTGGAGTTCGCTGACAATCGACCTGTTCGCGACGTCCTGCAACCTGAAACTTCCCGTGTACTCCTCTCACGTAAAAGATCTCCAAGTTCTCTGACAAGATGCTTTTCAACATCCCTGGGACAGGATGAACATCTATGTGATTTCTCCCCCTTCTATTGAACAAGGTCAGGGCATCTCAAAATCTAGCAATGACCCTCATTACTCAGCTGTGGCAACATGCAGAATGGTTTCTACGATTGATTAATAAATTGATTGATTATGAGTTATATGGCATCCTGACATCTAAGGTCATTGACGCCGATATTATTTGTTATGAATGAATAAATAAATATTAATTCAGTTTAAAACACTTAAAGCAAAAATTTCCTTATAACAGTTAGATAGCTTTCAAAAGACCTGCTTCTGAACTAAAATTAAAAATATCACTTATTGTACGACACATCATGTCCGAGAATCATAGCAAAGATGAACCTGCCATCCTCACCTTGATCCTCAAACAGATGTGTACTTCTTTCAGTACTATAAGTGGGGTATTCGATCAACAAATGTGTTATGGTCAAGGGTAACAAACAGTCATTGCAATATGGTTGGTGTTGGCTATTTAGCAGAAACTCGTGTGTCAACCGAGTGTAACCAATGCGGAGACGACAAAGAGATGTCTCCCGCTTTCTAGGCATCATGTTATACCTCCAAGGAGATATGACATATGTTACTTCTCTCATTTTATTGCCAGCTAGACTATCCCAGTGCTGTTGCCAATTATTATAAAACAATTTCTTGATAGTGGGTAGGAAATCATTACAGGGAATGGGATACCTAATTGGTAGCAACTGGGATACAGCATTCTTTGCCAGTAAATCTGCCTTATTTCCAGTCACACGTACATGTGCTGGAACCCAACAAAATCGAACCATTATACTTTTCAGTCCAACAATAAAAAGCCATTCTAAAATTTTTAAAACTGAAGGGTTACTAGAATTGAAAACTTTTAAAGCTTGAAGGACACTCCTTGCATCACTAAAAATGGTAAAATTACCCTCCAACATTATTTTGTTGATAGCAGTTAGTATGCCATACAGTTTGGCAGTAAATATGGAAGCTGTTGGAGGAAGAACACCTCTACAATTAAAACCATTACTATATATGCATAAAATGAGACCTGGATTCTAAGTAAGTCATATTCTTTTTAGCTTCAATAAAGTATTTAAAAAAAGATACCCCTGGTAATTTCCATGGAGGCATTGATGATACCTTAAATGGAAGCGCCTTACTTCTAATCACATGAAGACTGTATATTAATTGTTTAACCCGTAAACCATAAGGTTGCGGAGATTTTGGGTGCAGCTAAGTACACTATGATGTTTGCTTTACCAGGCTTGCAGTCTGCTTTACCAGGCTTGCAGTCTGATAGGCTAAAGAATTAGGAAGTCTTTGCAAACTAAACCAATACCGAACAATAGAAGATTTTCGATAAAGGTCTACAGTATTGGTAATTCTCCAGCATCAACAAGGAGACTTGGGATAAGCAAAGTTCTAAACGCTCCTGGGGACAACCTATTACCAGCATGATGTATTGAATCTAATATCTTTAATCGGCTTGCGGTGGCTAAGGAGTATATTTCACACCCATACCTAATTTTTGAAAATATCTGGGCCGTGTATAATTTTAAAATAGTATTGCTGTCTGACCCTCATGATGTGTGGGAAAATACTTTTAAAAGATTCAAACCCTGAAGACATTTAACATTTAACACTTTTAAGTGAGGAATTCATGTAAGCCTACAATCAAATATCAAGCCTAAAAATTTAGCTTCACTTACACATGGAATCCGTTGACCTTTGATGTATATATTCGGGTCTAGATGTACTCCCCGAATACGACAGAAATGGACAACAACAGTTTTACTTGTCGAAAACTTAAATCCATTTATATTGGCCCACTGTATAATTTTGTTGATTGAGAGTTGTAGTTTTCTCAACTCTTGCTGTTCTAGCTCCTGCAAATGATATGGAGAGATCATCCACAAATAGTGTTGAGAGCTTCCTAGGGAGTGACTGAGGATATCCCATTAATTGTTAGTACAAATAGGGTTACACTCAGCACACTACCCTGAGGAGCTCCCTCTTCCTGACATTTTCTCTCTGATAGAGTTTCCTCCACTCTCACTTGAAAAACTCTATGTGAAAGAAATCATTGAATAAACAGTGGTAGCTGTCCTCTTAATCCCTATTCATGAATGGTTTTAAGTATACCATATCTCCATGTAGTATCATATGCTTTCAAGGTAAAAAAAAAGACTGTTACATGGTGCTGTTTGGAAGCAAAGGCTTCACAAATAGAGAACTCAAGTCGTATTAACACATGAGTTGTTGAGTGCATTTTTCTAAATCTTCCACAACTGCCTCCAATCCAGTGGTAGTTTGCCGAGTAAGTATGCTTACAGATTGGTAATACCAGCATAGCCAGTATAGTACTCCTTAGAGAGAGATGTTATAACATCGAATCTCCTTAGTGATCTCTGTCGGGCAAGAGAACGGTCTCTAACGACTGATCGCACGTAATTACTTCCAAAAGGTAAGATTGAGGTGTATCTCCAATCTATTGTTAGACAGGTAATGTATGCACAAGTCCAGTAACACAGACTAGGGAGGCAGGACAAATATATGGATGCAGCCCAAATTATTTTTAGCGTCCAGAACTTGGTTGGAGAATGTACAATCGAGACAGTCTTCCTACTAACAATGAAACATTTGTATTTCTTCGTTTCTGATGAATCTGCCAAACTGGCATAAGTTTTAGATGTTCCCTTCCTGGAAACAGATTCACTTATGTAAAGCTTTGGAGTCCAAGTACTGTATTTAAAAAAACACAATAGACGCCCTACTGGAAAGCTAGGAAGGAACTGCCCGGCATGAAGGCAGAGTCTACTTGAGGGTAGACCTCCTCTGTTTGGTTACAGGAAAATAGAAGGGTAATGCATAACCTAACTTCCCGTAAGGACTACAGTAATACCTTGACATATGAGCATAATGCGTTCCGAGCTCGTATGTCAATGCACTGGTATCTAAAGTAAATTTTTCCCACATAAAGTAACTGAAAAAAAATTTAATCCGTTCCCGCCCACTTAAAATCACTTTATGGTATAACAATGGAAAATCATGCTTTTAATTGCTTCAATACTTTACATACACTTACAAAATTATATAAATGATTGCTGGACTGTGAGCTGCAATAAAATGTGGCTTTATTATGGAGTTCTTATCTTTGAGACAGACAGTAGTCGCTAATAGCGGTGTGTGCGGAGGAGGACGGAGGGAGGAAGAGAGAATAGGACGGTACATATATGGTATTTACACAGTTCCTTACACAACGTATTGTAACACTTAAACTTTAAATTAACTGAACTTGGCCTACTTAATTTAAAATATTTTTTTAATTTAATCTTATTTTCTAATTAAAAATTTTTTTTCACCGTTCTTCACTTGTCTTGGCTCTTTTTGTCTTGCTTTCACTTTTACCTGCTACAAGCCTTTTAAAAAGATGATATCCAAGGAGCTTTGTTTCTTTCTCCCTTTCATTTGCGGAAATGAGTCAAGCAAGTGTCATTAAATAGAACTGAAGCACGACCACAAGACAATTTATGCGGTTGTCTCTCTTCCATAAAATCAGAAACATCCTGTCACTTAGCCAACACTTCCTTAATCTCCCTCGAAGAAAGAAGTTCCTCCTCCGGTCTCACCTCCTCCTAGCTACTGAGCTCTTGCAACACCTAACGTTTGTTGCATCGTCTGTAGGTCTTTCAACTCCTACGTCGTAAGCTCTTCTTGATGCTCTTTGACAAAGTCGTTGACATCTGCCTCGTCTACCTCCAGTCCCATGAACTCGTCGAGAGACACAATCTTCCAACACAATGGGTTCAGGGTCAGGCTGCAACGTATAGAACCCTTCGAAATCCCTTTCAGCTACAGAATTTAGCCACAATATTTTCCATGCTGAATTTAAGGTTCTTCGCGTTACACCCTGGCATGCCTCGTCAATAATTTTTAAACAATGCATGATATTGAAGTGTTCCTCCCCAAATTCAAGAAGGGCGAGAGATTAGTGTTATCTGTCACTTAAAAGCATTTTTTTTTTAACAAACACTTTGTGTACAGCTTCTTGAAATTGGAAATATGTAACCTGTTGGTCCATGGGCTGGAGGAGTGCCGTGGTGTTGGACGGGAGATAGAGGACCTTGATGAACTTGAATTCATAAAGAATGTCATCTTGAAGACCTGGGTAGTGACCAGGACCATTGTCTAAAATGAGAAGACATTTCAATGTCAGGTTTTTCTTAAACAGATACTGCCAGACCATAGCACAGATTTACCCATTCTGTAAAGAAATGCCACGTAACCCGTGCCTTTGAATTTGCTCGCCACGTGACTTGAAGCTTTTCTATCAATATCTTGTGACTCCTGAAAGCACTTGGGTTTTCGGAGTTGTATACCAGCAATGGCTTGATCTTGCCGTCACCGTTGGCATTAGCACACAAGCCTAGAGTCAATCTATCCATCATGACTAGCTATGAACGTCTCCACTGGCGTTGATGTCTCCTCACTCTCAGCTGCTTCCCTTTGTTTCAAGTCTTCGTAGATTTCACTGCCCTTTTCACAGATGATTGTCTCAGTCACACTATCTCCTGCCATCTGCTTTTCTTTGATCCACAACAAGAGAAGCTACCTACGTTGGTATTGTTGTCTTGCCTCGGGCAGGGCTTACCAGCGTTTGTAAACGTTGAGAAGCTGACAATGTTTGCCTGGCTGCCTTATGGGTGGATCTTACTATCGTTCATACACATAAGTAGAAGTTTACACTATTCCCTTGGGAGTAGAGGCTTGCAAAAAAAAAAAAGATAACCTTGCAAGGGTATATGTCTCTAACTCTTTGTGGGAGCGCTCCGAAGAGCTCTCCATTCCATAGGGAAAACAAGCCTGAGAAATTAACCCTGGAGGTTTACGTTTCACGAAACTTGCTGTCTAGCGAGAATTCTTTGTGCCCAGAGTCACTAGTAAACTGTATTTGAGGCAATAACTCTGAGGTTTTGTTTTGGCAAGAGTGCATGCGCCATCAGAAGAGTTAATTTCAGCTTTTTACGGAGTATTAATGAATCCCTGTAGTTGCGTAAAATTCCTCAGGGAAAAAAGTTTCCCATTAAGAAGTGTAGTCTCGCATGTAAGGGTTTGTTGGCCCAGAACACAAAGAACATAAACACTAGGCAGGTGGCGAGAACCAGTGAATGCTATATGACACTAGCAAACACTGGCAAGTGCTCACAAATGCCAGTGAGAATCAGTGAATGTTATCTGATACTAGCAAATGCTGGCAAGCGCTTGCGAACACCACCGAGAGTCATCGAACGCTGGCGAGGAGAGCATTGAATCTTACCTGTAAGGCCCAACACAGGTGATGTGAGTAAGTATGTGCTACTGAAGTAGCACTCACTTGTAACAGTAAGCTGAAGCTCTGTGTGTTACTGGAGTAGCTCACGTGAGCTAATAGGGTCTCGCAAATCTGCCATGGGTACTAAGACGGGCAATCTGTGTTGCTCGCAGACCTTTGTCAGGCAGCAGAGCTCACTTGAACTTAGTGGATGAATGCGCAACACTGCGCATGACTTCTCTGCGAAACTGAGGTCCTTGTGAAGTACTCATGCTCATCTTACCCCTCAAAAGAGGGTGGTGAGTAGCCTTATATCATCCCTTCGAAAGGGAACGAAAAAGGCGTAGGTCCCGAAGGGCTTGGAATACAAAGCTCCATGAACTCTGTTGTTCCCCAAGAAGCACAATGTAGGAATAACCCTGAAGTGTTATAGCCCATGAGTAGCTTCTCCCTCGAAAGAGGTGAAAATCATGAGGCACAGGTCCCAAAGGACCTGGCCTAACAAGGGTCTAAGAGCTTTGTTGCGCGCAAAGGCATGATGTCGGCAATAACCGCGAAGAGTTGATTTCTACGGGACTTGTCGATGGAAGGGGAGGCGGCTGCAAGAGGCCGGCAGTCGTCACCATCTGCGACAAAGACCATAGGGGAAAGTTGCAATAATGAGACTTGTTTTGTAGCCTAAGGGTATGGCAGCAATGAGTAGGAACTGCAAGCAGTCACCTAACTCCTTCGTCGCCAAGCTCCAAAGAGCAAAGGCGGGGCGTGGACGAATCCAATTCCTGCTAGAGGAATCCCCCAAAATTGAAACCACACAGGTGAAGGTAGTCTCTCCCGTGAATGGGAAAGGCGACTAATCTCTGTTGCTGCTGTCTGACATTCTCCCTGCAAGCGAGGAGATTGCTGGACAGTGGCTGGTGTAGGGACTCTCCCTTGGAAGAGAAATTTGCTCAACACCTGGTGGAGGTTAACTCCCTCGGAAAGGGAAATTATCCAACACCTGGAACAAACCTCCGGCCAGCACTCTTTGCTTCCTGTCAGAGCTGCACTCAAGTTGAAGGTCGAAGGGGAAATTTAGCTGCGATCTACTTTCTGGAGGATGTTGTGTAGTTGACTTCAAGTTCCCAGAGAGGTATGTATTCCGTTGTACAAAACTACAGTAGACCCCCTTTTGGTGCTTATTTTATGGCTGTGTCACGCGATACATCACAATAACGTGGCCCCAAAACGCTTGTAAGGATTTTTGTAATAAAGGAATTTCGTTTACATAATTCTATAGGTTGTTACTAAAATTATTTGTATTCATTTGATAGATACACTTTCAGCTAGAAACCCCTATTTAATAAGATATATAGCAATTTTTGAATAGCAGCTCTGTTTTAAATGACGTCACTTCCTTTCGAACTTCCATGTACCCTATGCATGATTCTATGTGCTCTCATGCTCATCTCATACGCCTATTGACGCAAAGGGCCTTGGTTAGATTTCGCCAGTCTCTATCTTGAGTTTTTAATTCAATAATGTACTTCTCCATTCATCATCTACTTCACACTTCATAGTCCTCAGCCATGTAGGCCTGGGTCATCCAACTCTGCTAGTGCCTTGTGTAGCCCAGCTAAACGTTTGGTGAACTAATCTCTTTCGGGGAGTGTAAAGAGCATGCCCAAACCACCTCTATCTACCCCTCATCATGATCTCATCCACTTATGGCACTTGAGTAATCTCTCATAGTTTTATTTCTAATCGTGTCATGCCATTTAACTCCCAATATTCTTCTAAGGGCTTTGTTCTCAAATCTACTAAATCTATTGGAGATTGTTTCATTGTCATACCACGACTATGTCCATATAGTAACACCAATCTCACTAAACTGATATATACAGTTGTCTGATTATTATATGTAATTTCAGGCTATTTGATTTCCAAATTTTACTTAACCTAGCCATTGCCTGATTTTCTTTTTTCAATCTTTCACTATACTCTAATTCTCAAGATCATAGTTAATAGATACTTAAATGATTCCACCTCATTAATCCTTTCTCCTTCCAATGTTATTTCATCTTCCATTGCATATTCCGTTCTCATCATCTCTGTCTTTCTCCTGTTTATCTTGAGCCCAACCTCCTGTGATATTTCATGCATTCTTGTAAGCAAGCATTGCAAATACTGTGGTGTTCTGCTAATAAGGTCAGCATCATCAGCATACTCTAGGCCTGCTAATATCCTATTACCAATCCAGTTCAATCCTTCTCCACTATCTACGACTGTTCTACGCATTACTAAAGCCATGAATAGGATAAACAACATAGGTGACAACACATTCCCTGGGAGTACTCTGCTGTTCACTGGAAATTCATTTGATAGGGCTCCATTAACATTAACTTTGCACATGCTGTGCTCATGAATAGACGTAGTCAAATTTACATATTTAATAGGAATTCCATAATAATGCAGGACTCTCCACAAAATTGGCTGGTGCACACTATCTAAGGCTTTTTCACAGTCCACAAATGCCATCAAAAGTGGATTTCTATATGAGAATTTGATCAGTACAACTTCTATCTTTTCAAAATCTTGCTTGTTCATCTTTCTGCTTTCCATCGTTTTTTCTCTCTCCAGTCTATTTAGAATAAGCATACTATATATTTACATAACTTATGTAAGTGTGATGTCTCTGTAATTATTGCAATCAATCAGGTCTCCTTTTTTTGCCCGTTTCACCAACACTCCTAACTCATTCATCAGGTTTTGCTTCTTCATGCCACATTCTACAAAATAATCTTGTAAGTATTCTGGGGGGTTGCTTCATTTTCAGCCAGTATCATCTCATCAGCAGTTATTCCTTCGTATTCGTGGGCTTTCCATCTTTTGAGTATTTTAATGATAGCTTCGACTTCAAACACACTGAAGTCATTCATGGGCAAACCAAGGTCTTCAACAGCTTCAGGTATATCAATCCAATTATTTCTTTCCTATCTCCTATTCATAATCTCACAAAAGTGTTCCATCCAACATTGTCTCTCTTCATCTTCTGTTGTTATATCAGATCCCTATCTTTTTTATGTGTATATGCTTCTTCTTTTTTGTCCCTGTAGAGATTTCATTAATAATTCCATGAGCAATTCTTACACTATAACCACTCTGTGAATTCATAGCTTTGTCAGCCTCATCTGCTTTTTGTCTAAATATTTTCTCCAGTCATTCCTAGCTTTTTTTTTTTTTTACCTCACTATCAATACTGGACTACTTACTATGCTCTACATTGTAATTTTCATTACTTTCTCAAAAACTTTCAACAATCAATTTCTGTCTTCTTCATTTTATAGTATCCCACTTATTATTTTATATCCAGGGCTTTCTTTTTGTGACTGCTTGTCCCAAAACTTCAGTATCAACTGACTGATATGTTCTTAATATCACACAATTTTGCATTAATTGTCTGCTCTTCGTCTCTTAAAGTCTAAGATTTCAAATTGATTCCTACATTCATTGCAATTATTTTTTCAGTGCTCTTCTTCTAGAAGCTTAGTTGTATCAAACCTAGATATTCTATCTACCTTTCTGTTGGGTGCTTTCAGTTTTAATTTCAGTGTGGCAATGAGGAGCTGGTGGTCATTACCAATATCTGCACCTCAGTAGCTTCTTACTTTTCTCAAGAGTCCTCCTTCTCTCTTTGTTAAAGGCAATATGATCAATTTGATTTTTGTAATTGCCACATTGTGAAATCCATGTATATTTGTGGATGACCTTGTGCTAGAAAAGAGTAACTCCAATAACAAGATTGTTTGTTGAATAGAAACTTATGAAATTGGCTCCGTTTTTATTTGCAACTTTGCCAAGACCCTCGCCATCCATCACATTCTCTATCCGTTGATTAGTCCTTCCAATTTTAGCATTGAAATTGCCAATCCCAATTTTCATGTCTCTCTCTGGTGTCTCATCTATTACAGGTTACAGTTCTTCATAGTATTCATCTTTCCTTTCTTCAGGGTAATAATTTCTTGGTGCATAGCAAACTATAATACTCATATTGCACTGCTTTGATTTGAACTTTGCAAGTAACAATCTACTATTTACAGCTCTCCACTCTGTTAATGCCTTTTCTGGTCTTGGTGTCATCATATTTGCTCTAGACCCATCTAAATTTCTTACATTGCATTAGATTTTTCTCTCACCCTAATAAAATAAAATACACATTATGTTTTTATGCTTCTTAGTAGATTCATTGAAAATCACACTTCATTTTTGTATACTGTACTTGATGTATGTATGAATCTGAGCAATTAAATAACAATAACTAGATGATGATGATAGTACTAACAGTGGTACCTCTACATACGAATTTAATTCGTTCCACAACCAACTTCGGATGTAGAAAATGTTCGGATGTAGAAACGAATTTTCCCATAAGAATACATGGTAATTCATTTAATTCGTTCCTCAGCCTAAAAACCCATAATAAATCCTTAATAAATGGCTACACATAATTACACATAACAATAACATAACTGCATAATATGAAAGAAGCATGTAAAAAAGATAATTATAAAGAAATAATAAATAAAAAATGGGTTTTATTGCCACTTTACCTTAGAGACAGGCCAACGCAGGTGTAGGATTTGCTACGCCAGGAGGAGACGGACGATCGGCGAGAAAGTAGACATGGTGTTAACATGTTCTTTAAATAAATACTCTCTCTCTCTCTCTCTCTCTCTCTCTCTCTCTCTCTCTCTCTCTCTCTCTCTCTCTCTCTCTCTCTCTCTCTCTCTCTCTCTCTCTCTCGTTCTTCTTTACTGTTAGTGTTAGAGACGTCTATTAATTTTTTCTGAGAGAGAGATATTAAACAAAAATGTGTTTTGTACATATGATTTTTAACAGCGTTAATGAGTTGAAAGAGTTAAATGTAACTAAAAAAAAACAATATCAGCGAATCTGAATTCCTTTATTAACTAAAACAAATATTGATACAAATACACTCGTGTGCGTATGCGTAAACACACACACACACGCACAAGGAGACTCGATCGGCGAGGAGGTAGAGATGGTGACTGCGATAACATACCGTAACTTACACTACGGAAATTTTAATCTAACTTAGCTTATTTATTTTTTTTTATTTTTATATTTCATATTTTTTACATTTTTTTTCTTTTGATTTTTTATTTTCATCACTTTCAGTGACGAGTTACGGTATGTTATCGCAGTCACCATCTCTACCTCCTCCCCGACCGTCTCTCTTACTGCGTAGCAATTTTTGCACCTGTGTGTGTGTTTGTGCATACGCACACGAGTGTGTTTGTATCAATATTTGTTTTAGTTAATAAAGGAATTCAGATTAGCTGTTATTACTTTCTTAGTTACATTTAATTGTTTTTCAACTCGTTGACGCTGTTAAAAATCATATGTACTCTAAACACATTTTTGTTTAATCTCTCTCTCTCTCTCTCGGAAAAAAAATAATAGACGTATCTAACACTATAACAGTGAAGAAGAGAGAGAGAGAGAGAGAGAGAGAGAGAGAGAGAGAGAGAGAGAGAGAGAGAGAGATTATTTAAAGAACATGTTAATGCTATGTTTAGAGAGAAACAGAAAAAGAGAGAAGTCTTATTTAAAAGAGCTTGTTAATGCTATCATGGTTTTCTTTTCTTCACTTTTTTCTTTCTTTCTGTTCATCACGCTGGCCCTTCTCACAAATGATCGTTGCCAACAATCTCTTTGTCCTTTATCCCTATCAACAAAAGGCGTTCTATCTCTTCTAGGGTATTGCTACGATGTCTTGTAATAATGGTGATCCCCTTCGATGGTTATTTGCTTTAATGGCTGCCTTCAGTTGATGATCCTAGAGATCATAGGCCTATTCCGGCCATATTGTTTAGCCATACAGTATCACTCACATGCACACTGCTCTCATGTTTTTCTATAATTTCTTGCTTCAATTCTAATGAAAGAATTGCCTTCTTCCTGTACTGAAACTTAGCTTCTTAGGCACCATGATTATAGGTAAAATCAAAAAGGAAGAAAATAAGCACTGTTAATAACAGACCAAACAGAGGACAACCACACGATACACACAAGAATAGAGAACTGAGCACTCGACGCTCAATGGCGCAATGTTTACTTCGTGTGTCGAAATAAAATTCGGGTGTAGAGTCAAAAATTTGCTCGAATTTTACTTCGGATGTTGGAAAATTCGGATTTAGGTACGTTCGTGTGTAGAGGTTCCACTAATATAAATACTCTCAAGACATTACAGTACTTAACACTCCTCACCTTGAGAGATTACTGTAGGGTTGTGGTGACCTAGGAGGGTTTGCGGGAGCCTTTAGGTCTATCTTCTGAGCCATCAGCAGCCATGGCCTGGCTCTCTTTGGTCCTAGCTTGGGTGGAGAGGGAGCTTGGGCGCTGTGATCATATGTATGGTCAGTCTCTAGGGCATTGTCTGGCTTGATGTGGCAGTGTCACTGTCCCTTTCCTCTGCCATTCATGGGCATCCTTTAAACCTTTTAACAGATACACAGTAAGGATGTTCACACCATTTGCCTATGCTCGTTGTTGTATCAAGAGAAGTACAGTACTGAGAGCTGTCTCATAATGGGAAGAAACATTGGCATGAGCATCTCATATGGATCTAAGCACAATTACTTCCAGTCCTGGATGAAAGGTACCACCCTTCTTTCCCCCCTTAATGGATTATTTCTCTCTTTCAGGAGAGAGGGAAGCAATGTGTGTTGATTTATGTTCCCTAATAGGAAGAAATATTGGTACGTGGCTATTTTCCACCTGTTTGGTCATGTACCGGGAGTAATGATTGCCAAAATTTGTCCCGTAGTGGGAAAACATGTTGGCATGCATAACTCTTGATCTCATACCGAATGTACTACCAAGTGCTGCTACTTTGCCCAAAGAAGAAGTCGTCTAGAGGACAATAGCGGTTTGGTCTCCAATTGATCTCTCCCTGCATATATTAGAATGGTAAGTTCCTGGAGAACGTTACATACCAAGATCGTACCCATCATTGAGTAGTACATGGTATAGGCCTAGTTGTTCACATGCCTCTTACCAGCACTCGGTCTTGTATGAAACCAAACTGTCATACCCTTGATTGGGTTAAATGAAGCCACCATCTTTCCCATCCTTACGACAGATATTGGAAGGTGACAAGATAACCTCCTAGGAAGACGAGAATCCAGCAGAAGAATCAGGGTGAATGTACTCCCCCACTCATGCAAGCAGTGTAAGGACAAAAGCAGCCCATCTTGACACTGTCACCAAGACAGCTATCTATGTGAAAGGTTTCCGCAAGCACTGTCACTGAGACCAGTATCCTTGCACAAGTGTTCCACAGGCAGCAGTTCTATGTGCAACTGTTCCAAGCACACCATCTCCACACTTCCAATTTCCATGCGTACAGGCTCTTAAGTGTATGAGTTTGAACTGTACTGCCTTCCACACGTAAACGCTTGACTCATACACGCTCCATGCTCAAGGTCTCCACGCATATTTGCTTGGACTGTACATCCTTCGCTCGCGTGTACATGCTCAGATTATACTGCATACCAAGCGTACATGCTCCTTGCTCACGAGTTCCACGCCTTAGATGGAATAAGAGAAGCTAGTTCTCCACGTACGCCATCCCCGCGCATGTTGGTTTTCACCCCTATATTTGACTCCACTATTATCTCTCTATGTTATTGTTAGGTTTTTCAACATTTTACGCTAACTTATCTAGATCTTCCTTCGTCCTGAGGCTGATCTAGATATCCTACCATACTCCATGACTGATCAATGGCATGAGACCTTCCAACTGTCACTAGTCATTCTGAAATATAGAATCTCTCTTATTACCTTGGTTCAGGCATTTTTGGCCTGGAACTAGAACCTAGCCATTCATGACTTGAAGTCTTTCCTCATTTCTTACCTATAAAAAGCAACTAGCAGAGGCCAGGATTTATTTGTCTGCCTGTCCTGGGAAGACATTACAACCTTCTACTGTAATATAAGGCTTAAGAGAAGAGATCCTAGAACTCTGTTTTTTTTTTCTGGCTTCATGGGACTATCAGATGTGCTTATCATACAGGTGAGGACATGAGAGGTCCATCATGGATTAGGGCGCAGGAAGTCCAGACATATCGGATCCATCCCAGCTTTCAGGAGGAAACTACTGTATCATAGTTGCAATTCTTAATATCAAGAGTCTGGATACTGATAGAACACTTTCTCTGCTCATTACTTATAGAAGTAGGCTACACCCACGAGTCCCTGGATACCTGTATCTTTGGCCTGGTGGTAGTTCCTCAACAGATCATGTAGCAATAATAGCTCCTTTACAGGACAAGAAACATCTCGTCTTAGAAGTCGGGTCTTAAGCCTTGAATGAGAGGTGAGATTGAGTGTCCCTTTACCTCTGCTTTCTTCCCCTTCCTTGCGGGTGCAGCAGTCACTCACTTATTTGCTGGACTGGATGCTAGATGCAGGTAAAGTGCATGATAGAGCAACTTATTTTAACAATTAAGTTTTGTTCAAGAGTATCTCCCTCATCCTCCCAGCTGAGGGAGGAGGTTGGGCAAATGGTTGCTGACCCATTTCTCATAAATGAAAATACAGTCAGACAACATATCTTCTACACAAATAAAGGTTCTTCCTTGACCGTCTAGTAGTCCCTGGTAGTGACCTAGCCCCGCACCTGCCCCGTGTTCATATCCAAGTCGTTATGAAGTTGACAGGAGTCATGGCTTTTGCTCCTGTACAGGGCTGAAGTGTTTTAACATTTCCAGGAAAATGAACCAGCCAGTTAGGTTATACGAGCTTCCTCCTTCCTGTAGATAAGTCTCCTATTAAAGGACAAAGGTTTGTATTCTGGTAGGAACAAATCACAAATTTTAAAAGTGTTTTGTATTTTTTTATAACTACTGTATACAAACTTGAGTCCTTTAAGTTACACTTCCCAGTTTAACTACCCTGAAAGTCCTTGTTATAAGGCCTGTCTGGTGGGCAATACTTACCCACCTCCCTTCACCTATCTACTTCCATCTCATTAAGTTTTATCAACTGTATCTTGCTTTGTTGAAAGTATACTTCTATTAAAGGACTCAGTTTTGTATAGTATAGTTAGGAAAATAACAAATTACTTAGAAAATTTGTGATAGTTTGAAATCACTTTAGCTTAGTGTTTGCTATTGTTATTTTATGCTTTGCCCAAAGCGTGTTAACTCTCATTGGGAAGGGATTATCTTACCTTTAAGTAGTTTGTAAGAAGCTTGTTTGTTAGAAGCTTTTTTCTAACTGAACTTATGGAAAGAGTACCTCCTTCCCACAACATTTACTCGGAAAATCAGTTACCTGTAAGATATGAAATCTCTACTGTATTTAGTTTTCAGTGACTCACTTTTCCTTCAGCCACTAATAGTGTGTTCTGTATAGCACACTGTTGCTGCATCTCTTAAGTTTTCAATATTAATCTTACCCGATAATCATGTAGCTGTCAACTCTGTTGCCGACAGAAATCTACGGTCGGGATACGCCAGCGATCGCTATACAGGTGGGGGTGAACACCACAGCGCCATCTGTGGTCAGGTACTCCAGTACTTCTTGTCAACACCACCTCAATTTTTCCTCTGTCGTGCCTCCGGCTAGACCTACATGGATACGCTGTTGATTCTGGAGTTATTGCTCACGATTTGGTGATGTATTTGCTCTAGAGTTTAGCTTTCGCTATTCAGGAAGTTTTATCATTAGCTTAGCTAGCTTTTGGAATTAATTTGATTTAATTATGGTGACGAAGAGAGTATGAACTCTCTTTCACTTTTAAATGGCCGACCCTTCCCTTAGACGGAAGTGTTGGTGTCGAAGAGAGTATAGACTCTCTTTCTTAATTTTGCTTAACAAAAGTTATAGATTTATTTTATATCTCTCCGCCTTTTATAGGCCTCTTCGATTAACTTCCTTTTATTATAAACTTATTAAAATTAATTTTTATATTTGTTTATATTCGACCTTTCCTAATAGTAGGCGGTCTTTTTTTGGAACCGAAGTTAATTAACATTGAGCCCATCATTTCGTTTTTACCTGTTAACATATTATGCTATTTTAATGTTTTTGAAAGAATTTCTTTGATAGTCTCGTACTGTTTTCAAAGTTGAACTAACGTTTTGTTTTGTCTCTGCAGTTGTTGACGTTCAGAACGTTCAACTTGCGCTCTATCGTTACGATAGAGAGAGAGTATTCACGGTGTCACGTTGCAGTAAGAGTAAACCGATTCTAGCGTTTTGTTCATTCTTTCTTAGCTTAAATGGTTTTAATTCTAATAAAGGAACTTTTTATTTGGGAAATCTTTCAGTTTTTTTCCTTTAACAATAATATGTTTTAACGATATATATAATTGGGCTCATCTCTCAGGTTCTAAGTCAAGAGAGAGAGAGAGAGAGATAGAGACGGAGGGAGAGAGAGGAGGATAAACGTTTCGTTCAAGCGGGTAACGTTGTTATCGTTTTTGCTCTTCTCCCTAGTCTCTTTAGGGGAAGAAGGTAAACGTTTCTAGAGTTTTATTCTTGTTCTCAGGCTTTATGCGGTGAGAGATTTTAAACGTAGTTTATTTGATCTAGTGTTTAGTCTCTTTTCCAGCCACTGAATTATTTATCTTTCATTATGTTTTTCTGTTACATTGTAATACTGTTTTCGCAATTACTAACTTTTAATGAAGGATAGAATTGCGTGTTTCAGGTACAAACCACTTAAAGTTTCGAGTTCAGTGAAATAAGTGCAAACAGAAAATCAAAAGTGATAAAGTGATAAGAGCAAAGTGTTACAGTGTTGCGTTCGAGGGTTCGTCTGTTCGTGCCAGTTGTTCGCCTAGTCTGGGACCTCTTACAAGCTCCCAAGCCCAAGGGAGAAGTAATGTCGAAGGACTTATGGGTTCATCAGGCCTTGATCGACGAACAGACGTTTCCCTCCGTGGTTTCGGGTGTATCTACACACGTTGCCGACGTGATCACCCCACCCACACAAAGACGAGAGAGCCCTTTTATTCCTCGTCTGCGGAAGAGGTTTCTCGCAGAAACCATGGACCAAATCTTGCAGCTTTTAAGTGCAAGTCTGTCCCTTCCGCGCAAGTCCAACTCCTAGGTGGTGCCATTAGCACTGGGTCAGTTCGGACTTGCTGCAGTACGACAACTGCACACCTCCCAGAGAGGCAAGGTGGTATCGCAACAGGCAGTAACTCCGTCTGTTGCCGCACCAGCTGTTTTAGACCCTCAGTCTCAACGGACAGTAGCTCCGTTTGTTGTTGTCTTTCTTAAACTCTAGTGGTCTATGCTGCAGACAATGCAGTCTCAGCTTGCGGTGTTGATGCAGGAGTTTCAGGCAGAGAAGGTTAGCACACCTCCTCCTGCGAGCGCTCCTCCACCTCTGCGCAGTCCACCCTGCCAGACGTATGATGTTGAGGCTCCTCCTGCCTCCATGCGTGAGCTGCCGCATTGGGAGTTGCCAGGTACCAGCTTTCCTTGAGGCAGGAGCCTCATGCTATGCGGCAACCGCCTCAACTCTTGAGGCAAGAGCCTCAACTCTTGAGGCAAGAACCTCAACTCTTGAGGCAAGAGCCTCAACTCTTGAGGCAAGAACCTCAACTCTTGAGGCAAGAGCCTCAACTCTTGAGGCAAGAGCCTCAACTCTTGAAGCAAGAACCTCAACTCTTGAGGTAAGAACCTCAACTCTTGAGGCAAGAACCTCAACTCTTGAGGCAAGAGCCTCAACTCTTGAGGCAAGAGCCTCAACTCTTGAGGCAAGAGCCTCAACTCTTGAGGCAAGAACCTCAACTCTTGAGGCAAGAGCCTCAACTCTTGAGGCAAGAGCCTCAACTCTTGAGGCAAGAGCCTCAACTCTTGAGGCAAGAACCTCAACTCTTGAGGCAAGAACCTCAACTCTTGAGGCAAGAGCCTCAACTCTTGAGGCAAGAACCTCAACTCTTGAGGCAAGAGCCTCAACTCTTGAGGCAAGAGCCTCTCTCTGCGCAGCCACCTCCTCAACCCTTGAGGCAGACGCAACTCTTGAGGCAGGAACCTCATGCTATGAGGCAGCCGCCTCAACGCATGCAGCAACCGCATTCTTCTCAGCATGAGCCTCTCTCTGCGCAGCTACCTCCTCAACCCTTGAGGCAGACGCAACTCTTGAGGCAGGAACCTCACAGGAGCCTCATGCTATGCGGCATCCTCCTCAAACCATGAGGCAGGAGCCTCATGCTATGCGGCATCCTCCTCAACCCATGAGGCAGGAGCCTCATGCTATGCGGCAACCTCCTCTACCCATGAGGCAGCCTCATGCTATGCGGCATCCTCCTCAACCCATGAGGCAGGAGCCTCATGCTATGCGGCATCCTCCTCAACCCATGAGGCAGGAGCCTCATGCTATGCGGCATCCTCCTCAACCCATGAGGCAGGAGTCTCATGCTATGAGGAGCCTCATGCTATGCGGCATCCTCCTCAAACCATGAGGCAGGAGCCTCATGCTATGCGGCAACCGCCTCAACCCATGAGGCAGGAGCCTCATACTATGCGGCATCCTCCTCAACGCATGCGGCATGAGCCTCATCCCTTGCAGCATGAGCCTCATCCCATGCAGCATGAGCCTCATACCATGCAGCATGAGCCTCATCCCATGCAGCATGAGCCTCATCCCATGCAGCATAAGCCGCACGCCATGCAACATGCTCTGCTTACCTTACAGCATGCTCTACATACAGCATGCTCTGCATACAGCATGTTCTGCATACCTTACCACATGCTCCTCAGTCACACATCTTTGGTTGTTGCCAACTCACTAGACTGTCAAGCAGTTTCATAACGTTGCCTTCTAGTCTGCTGCTTTTGCACCAGTGAAACCCTCACTGAGAGAACTTAGCTTTTCTCGGATATGGTTCCTGTAGATGAGAAAGTGCTATTCTCCCTCCTTCTGATATTCCCTTGAGGACTCTGTCATTTGGAGAGGAGCCTTTAGCTGCTTAGCCTCCTATGGACTTTTATTTAAGCATAACATGCTTCCAGGGAGGGTAATGGTTCCACTTCAGTCGCTAACCCCGTCTGTTACCACACCTGCTCCCATAGACCTTGAGCTTTGTTGCATGACATGCAGTCCAAGCTTAGTCCTTGTTAGAGGATTTTTTGTTTACGGAGTCAGTGTGTCACTGGGAAGACGTTCAACAACCAGCAGAAGTGACTTGTTGTGACGCAGTGCGGCAACCTCAGCAACCCGATAAGGAGTTGTCTGTACGACCCAGACAGTCTAGACAGCTTCGGGTTGTCGCGGTACTTCCTCGCTTCCCCATGGTTGACAGTTCACAGACTGTGCAGCAGTACCATGATCTTGTGTCCGGCTCCGTCAGACGACTAGCTTTTAAGAGCTCCCACAAGTCGTCGCTGTCTGGAGATTCTCAGATGGACTATGGATCTGACCAAGGAACTGGGCCTCCTGGTCAATTTTGAGGAGTCCCAGCTCGTCCCATCCCAGACCATTGTCTACCTGGGTATGGATCTTCAGAGTCGAGCTTTTCGGGCTTTTCCGTCGGCCCCAAGGATCTACTAAGCCCTAGATTGCATCCAGAGCATGCTGAGAAGGAACCGATGCTCAGTCAGGTAGTGGATGAGTCTAACAGGGACACTTTCATCGCTGGCCCTGTTCATCGAGTTAGGGAGACGCCACCTCCGCCCCCTTCAGTATCATCTAGCGGCTCACTGGATAAAGGACATGACGCTAGAGACGATCTCAGTTCCTGTTTCCGAAGAGAGGAGGTCTACTCTCACGTGGTGAAAGAACAGCTTTCTTCTCAAGGAAGTCTACCTTTGGCTGTTCAGAAACCCGACCGCCGTCTCTTCTCTGACGCATCAGACACGGGCTGGGGTGCGACTTTGGACGGACAGGAATGCTCGGGAACATGGAATCAGGAGCTAAGGACACTTCACATCTATTGCAAGGAGCTGTTGGCGGTTCATCTGGCCTTGATAAACTTCAAGTCCCTCCAGCTTAACAAGGTGGTGGAGGTGGACTCTGACAACACCACAGCCTTGGCTTACATCTCCAAGCAGGGAGGGACTCATTCGTGGAAGTTGTTCTAGATCGCAAGGGACCTCCTCATCTGGTTAAAAGATCGAAAGCTCACGCTGGTAACGAGGTTCATTCAGGGCGATATGAATGTCATGGCAGATCGCCTTAGCCGGAAGGGTCAGGTCATCCCCACAGAGTGGACCCTTCACAAGAATGTTTGCAGCAGACTTTGGGCCCTGTGGGGTCAGCCAACCATAGATCTGTTCGCTACCTCGATAACCTAGAGGCTCCCGTTGTATTGTTCTCCGATTCCAGACCCAGCAGCAGTTCACGTGGATGCTTTTCTGCTGGATTGGTCCCATCTCGACCTGTATGCATTCCCGCCGTTCAAGATTGTCAACAGGGTACTTCAGAAGTTCGCCTCTCGCAAAGGGACACGGCTGACGTTGGTTGGCTCCGCTCTGGCCCGCGAGAGAATGGTTCATAGAGGTACTGCAATGGCTGGTCGACATTCCCAGGACTCTTCCTCTAGGAGTGGACCTTCTACGTCTACCTCACGTAAAGAAGGTACATCCAAACCTCCACGCTCTTCGTCTGACTGCCTTCAGACTTTCGAAAGACTCTCAAGAGCTAGGGGCTTTTCGAAGGAGGCAGCCAGAGCGATTGCCAGAGCAAGGAGGACATCCACTCTCAGAGTCTATCAGTCTAAAGGGGAAGTCTTCCGAAGCTGGTACAAGGCCAATGCAGTTTCCTCATCCAGTACCACTGTAACCCAGATTGCTGACTTCCTGTTACATCTAAGGAACGTAAGATCCCTTTCAGCTCCTACGATTAAGGGTTACAGAAGTATGTTGGCAGCGGTTTTCCGCCACAGAGGCTTGGATCTTTCCACCAACAAAGATCTACAGGACCTCCTTAGGTCTTTTGAGACCTCAAAGGAACGTCGGTTGTCCACTCCAGGCTGGAATCTAGACGTGGTCCTAAGGTTCCTTATGTCATCAAGATTTGAACCTCTCCAATCAGCCTCTTTTAAGGACCTCACATTAAAAACTCTTTTCCTCGTGTGCTTGACAACAGCTAAAAGAGTAAGTGAGATCCACGCCTTCAGCAGGAACATAGTTTTCACATCTGAAACGGCTACATGTTCCTTGCAGCTCGGTTTTTTGCTAAAACAAGCTTCCTTCACGTCCTTGGCCTAAGTCGTTCGAGATCCCAAGCCTGTCCAACTTGGTGGGGGACGAACTGGAGAGAGTACTTTGCCCAGTTAGAGCTCTTAGGTACTATCTAAAAAGGTCATAACCTTTACGAGGACAATCAGAAGCCTTATGGTGTGCTATCAAGAAGCCTTCTCTTCCAAGGTCTAAGAACTCAGTTTCTTACCTATTCAGGCTCCTGATTAGGGAAGCACATTCTCATCTGAAGGAAGAAGACCTTGCTTTGCTGAAGGTAAGGACACATGAAGTGAGAGCTGTGGCTACTTCAGTGGCCCTCAAACAGAACCGTTCTCTGCAGAGTGTTATGGATGCAACCTATTGGAGAAGCAAGTCAGTGTTCGCATCATTCTATCTCAAAGATGTCCAGTCTCTTTACGAGAACTGCTACACCCTGGGACCATTCGTAGCAACGAATGCAGTAGTAGGCGGGGGCTCAGCCACTACATTCTCATAATCCCATAACCTTTTTAACCTTTCTCTTGAATACTTTTTATGGGTTGTACGGTCGGCTAAGAAGCCTTCCACATCCTTGTTGATTTGGCGGGTGGTCAATTCTTTCTTGAGAAGCGCCGAGGTTAAAGGTTGTGATGAGGTCCTTTAGTATGGGTTGCAGCCCTTTATACTTCAGCACCTAAGAGTCGTTCAGCATCCTAAGAGGACCGCCACGCTCAGTAAGGAAGACGTACTTAATAAAGGCAGAGTAATGGTTCAAGTCGTCTTCCTTACCAGGTACTTATTTATTTTATGTTATTTTTGAATAACTAATAAAATAAAATACGGGATACTTAGCTTCTTTGTTAACATGTATGCTGGTCTCCACCCACCACCCTGGGTGTGAATCAGCTACATGATTATCGGGTAAGATTAATATTGAAAAATGTTATTTTCATTAGTAAAATAAATTTTTGAATATACTTACCCGATAATCATGATTTAATTGACCCACCCTTCCTCCCCATAGAGAACCAGTGGACCGAGGAAAAAATTGAGGTGGTGTTGACAAGAAGTACTGGAGTACCTGACCACAGATGGCGCTGTGGTGTTCACCCCCACCTGTATAGCGATCGCTGGCGTATCCCGACCGTAGATTTCTGTCGGCAACAGAGTTGACAGCTACATGATTATCGGGTAAGTATATTCAAAAATTTATTTTACTAATGAAAATAACATTTTTTCATTCTTCATCCATTTCATGATAAAACTTGAGAAACACAAGGGGATAATGAAAGATTTTATTGGAAATATTAAAATTGTAATGCTATGAGAAGGGCTCTTCTGCTTGAATAATCCAAAAAGATGCATACATTTGGATAGAAAGCTCTTCATTGAACCTGAGGTGTTGTCAGGTAATTTTAAGTTCACCATGCAGTTTAATCCTTGAACCTTCCCCTCACGAGTAAATTGCATGCTAGCTATGTTACTAATTGGCTATATGTAGCCTCAGTAATTGTTTTTGTCTTTTCAATGTGAAAACATAATAATTTTTTTTTCAGGAAATCATCACAGCTGACTCTGTCAATAGTTCATCCATATATGAGAGGAGACTTGGAGATGATGAAGACTCTGTAGAAAAGCCATCACAAGACTTCAAAATGAGAAGCACCTCTGAAATTATGTCCCCATCCTCAAAAGGTGCAGTCCCTATTAGACGTGGTTATCGGCCTGGTCCTGCATGCAGCAAGCGAAGAAAGAAGCCTAATACGACTACCGTGAGGCAGGACTATACTGAAGATGAATTTGAGACTTTTGGAAAGAGCGTATCTGCTCAGTTGCGTAAATTGTCGCTCAGCAGAGCTCTGCGGGTGCAGACTAGAATCCAAGAGTTCCTAACTGAAGAAAGAATAAATGACTTGGGTATTATCAGCAACTCACCAACCTTGCCATTGTCTGCACCTCCTGAGCCAACAGTACCTACATGTGAGTCAAGAATAAACGACTTGGGTATTATCAGCAACTCGCCAACCTTGCCATTGTCTACACCTCCTGAGCCAACAGTACCTACAAGTGAATCCTCCGTCAGTATGTACAACCCTGCATTATATGCAGGTTTGCCAGATATGTCAAGTTCTGATATGAAGGGGACCAATGCTGACAGTGGTTTTGACAGTGTGGATAGCACCACTACAAAATCTATCAGTGAAAGTACTGAGGGGCTTGATGCTACTATTAAGACTGAAAGTATTGAAAGTGAACCTATTGTTAAGATAGAGGAAAACATACCAACATCTCCTATGGAAGATGCAGACAGTCCATTTTTGCAGAAACAGATGGCAGAATTAAAAGCACCTGAAGCTGTAACACCAAAGGAGGAAGTTATTCATAACGTAGAGTGTGAACTTGTGACTCTAGATGAAGATGACCCACTGAAAGGCACTGGGGACTGATTCTAGGCATTTCAAATAATTCTCTCATTTTGTATTTTTGGTTAGAGGAGGAAAAAGTGGTTATTTGTAGTACTGTATAAAAAGACTCGTATTGAAAAAAGCACAAACTTGAAAAATATACAATTGTACATTTTATAACTTTTACTGTTTGATGAGAAACACCCCACTGAAACAAGGATTTTGTTTTTATTGTTTCCAGGATTTCTTAGAAATTTCTTGTGTCCTGGGACCAAATTTATTTATTTTATTCATAAATATGTTATTTTTGGTTTGTCAGTATTTGCCAGAGTTGTTGATTTATCTTCTTATTTTTCTTCCAATTCTGTGCCTTTTAGGGAGGGATAGTTGTTGATAATAAGAAATGTATATTTGGAAAATTGTCCTTTTTGAGTCTAGCTCAATATTGTGCTTCAGTGGAAAAACTGTCTTTATCATTAATTATTTGCTACAAGTTATTTTCTTTTTGTATCTAAATTCAGTTTAGAAATATGCCCTATAATCTTCAATAACATTGGAATTGGCAAGAATTATTAGCCAGCCAGTATCTCAGGTTTGTCACATACAAGATTTTTCAAAGATTAGTAAAGATTGCCACTGCATTATTTGCTTTGCTGTTTATGTACAAGTTAATATTAAAGATTCATGCATACAAGTATAGAGGATGATGATTGAATGGTTAAGCACTAGTAAGCCATATTTTGAAAAAGAAAATATGGCCAGCATGCTAGTGTAGTCGATATGTTCCAGGCATTATAAATGGTTCAAGTAACAATACCTACATTTTAGACAAGAATAGGACCTGTGTGATTGAATTACCCAGAATTTTCTATAATATTTTGTATATAACTAATTGCATGAAAATGATGTTTGCATTATAGTTTATATCATATACAGTACAGTATATATATATATATATATATATATATATATATATATATATATATATATATATATATATATATATATATATATATATATATATATATATATATATATATATATATATATATATATACTATATATATATATATATATATATATATATATATATATATATATATATATATATATATATATATATATATATATATATATATATATATATATATATATATATATATATATATATATATATATATATATATATATATATATATATATATATATACTATATATATATATATATATATATATATATATATATATATATATATATATATATATATATATATATGTATGTATGTATACATCGATTCATTAATATAAAAATGTACAATGATAGAATATATTAGTCCTTTAACCCTGTGATACAAAACATATACTGTATATCTGTGCTACCTTTTCAGTATATGGGTCTCAGTCCTTGTGTACCAAACTTCATTATGGTTGATATAAACTATCTGATTAATTGCTCTTTTCTTTTTTTCCATTTCAGTATATTATATGGATAAGTGTGTTCATAGTTGAAATGACTGGGGAAACCTAAATTTGTCAAAACTACAGCTTTTAATATGAATATGCATAATAGTTCTCAAATCTTCATGTTTTCAATCAAAATTTGTAACTGGGAATATGTACAGTATCTTGAATTATTGTTAGTTATGAAAGATCCTAATAGAGATAAATGATTGTCTTGTATTTACCTAAGCACTAAAGGACTTTCCTGGTCCCAGTGGCTAGGCTTTAGCCCTAAACCCCATATATCATCATTACCACCACCATCATCATCATTAGTGTCATCACCATGATAACATATTCAGTGTTGTTGCAGCGTAGCGGATAGGATTTCTGAATGATGATTTGTAGGTCGAAAGTGTTCTCAACCCATCCCTTGAGCT
Organism: Palaemon carinicauda; assembly: GCF_036898095.1. Lineage (NCBI taxonomy): Eukaryota > Metazoa > Arthropoda > Malacostraca > Decapoda > Palaemonidae > Palaemon > Palaemon carinicauda. The sequence goes on from NC_090745.1 coordinate 27,652,149, forward strand.
GGGAATGGGGGTTTGGGGAAGCCTATAGTCTACATGCTGAGGCACCAGCAGCCATAACCTGGTCTTCCTTAGTTCTAGTTTTGTTGGAGAGATGTTTAGCCTCTGATAATATATAGTTGGTCTCTAGGACAGTGTTCTGTCCCGTGCCTCTGCCACTCATGTAGGACCTTGAAAATGAAATATGTTGTTTGTGACTCCAATTAATTACTTATAAATGGTTAAAAGGAAATTAAAGGGGAATTAATTACCATCTATTGGAGATTTTCCCTTGTAGGGGACCTAATGCAGTGAACTGAAGGCTATGCTTAAGGAAGGGTCTTAATAGTGCCTATAGTCTCTTAAGTGCGCCCTCTTTTTTTCTCTTATACTTTATATCCTCTACAGATTTCTTGCTTTCTAATTTTCAATATTAATCTTACCCGATGATCATGTAGCTGTCAACTCTGTTGCCCGACAGAAAAAACCTAAGGTCGGGATACGCCAGCGATCGCTATACAGGTGGGGGTGTACAACAACAGCGCCATCTGTCGAGTAGGTACTCAGGTACTTCTTGTCAACAAGAACCAATTTTTCCTCTGTCGTGCCACCGGCAAGACCTACTTGGATACGCTGTTGGTTCTGGAGTTGTTTTCACGCTTTTTGGTGATGTATTCGCTCTAGATATTGGCTTTCGCTGTTCAGGAGTTATTATCATTAACTTATCAAGCTTTTTTGATTAGTTTTGGATTAATTGTTGACGACTTTGATAGATTTTGGATTCCCCCCCTTGGCTAATTCAAGAATTCAAGATGTCTGACCATTCTCAAGTCCCTAAGTACAGGCAGTGTAGCGCTAGGGACTGTTCTAGGCGTCTTCCGAAGGCCTCTATAGATCCTCACACCGTTTGTTCCAATTGTAGGGGTAAATCCTGTCAATTGGAAGATCGATGTGAGGAATGCGCTGGGCTTTCGGAATTCGATTTTAATGAATTCCTTAAGAATGCACGTAGGCTAGAGAAGGATAGGATCAGGAGGAGTTCGTCTCGCTCTTTTGATTTTTCCTCTCCCCATGCCCCTCAACCTTTTCCTTCCCCTGTAGTGGTGACTCCCGACCCTGCTACTAGTGCTCAACCCTCGATGGCGGACATGATGCGGGCCATTCAGGCTCTTGGTGACAGAGTGGAGTCATTAGCTAATGACCGGAATCAACTTTTGGCCGATGTCAAAGAGTTGAAAGAGAAAAGTGCAGTGGGAAGTGTAGTGAGTGCAAGTGCGGTGAAAAGTGTCAGTGTCAGTGTTACGCATGAGGGTGCATCTGTTCGTGCCAGTCGTCCTCCCAGTCCGGGACCTCTTGCAAGCTCCCAAGCCCAGGGGAGAAGCAATGTCGAAGGACCAAAGGGTTCGACAGGCCTTGATCAGCGTACGGATGTACCCTCAGTGGTTGCGGACATATCTTGCAGAGATCGTCCCATCCACAAACAGACGAGTGAGCCCATTCATTCCTCGTCTGTGGAAGAAGTTTCTAGGAAGAAACGTTGGACCAAGGTCTCACGACCTCTCAAACGCAAGGTCCCTTCCGAGCGAGTCCAACGGCCCAGGTGTAGCCACTGGGTCAGTTCGGACTCGCCGCAGTCTTCCGAAGACTGCACACCTCCCAAGAGAGGTAGAGTGGTTCCGCAGCAGGCAATCACTCCGTCTGCTGCCGCACCAACCACGGTAGACCCTAAGTGGTCTATGCTGCAGACTATGCAGTCTCAGCTTGCTTCCTTCATGCAGGAGTATCGTGCTGAGAAGGTTGACACTGCACCTGTTAACCTACAACCTGCCACGGTTGTGCGCTCAGCAGATACTGCGACTGCCTGCTCCCACACTCCGCCTGTGAGAGCTCCACCACCGATGCGCAGTCGACCCTGCCAGACGCATGTTGACGTTAGCCGACATGCGGCACCCTCCGTTGACATGCGAGAGCTACCGCATCAGCAGTGGGAAGGTGCTGTCAAGCTGCCGTGTTTTGACGCAATGCGGCAGTCTCCGCAACCCACGGCAGTCCCTCCCACGCACCATCACTCCGCTTTTGTTGTTGCCAGCTCTCAGACTGACCAGCAGCGGCATGATGTTGGATCCAGTGCAGCTACGCATGCACCCGTGCTGCCGGATTCAGCCGTTCAGCTTTCTGCTCCACCTTTGCCACTTCCTCCTCAGCATTCGGATGAAGGAGTATCTGATGACGACGAAGCTGCGCATTTGGACGATCCGCACTCCGACATAGAAGAACCCAAGTCTACGCCTCCCTCCTTAGACTTTAGGAAAGTCCTTGCCCTGTTTAGGGAGTTGTATCCGGACCAGTTTGTGTCTGCAACCCCGCGCTCACCTCCCTCTGAGTTCGCTTTAGGCATGCAGTCAGCAGCTCCTGCCTTTACGAAACTCGTACTCGCGCGCTCATCCAAGAGAGCTTTGAGGGTACTGGGAGAGTGGTTGCAGTCCAAGAAGCAACTGGGGAAGACTGCCTTCATCTTTCCACCTACCAAGCTTGCTTCCAAATCTAGCGTCTGGTATGCCACGGGAGAGGAACCCGGCTTGGGAGTTCCTGCCTCTGCCCAGGGCGACTTCTCAAGTCTGGTTGACTCTCCCCGCAGGCTGGCTATGAGACGTTCCAAGATTTGCTGGACCTTTTCGGACATGGACCATCTGTTGAAGGGAGTTTTTCGTGCTTTTGAGATCTTCAACTTCCTGGACTGGTGTTTGGGAGCGTTAAGCAGAAAGACCTCCCCTTCGGATAAGGACTCTGCCATGCTTATCATGTCAAGCATGGACAAAGCCATTCGGGATGGGTCTGGCGAGCTTGCGGCTTTGTACGTGTCCGGAGTGCTTAAGAAGCGAGATCACCTTTGCTCCTTCTTGTCTGCGGGGATCACACCATGCCAGAAGTCGGAGTTGATGTTTGCTCCGCTTTCCAAGTGTCTCTTTCCGGAAGAGCTGATCAAGGGGATTGCTGCCTCGTTGATCCAGAAGGATACCCATGACCTGGTGGCGTCTTCCGCACGTAAAGTCACAGCTTTACCTTCCGTGCCTAGACCTAGGATGGACACACCAGCGTCTAGGTTCATCCCGCCCTTTCGTGGCAGAACCTCCAGCAGAGGAGGTACCCGTGCCGACAGTCAACGTGGCAAAAAGAAGAAGGGTTCCAAGTCCTCAAAAGGCAGAATCTGACTGCCTTCCTCTCCAGACAGCAGTGGGAGCCAGGCTCAAGAACTACTGGCAGGCTTGGGAGAACAGAGGTGCAGACGCTCAGTCTGTGAAGTTGCTAAGAGGGGTACAGGATTCCGTTCTTGCGCAATCCCCCTCTAGCAACTACTCCCATCAACCTCTCTCCCAACTACAAAGAGGAGGACAAGAGGCTAGCTTTACAGCAAGAGGTGTCTCTCTTGCTACAAAAGGGAGCGGTAGTCATAGTCCGGGACCATCAATCCCCGGGCTTCTACAACCGTCTCTTCCTGGTAGCGAAGAAGACAGGAGGGTGGAGACCGGTGCTGGACGTCAGTGCTCTCAATGCTTTTGTCACCAAGCAGACGTTCACCATGGAGACGACGAAGTCGGTGCTAGCATCGGTCAGGAAGGAAGACTGGATGGTCTCGTTGGACCTAAAAGACGCGTACTTTCACGTCCCCGTCCATCCAGACTCCCAACCTTTCCTAAGGTTCGTCTTTGGAAAGGTCGTTTACCAGTTCCAAGCCCTGTGCTTTGGCCTAAGCACGGCACCTCTTGTGTTTACCAAACTGATGAGGAATATTGCCAAATTCCTGCATTTGGCAGACATCAGAGCCTCCCTCTATTTGGACGACTGGCTTTTAAGAGCTCCGTCAAGTCGTCGCTGTCTGGAGAATCTCAAATGGACTATGGATCTGACCAAGGAATTGGGTCTCCTGGTCAATATAGAGAAGTCCCAACTCGTCCCATCCCAAACTATTGTCTATCTAGGTATGGAGATTCAGAGTCGAGCTTTTCGGGCTTTTCCGTCGGCCCCCAGAATCAGTCAAACCCAAGAATGCATCCAGAGCATGCTGAGAAGGAACCGATGTTCAGTCAGGCAGTGGATGAGTCTAACAGGGACACTTTCATCGCTGGCCCAGTTCATCGCGTTAGGGAGACTCCACCTCCGCCCCCTTCAGTATCATCTAGCTGCTCACTGGAGAAAGGACATGACGCTAGAAGCGGTCTCAGTTCCTAAATCCGAAGAGATGAAGTCTGCGCTGACGTGGTGGAAGAACAGCATTCTTCTCAAGGAAGGTCTTCCGTTAGCTGTTCAGACCCCCGACCACCTTCTCTTCTCGGACGCATCGGACACGGGCTGGGGTGCGACACTGGACGGACGGGAATGCTCGGGCACATGGAATCCGGATCAAAGAACACTTCACATCAACTGCAAGGAGCTATTGGCAGTTCATCTGGCCTTGAGAAACTTCAAGTCCCTCCTTCTAGGCAAGGTGGTGGAGGTGAACTCCGACAACACTACAGCCTTGGCGTACATCTCCAAGCAAGGGGGGACTCATTCGAGGAAGTTGTTCGAGATCGCAAGGGACCTCCTCACCTGGTCAAGAGATCGAAAGATATCGCTGGTAACGAGGTTCATTCAAGGCGACATGAATGTCATGGCAGACCGCCTCAGCCGGAAGGGTCAGGTCATCCCCACAGAGTGGACCCTTCACAAGAATGTTTGCAGCAGACTATGGGCCCTGTGGGGTCAGCCCACCATAGATCTGTTCGCTACCTCGATGACCAAGAGGCTCCCAAATTATTGCTCACCGATTCCGGACCCAGCAGCAGTTCACGTAGATGCCTTTCTTCTGGATTGGTCCCATCTAGACCTGTATGCGTTCCCTCCGTTCAAGATTGTCAACAAGGTACTGCAGAAGTTCGCCTCTCACGAAGAGACACGGTTGACGTTGGTTGCTCCCCTCTGGCCCGCGAGAGAATGGTTCACCGAGGTACTGCAATGGCTAGTGGACGTTCCCAGGACTCTTCCTCTAAGAGTGGACCTTCTGCGTCAGCCGCACGTAAAGAAGGTACACCCAAGCCTCCACGCTCTTCGTCTGACTGCCTTCAGACTATCGAAAGACTCTCAAGAGCTAGAGGCTTTTCGAAGGAGGCAGCCAGAGCGATTGCCAGAGCAAGGAGGACATCCACTCTCAAGGTCTACCAGTCAAAATGGGAAGTCTTCCGAAGCTGGTGCAAGGCGAATTCAGTTTCCTCAACCAGTACCTCTGTAACGCAGATAGCTGACTGCCTTTTACATCTAAGGAATGTAAGATCCCTATCAGCTCCTACGATCAAAGGTTACAGAAGCATGTTGGCAGCAGTCTTCCGACACAGAGGCTTAGATCTTTCCACCAACAAAGATCTACAGGACCTCCTTAAGTCTTTTGAGACCTCAAAGGAGCGTCGGTTAGCCACACCAGGTTGGAACCTAGACGTGGTTTTAAGGTTCCTGATGTCAGCAAGGTTCGAACCGCTTCAATCAGCCTCTTTTAAAGATCTCACTTTGAAGACTCTTTTCCTCGTTTGCTTAGCAACAGCTAAAAGAGTCAGTGAGATTCACGCCTTCAGCAGGAACATAGGTTTTACATCTGAAACGGCTACATGTTCCTTACAGCTTGGTTTTTTAGCTAAAAACGAGCTTCCTTCTCGTCCTTGGCCCAAGTCGTTCGAGATCCCAAGCCTGTCCAACTTGGTTGGAAACGAACAAGAGAGAGTACTATGCCCAGTAAGAGCTCTTAAGTACTATTTAAGACGTATAAAGCCATTACGAGGACAATCAGAAGCTTTATGGTGTTCTATTAAGAAACCTGCTTTACCGATGTCTAAGAACGCAGTTTCTTATTACATCAGGCTTTTGATTAGAGAGGCCCATTCTCATCTGAAGGAGGAAGACCTTGCTTTGCTGAAGGTAAGGACACATGAAGTTAGAGCTGTCGCTACTTCAGTGGCCTTCAAACAGAACCGTTCTCTGCAGAGTGTAATGGATGCAACCTATTGGAGAAGCAAGTCAGTGTTCGCATCATTTTACCTTAAAGATGTCCAGTCTCTTTACGAGAACTGCTACACCCTGGGACCATTCGTAGCAGCGAGTGCAGTAGTAGGTGAGGGCTCAACCACTACATTCCCATAATCCCATAACCTTTTTTAATCTTTCTCTTGAAATGCTTTTTATTGTTGTACGGAAGGCTAAGAAGCCTTTCGCATCCTGGTTGATTTGGCGGGTGGTCAAATTCTTTCTTGAGAAGCGCCTAGATTAGAGGTTGTGATGAGGTCCTTTAGTATGGGTTGCAGCCCTTCATACTTCAGCACCTAGGAGTCTCTCAGCATCCTAAGAGGATCGCAAGGTTCAGTAAGGAAGACGTACTTAAAAAGGCAGAGTAATGGTTCAAGTCGACTTCCTTACCAGGTACTTATTTATTTTATGTTTGTTATTTTGAATAACTGCTAAAATGAAATACGGGATACTTAGCTTCTAATGTTAACATGTATGCTGGTCTCCACCCACCCCCCTGGGTGTGAATCAGCTACATGATCATCGGGTAAGATTAATATTGAAAAATGTTATTTTCCTTAGTAAAATAAATTTTTGAATATACTTACCCGATGATCATGAATTTAAGGACCCTCCCTTCCTCCCCATAGAGACCCAGTGGACCGAGGAGAAAATTGGTTCTTGTTGACAAGAAGTTCCTGAATACCTACTCGACAGATGGCGCTGTTGTTGTACACCCCCACCTGTATAGCGATCGCTGGCGTATCCCGACCTTAGGTTTTTTCTGTCGGGCAACAGAGTTGACAGCTACATGATCATCGGGTAAGTATATTCAAAAATTTATTTTACTAAGGAAAATAACATTTTTTTAACTATTTACTCCATGGTGCAGCACAACCCTTGATGATCTTCCCAGGGATAGTCTAAATAAAATTATTCATTTAATCTGTAGCATCAGATGGTGTTTTTTTCTGTAAGTTTACAATGATGTATAATTTTTAAATATTAAACTTAGCCAGTGAATATATAATAGCTGATGTCTCCGACGGCTCGACAGATTCCAAAAACTCGCGAGCGATCGCCGTGAAGGTTGCGGGTGTGACCACCAGCGCCGACTATCGGCCAGATACCGCATATACTTGTCAATTTCTCCAGTTCTTCTCTGTCGGTCTTGTCGACAAGTTGGTTCCGCTCGCTTTATGACCTCGAGTTTTCGACCGAATTGGTGAAGTACTTGGTTTTGGTTTTATTGCTTTCGCCGTGTTGGATTATTCAATACTATCTTCAAAAGAAATGCTTTTGAAAGGAGAGGAAAAGTTTTTGCCCTTGCTTTTTTAATCTCGCCCTGGTTTTTCAATAGAGAAAAGATGGCCGACCCTTCCCTCAGTGTACGGAAGTGTGTTAAAGGCTTTTAGTAATTATTTATCACTTTATAAATTATTGTTGATTTTTCAATATTAATCTTACCCGGTGATCATGTAGCTGCAACTCTGTTGCCCGACAGAAAAAACCTACGGTCGGGATACGCCAGCGATCGCTATACAGGTGGGGGTGTACAACAACAGCGCCATCTGTCGAGTAGGTACTCAGGTACTTCTTGTCAACAAGAACCAATTTTCTCTCTGTCGTGCCACCGGCAAGACCTACTTGGATACGCTGTTGTTTCTGGAGTTGATTTTCACGCTATTTGGTGATGTATTCTCTCTAGATATTAGCTTTCGCTGTACAGGAGTTATTATCATTACCTTATCAAGCTTTTTTTATTAGATTTGGATTATTTGTTGACGACTTGGATAGATTTTGGATTCCCCCCTTTGACTAATTCAAGATGTCTGACCATACTCAAGTCCCCAAGTACAGGCAGTGTAGCGCTAGGGACTGTTCTAGGCGTCTTCCGAAGGCCTCTATAGATCCTCACACCGTTTGTTCCAATTGTAGGGGTAAATCCTGTCAATTGGAAGATCGATGTGAGGAATGCGCTGGGCTTTCGGAATTCGATTTTAATGAATTCCTTAAGAATGCACGTAGGCTAGAGAAGGATAGGATCAGGAGGAGTTCGTCTCGCTCTTTTGATTTTTCCTCTCCCCATGCCCCTCAACCTATTCCTTCCCCTGTAGTGGTGACTCCCGACCCTTCTACTAGCTCTCAGCAACCCTCGATGGCGGACATGATGCGTGCCATTCAGGCTCTTGGTGACAGAGTGGAGTCATTAGCTAATGACCGCAATCAACTCTTGGCCGATGTCAAAGAGTTGAAGGAGAAAAGTGCAGTGGGAAGTGTAGTGAGTGCAAGTGCGGTGAAAAGTGTCAGTGTCAGTGTTACGCATGAGGGTGCATCTGTTCGTGCCAGTCGTCCTCCCAGTCCGGGACCTCTTGCAAGCTCCCAAGCCCAGGGGAGAAGCAATGTCGAAGGACCAAAGGGTTCGACAGGCCTTGATCAGCGTACAGATGTACCCTCAGTGGTTGCGGACGTATCTTGCAGAGATCGTCCCATCCACAAACAGACGAGTGAGCCCATTCATTCCTCGTCTGTGGAAGAAGTTTCTCGTCAGAAACGCTGGACCAAGGTCTCACGACCTCTCAAGCGCAAGGTCCCTTCCGAGCGAGTCCAACGGCCCAGGTGTAGCCACTGGGTCAGTTCGGACTCGCCGCAGTCTTCCGAAGACTGCACACCTCCCAAGAGAGGTAGAGTGGTTCCGCAGCAGGCAATCACTCCGTCTGTTGCCGCACCAACCGCTGTAGACCCTAAGTGGTCTATGCTGCAGTCTATGCAGACTCAGCTAGCTTCCTTCATGCAGGAGTATCGTGCTGAGAAGGTTGACACTGCACCTGTTAACCTACAACCTGCCACGGTTGTGCGCTCAGCAGACACTGCGCTGCCTGCTCCCACACTCCGGCTGTGAGAGCTCCACCACCGATGCGCAGTCGACCCTGCCAGACGCATGTTGACGTTAGCCGACGTGCGGCACCCTCCGTTGACATGCGTGAGCTACCGCATCAGCAGTGGGAAGGTGCTATCAAGCTGCCGTGTTTTGACGCAATGCGGCAGTCTCCGCAACCCACGGCAGTCCCCACCACGCACCATCACTCCGCTTTTGTTGTTGCCAGCTCTCAGACTGACCAGCAGCGGCATGATGTTGGATCCAGTGCAGCTACGCATGCACCCGTGCTGCCGGATTCAGCCGTTCAGCTTTCTTCTCCTCCTTTGCCGCTTCCTCCTCAGCATTCGGATGAAGGAGTCTCTGATGACGACGAAGCTGCTCATTTGGACGATCAACACTCCGACATAGAGGAACCCAAGACTACGCCTCCCTCCTTAGACTTTAGGAAAGTCCTTGCCCTGTTTAAGGAGTTGTATCCGGACCAGTTTGTGTCTGCAACCCCGCGCTCACCTCCCTCTGAGTTCGCTTTAGGCATGCAGTCAGCAGCTCCTGCCTTTACGAAGCTCGTACTCGCGCGCTCATCCAAGAGAGCTTTAAGGGTACTGGGAGAGTGGTTGCAGTACAAGAAGCAACTTGGGAAGACATCCTTCATCTTTCCACCGACCAAGCTTGCTTCCAAATCTAGCGTCTGGTATGCCACGGGAGAGGAACCCGGCTTGGGAGTTCCTGCCTCTGCCCAGGGCGACTTCTCAAGTCTGGTAGACTCTCCCCGCAGACTGGCTATGAGACGCTCCAAGATTTGCTGGACCTTTTCGGACATGGACCATCTTTTGAAGGGAGTTTTTCGTGCGTTTGAGATCTTCAACTTCCTGGACTGGTGTTTGGGAGCGTTAAGCAGAAAGACCTCCCCTTCGGATAAGGACTCTGCCATGCTCATCATGTCATGCATGGACAAAGCCATTTGGGATGGGTCTGGCGAGCTTGCGGCTTCGTACGTGTCTGGAGTTCTTAAGAAGCGAGATCACCTTTGCTCCTTCTTGTCGGCGGGGATCACACCATGTCAGAAGTCAGAGTTGATGTTTGCTCCGCTTTCCAAGTGTCTCTTTCCTGAAGAGCTGATCAAGGGGATTGCCGCCTCGTTGATCCAGAAGGATACCTATGACCTGGTGGCGTCATCCGCACGTAAAGTCACAGCTTTACCTTCCGTGCCTAGACCTAGGATGGACACACCAGCGTCTAGGTTCATTCCGCCCTTTCGTGGCAGAACCTCCAGCAGAGGAGGTACCCGTGCCGATAGTCAACGTGGCAAAAAGAAGAAGGGTTCCAAGTCCTCAAAAGGCAGAGTCTGACTGCCAACCTCTCCAGACAGCAGTGGGAGCCAGGCTCAAGAACTACTGGCAGGCCTGGGAGAACAGGGGTGCAGACGCACAGTCTGTGAAGTTGCTCAGAGAGGGGTACAGGATTCCATTCTTGCGCAAGCCCCCTCTAGCAACTACTCCCATCGACCTCTCTCCCAGGTACAGAGAGGAGGACAAGAGGCTAGCTTTACAGCAAGAGGTGTCTCTCTTGCTACAAAAGGGAGCGGTAGTCATAGTCCGGGACCATCAATCCCCGGGCTTCTACAACCGTCTCTTCTTAGTAGCGAAGAAGACAGGAGGGTGGAGACCGGTGCTGGACGTCAGTGCTCTAAATGTCTTTGTCACCAAGCAGACGTTCACCATGGAGACGACGAAGTCGGTGCTAGCATCGGTCAGGAAGGAAGACTGGATGGTCTCGTTGGACCTAAAGGACGCGTACTTTCACGTCCCCGTCCATCCAGACTCCCAACCTTTCCTAAGGTTCGTCTTTGGAAAGGTCGTTTACCAGTTCCAAGCCCTGTGCTTTGGCCTAAGCACGGCACCTCTAGTGTTTACCAAACTGATGAGGAATATTGCCAAATTCCTGCATTTGGCAGACATCAGAGCCTCCCTCTATTTGGACGACTGGCTTTTAAGAGCTCCGTCAAGTCGTCGCTGTCTGGAGAATCTCAAATGGACTATGGATCTGACCAAGGAATTGGGTCTCCTGGTCAATATAGAAAAGTCCCAACTCGTCCCATCCCAAACTATAGTCTATCTAGGTATGGAGATTCAGAGTCGAGCTTTTCGGGCTTTTCCGTCGGCCCCCAGAATCAGTCAAGCCCAAGAATGCATCCAGAGCATGTTGAAAAGGAACCGATGTTCAGTCAGACAGTGGATGAGTCTAATAGGGACGCTTTCATCGCTGGACCAGTTCATCGCGTTAGGGAGACTCCACCTCCGACCCCTTCAGTATCACCTAGCTGCTCACTGGAGAAAGGACATGACGCTAGAAGCGGTCTCAGTTCCTATATCCGAAGAGGTGAAGTCTGCACTGACTTGGTGGAAGAACAGCATTCTTCTCAAGGAAGGTCTACCACTGGCTGTTCAGACCCTCGACCACCTTCTCTTCTCGGATGCATCGGACACGGGCTGGGGTGCGACACTGGACGGTCGGGAATGCTCGGGCACGTGGAATCCGGATCAAAGAGCACTTCACATCAACTGCAAGGAGCTACTGGCAGTTCATCTGGCCTTGAGAAGCTTCAAGTCCCTCCTTCTAGGCAAGGTGGTGGAGGTGAACTCCGACAACACTACAGCCTTGGCGTACATCTCCAAGCAAGGAGGGACTCATTCGAGGAAGTTGTTCGAGATCGCAAGGGACCTCCTCACCTGGTCAAGAGATCGAAAGATATCGCTTGTAACGAGGTTCATTCAAGGCGACATGAATGTCATGGCAGACCGCCTCAGCCGGAAGGGTCAGGTCATCCCTACAGAGTGGACCCTTCACAAGAATGTTTGCAGCAGACTATGGGCCCTGTGGGGTCAGCCCACCATAGATCTGTTCGCTACCTCGATAACCAAGAGGCTCCCAAATTATTGCTCACCGATTCCGGACCCAGCAGCAGTTCACGTAGATGCCTTTCTTCTGGATTGGTCCCATCTGGACCTGTATGCGTTCCCCCCGTTCAAGATTGTCAACAAGGTACTGCAGAAGTTCGCCTCTCACGAAGGGACACGGTTGACGTTGGTTGCTCCCCTCTGGCCCGCGAGAGAATGGTTCACCGAGGTACTGCAATGGCTAGTAGACGTTCCCAGGACTCTCCCTCTAAGAGTGGACCTTCTGCGTCAGCCGCACGTAAAGAAGGTACACCCAAGCCTCCACGCTCTTCGTCTGACTGCCTTCAGACTATCGAAAGACTCTCAAGAGCTAGAGGCTTTTCGAAGGAGGCAGCCAGAGCGATTGCCAGAGCAAGGAGGACATCCACTCTCAAGGTCTACCAGTCAAAATGGGAAGTCTTCCGAAGCTGGTGCAAGGCGAATTCAGTTTCCTCAACCAATACCTCTGTAACGCAGATAGCTGACTTCCTTTTACACCTAAGGAATGTAAGATCCCTATCAGCTCCTACGATCAAAGGTTACAGAAGCATGTTGGCAGCAGTCTTCCGCAACAGAGGCTTAGATCTTTCCACCAACAAAGATCTACAGGACCTCCTTAAGTCTTTTGAGACCTCAAAGGAGCGTCGGTTAGCCACACCAGGTTGGAACTTAGACGTGGTTTTAAGGTTCCTGATGTCAGCAAGGTTCGAACCGCTTCAATCAGCCTCTTTTAAAGATCTCACTTTGAAGACTCTTTTCCTCGTTTGCTTAGCAACAGCTAAAAGAGTCAGTGAGATACACGCCTTCAGCAGGAACATAGGATTTACATCTGAAACGGCTACATGTTCCTTACAGCTTGGTTTTTTAGCTAAAAACGAGCTCCCTTCTCGTCCTTGGCCCAAATCGTTCGAGATTCCAAGCTTGTCCAGTTTGGTTGGAAACGAACAAGAGAGAGTACTATGCCCAGTAAGAGCTCTTAAGTACTATTTAAGACGTACAAAGCCATTACGAGGACAATCAGAAGCTTTATGGTGTTCTATTAAGAAACCTTCTTTACCGATGTCGAAGAACGCAGTTTCTTATTACATCAGACTTTTGATTAGAGAAGCCCATTCTCATCTGAATGAGGAAGACCATGCTTTACTGAAGGTAAGGACACATGAAGTTAGAGCTGTCGCTACTTCAGTGGCCTTCAAACAGAACCGTTCTCTGCAGAGTGTAATGGATGCAACCTATTGGAGAAGCAAGTCAGTGTTCGCATCATTTTACCTTAAAGATGTCCAGTCTCTTTACGAGAACTGCTACACCCTGGGACCATTCGTAGCAGCGAGTGCAGTAGTAGGTGAGGGCTCAACCACTACATTCCCATAATCCCCTAACCTTTTTTAATCTTTCTCTTGAAATGCTTTTTATTGTTGTTTTTGGGTTGTACGGAAGGCTAAGAAGCCTTTCGCATCCTGGTTGATTTGGCGGGTGGTCAAATTCTTTCTTGAGAAGCGCCTAGATTAGAGGTTGTGATGAGGTCCTTTAGTATGGGTTGCAGCCCTTCATACTTCAGCACCTAGGAGTCTCTCAGCATCCTAAGAGGATCGCGAGGCTCAGTAAGGAAGACGTACTTAAAAAGGCAGAGTAATGGTTCAAGTCGACTTCCTTACCAGGTACTTATTTATTTTATGTTTGTTATTTTGAATAACTGCTAAAATGAAATACGGGATACTTAGCTTCTAATGTTAACATGTATGCTGGTCTCCACCCACCCCCCTGGGTGTGAATCAGCTACATGATCACCGGGTAAGATTAATATTGAAAAATGTTATTTTCCTTAGTAAAATAAATTTTTGAATATACTTACCCGGTGATCATGAATTTAAGGACCCTCCCTTCCTCCCCATAGAGACCCAGTGGACCGAGGAGAAAATTGGTTCTTGTTGACAAGAAGTACCTGAGTACCTACTCGACAGATGGCGCTGTTGTTGTACACCCCCACCTGTATAGCGATCGCTGGCGTATCCCGACCGTAGGTTTTTTCTGTCGGGCAACAGAGTTGCAGCTACATGATCACCGGGTAAGTATATTCAAAAATTTATTTTACTAAGGAAAATAACGTATTTATAGATTTACCTCTATATATTTTATATCTCACCCGCCTTTATTAGGCCTCTTCGATTAGCTTTCCATTTATACTAAACATCGAAATAAATTTTATGTTTTTGTTTATATGCGGCCTTTACCTATTCTATGTAGGCGGTCCTAACTTGGAAAACGAAAGTTAAACAACGTTGAGCCCATTCAACTTTTATTTTTGTTTAGATTAAAACAGTTGCTCTGTAAGAGTGATGAGATGAATATTTTTAGAAATATTTTAAGAAATTTATTCTTTGAATAGTCTTCGTGCTGTTTTTCAAAGATGAACTAACGTTTGGTTTATTTATGCTACGCAGTTTGCGCTCTATCGTTACGATAGAGAAAGAGAGAATCACGGTTTCACTTTGCAGAAAGAGTAAATCGATTTTGACGTTTTGTTCATTCTTCTTTCAAACTGAAGTTTTTTAGATACTAATTAAAAGGAACATGTTAAATTTCAATTTCTGAGTCCTTTCACTTTTTTCCTTTAGTCAAATAACCTGTTATTGACGAAGGGTGAGTGGGCCATTCTCTTGTGAGTGACAAGAGAGAGGGAGAGAGAGTGAGAGAGAGAAAGAGAGAACGATCCGATCTTTGTTCTCGTCCCAAGTCTCTGTACAAGGAGTTTGAGAGCGAGTAACGTTGTTCTCGCTTCAGTTTTTTACTCTCGTCCCAAGTGTACGGGGAGAGAGGATAAAACGTTTTAGTTTTTATTCTCGTCCCAAGGCACTGTACGGTGAGAGATGGAAAACGTAGTCCTTAGTGAACTAGTGTTTAGTCTCATTCACAGTTACTGATCTTTTTAACTTTATATATTTCCGTTTTATTCGATATATATGTATATGTTTATTGATTTTTGCATGTGTGTTTCATTTTGTACTAATGTGCTTACATTATACAGCTCATTTCGCAATTTTAATCTTTTGATTTAAGAGAGAATTGCGTGCTTTAGGTAGAAATCAGTTTTTTTTTTTTTTTCCATGTCTAATGTGAAATTATTAAAAAATGTGATATCAGTGAAGTAAGTGCAAAAACATGTTCTGTGTTGCGGAGGGTTCGTTTGTTCGTGCTTGTCACTTGCCTAGTCCGAGACCTCTTTCAGGCTCCCCTGCACCAGGGAGAAGGAATGTCGTAGGACCTAAGGGAGTGAGGAGTGTAAACCAACGAACAGACGTTCCCTCAAAGGTATCAGACGTTGCTCGTCAAGCACGTCCTTGCCATAAGACAGGAGAGACGAAGTTTCTCCTCGTCTTCCGATGATTCGTCTCTTCAAAAGCCTGGGCGTAAAGTTTCGAGACGTTTGAAACGTTTATTAGTTCCTTCAGAACAAGTTCAACGTCTTAGCTGTAGTCATCATAAGAGTCCCGTTCATAGCGATGACGTTCATGTACAGACGTTTCTGCCACAGACTCGACGTGACGTTGAGCGGTAGACACCGTAGACACAACGTGACGTCGAGTGTCAGTCACTGTAGTCACGATATAGCATCGATCAGCAGTCACCGCTGTTACTACGTGACGTTTGAACGTCAGCCACCGCAGTCACAGGTTGATCCGAAGTTAAGTGTTTTGCAAGATATGCTGTTAAAGCCTTCTTCTTTAATAGAAGCTTTCGATCCTGTTCCTGTGCGAAAGGATCCTTTGCTTTTTGTACGTCACGGTTCTGGGATACGGGATTCGGGTCTTCAACCTTCTAGACGAGCTTTGTTACGCCACGCTGACGTTATCCCTAGTGACAGTTTTGCTGTTTAACGAGATGCGGAGCATAAATCTCGATGTAACTTTGATCGCTTTGAACGTCAGCCACCGCAGTCACAGCGTGACGTTGAGCTGCAGACACGACGTGACGTTGAGCGGTAGACACCGTAGACATGACGTGACGTCGAGGGTCAGTCATCGTAGTCACGATATAGCATCGAACAGCAGTCACCGCTGTTACTACGGGACGTTTGAACGTCAGTTACTTCTGTCACGACGTGTAGTAGAATAACATTCTCTGCAGTCACAACGTGACATCGACCCTCCAACTTTAACTTCTGTTCATATACAAGTTGATGTAGCCTGTCAGGCTTTTCCTTCACGTCATTCCGAATATAAATCTCCTTCTCGCAAGACTTTAGATTTATCAGATGATGTGCCTTCTGAAGAAGTTGATGACCCCCTTTCAACTAATGTACCTTTGGGGAGTCATTCAGAAGATGAGTAACCTAGGGTGGTCCAACAATCCCTTGTTTTTTAATTATGAATTTCTTTAGTGAAATTTTGTCCTACTCGTTTTGTAACGGCTGCTCCGCCGTCTGAGTTTACTCTTGGCATGACTTTCTTCGACTCCTACATTTACAAAGTCAGTTCTCTCTTGTTCTTCCAAGAGGGCCATGCTCTTACTGGGAGACTGGTTGGAATACAGGAGAAGCTCGAGGAGAAGTTCTCGGCTTGGGAGTACCTGCCTCTGCCCAGGGAGACTTCTTAAGCCTAGTGGACTCTCCTCGTCGTCTAGCCATGAGACGCTCCAAGATTTTATGGTCTGCTTCAGAGTTAGACCATCTCCTGTTTGGAGTTTTTTCGAGCGTTTGAAGTTTTTTATTTGTTGGATTGGTCACTGGGAGCCTTAGGTAAGAAGGTCTCTCCAGTTGTCAATGTATTGCTGTACAATTATGTCATGCATGAACAAGGCTATCAGGGATGGCTCCAATGATCTGGCAGCCACGTTCACTGCAGGAACAAGGCTATCAGGGATGGCTCCAATGATCTGGCAGCCACGTTCACTGCAGAAGTACTTAAGATGTAAGTGCGCTCAATGTGTTCATTGTCAAGACAAACTTCACGATGAAGACTACCAAATCTGTCTTGGCAGCAGTAAGGGAAGGCGACTGGATGGTCTCTCTCGACCTTCAGGATGCATACTTCTACATCCCGATTCATCCAAACTTTCAACAACATCTGAGGTTTGTGGACGGGAAAGTAATGTACCAATTGCGAGCACTGTGCTTCGGCCTCATTCCTGCTCCTCTTGTTTTTACAAGGCCCTTGCAAAATGTAGCAAGCTTTCTACTTTTTTTGAGGATTCAGAGCCTCCCTTTATTTTGACGACTGGCTAATCAGGGCGTCGTCATTAAATCGCTGTCTGGAGAGCCTCTAATGGACATTAGACCTAACCAAGGAGCTAGGTCTCATAGTGAACGTAGAGAAGTCGTAACTTACAGTACTCCATCCCGGACTATTCTTTATTTGGGAATGGAGATACAGTGTCGGTTTTTTCGGGCCTTTTCGTCTCCCACAAGAATGGAACAAGCTCTGTTAAAAGTCCTTCACTTGCAAGAGAAAAACAGTTGCTTTGTAAGAGTTTGAACGAGCCTCGTGGGAACTCTTTCATCGCTGGAGTAGTTTATCTCTCTGGGGAGACTCAACCTTTGCCCTCTCCAATTTCACCTAAACCATTGGAACAAGGAGAAGGGCTTAGAGAGTATCTCTTTCCCAATCTCCAACTCAGTCTAGACATGTCTGACTTGGTGGGACAGCAACATCAGACTTTGAGAAGGTCTTTCTCTTGCGATCAAGAACCCAAACCATGTGTTGTATTAAGATGCATCGGATTTGGGTTAGGGAGCTCCACTGGACAGTCTGGAATGGTCGGGTCTTTGGTCCACGGATCAGAAGGAACTCCATTTAAGGCAAGTAACATTTCTCCTTTGGCGAGATTTGTGCAAGGAAAAATGAATGTCTTGGCGGACTGCCTCAGCAGAAGAGGACAAGTCATCTCCATGGAGTGGACGTTGCATAAGACTCTGTGCGAAAAACTATGGATGACATGGGGTCAACCCACCATAGATCTTTTTGCGACTTCACTGACAAAGAGGCTCTCGACTTACTGCTTTCCAGTTCCAGATCCAGAGGCAGCCCACATAGACGCTTTCCTGCTGGACGTTTATGCCTTTCCACCTTTCAAGATCCTAAACAAGGTGCTGCAGAAGTTCACCTCTCACGAAGGGACCAGGTTGACGTTGGTTGCTCCACTCTGGCCCGCGAGAGAGTGGTTCACAGAGGTACTTCTATGGCTGGTAGACGTTCCAAGAAGTCTGCCGTTACGGATGGATCTCTTGCGACAGCCTCACGTAAAGAGATTTCATCAAAGCCTCCCCACGCTTCGTCTAACTGCCTTCAGACTATCGAAAGACTCTCTTGAGCTCGAGGGTTTTCGAAGGAGGCAGCTAGGGCGATCGCGAGGGCTAGAAGATCCTCTACCATCAGGATCTATCAGTCGAAATGGGAGGTATTTAGAGACTGGTGCAAGTCCTCCTCTATTTCCTCTTCCAAGTACCTCTGTAGCGCAGATTGCGGATTTTCTTCTTTATCTGAGAAACGGTCGCTCCCTCTCTGCATCCACCATTAAAGGCTACAGAAGCATGTTAGCTTCTGTTTTCAGGCATAAGGGTTTGGATCTTTCTAATTACAAAGATCTCCAAGACCTGCTTAAGTCTTTCGAGACTTCCAAGGAGCGTCATATTTCGACTCCTGCTTGGAACTTGGACGTGGTCCTACAGTTCCTTATGTCAGACAGGTTTGAACCATTAAATTCAGCCTCCCTGAAGGATCTTACCCTCAAGACACTTTTTTTGGTGAGCTTGGCTTCGGCTAAAAGGGTTAGTGAGATACATGCTTTTAGCAAGAACATCGGCTTCTCCGCTAATAAAGCAGTATGCGCTCTTCAACTTGGTTTTTTGGCCAAGAATGAACTTCCGTCTCGTCCTTGGCCTAAATCATTTGAAATCCCCAGTCTTTCTGAGATTGTGGGGAATGAAGTTGAAAGAGTGCTGTGCCCCGTTAGAGCTCTTAAATTTTGTTTATCCAGAACTAAACCGCGACGAGGTTGTTCAGAGGCTTTATGGTGCTCCGTTAAAAAGCCCTCTTTGCCCATGTCTAAGAATGCGTGGTCTTATTTTATTAGACTTTTGATTCGGGAGGCAAACTCTCATTTAATTGAGAAGGATCATAATTTACTTAAAGTCAAGGCTCATGAAGTTAGAGCGATAGCAACTTCTGTAGCGTTTAAGCAAAATAGATCCATTAAAAGTATTATGGAAGCGACCTTTTGGAGAGGCAAGTCGGTTTTCGCTTCATATTACTTGAAAGATGTCCAGACTCTTTATGAGGACTGCTACACACTGGGACCATTCGTAGCAGCGAGTGCAGTAGTGGGTGAAGGCTCTACCACTACATTCCCTTAATCCCAATATCCTTTTAATCTACTCTTGAAATTTTTAATCTTATTTTGGGTTGTACGGGAGACTAAGAAGTCTTTCGCAATCTTTTTGATTTGGCGGGTGGTCCAAGTGTTGTTTCTTGAGAGCGCCCAGATTAAGGGTATTGATGAGGTCCTGTTATAGGGGTGTTCACCCTGGATATAACAGCTCCTGGGAGTCTTTCAGCATCCTGAGAGGATGGCTGGGCTTCGTGAGGAAAGCAGACTAATGAGGCAAAGTAATCATCAGAGTCAGCTTCCTTACCAGGTACCTATACTTAAGTTGGTTTTTTATGAAATAATTGTCAAAAAACTCTTGAGCATATACGCCTTTATTGTATTAATACTGGTCTCTACCCACCACCATGGGTGTGAATCAGCTATTATATATTCACCGGCTAAGTTTAATATTTAAAAATGATATTTTGATTATAAAATAAATTTTTGAATATACTTACCCGGTGAATAAATAAATTAAAGGCCCTCCCTTCCTCCCCGATAGAGACCCAGCGGACTGAGAAGAACTGGAGAAATTGACAAGTATATGCGGTATCTGGCCGATAGTCGGCGCTGGTGGTCACACCCGCAACCTTCACGGCGATCGCTCGCGAGTTTTTGGAATCTGTCGAGCCGTCGGAGCCGTATATTCAAAAATTTATTTTATAATCAAAATTTCATGTTTCTTTGTTTTCTTAGGCTTAGCATAATTAACCAATCAACAGTAGTTTCTCTAGGTCTGTATTTGCATAACAATTAGTATTACTGATTTTGCAATGCGCATCTCGTTTGTGGCCACAGTTGCATTATCTATAACTTTCTGTACATATGCACAACTGTGTTGAAATATTTTAATTATACACTGCCAGAACTGAGAAATGTCCTGATTTTTAAAAGAAACTTGTTCAGGAAAGAAAATTGCCATATATTTGGAATTGTAAAGGCTATGAAAGCAGGTAGGCTATCATTCTCTACAGCTGAGATAGTTTAGATATGAAAAGGCTATGAAAACACAGGCTATAGTTCTCTACAGCTGAGATAGTTTAGATATGAAATTAGCAAGTTTTAACCAATTGATAAAATATATATTTATTTATTTATTTGTTTATATTTGGTTTGTGTGAGACGAAGATAAAAGGAAAGGGTGATGTTTGGTGAAATGTCTGGTAGAGTGTCTGGGATTGAAAGGGGAAGAGCGAGAGAGGGTGTGGCTTTATTGCTGAGTGAATGGATGACAGGTAAAGTAGTGGAATGGAAGGAGATATCATCTAGGTTAATGTGGGTAAGGGTTAGGTTGGGTAGGGAATGTTGGGCGTTTGTCAGTGTGTATGGGCCAGGTAGTGAGAAAAGTGAAGAAGAGCGGAATGAGTTCTGGAATGAA
The DNA here is from genome assembly GCF_036898095.1 of Palaemon carinicauda. NCBI lineage: Eukaryota > Metazoa > Arthropoda > Malacostraca > Decapoda > Palaemonidae > Palaemon > Palaemon carinicauda. The sequence continues at coordinate 27,672,712 of NC_090745.1, forward strand.
TTAACTAGGTGTGTAGAAGGACTGGGTAGAAAGAATTATGTAGTTGTCATGGGTGATTTAAATGCTAGAGTGGGCACTGGAGAGGTAGAAGGTGTCATTGGGAAGTATGGCGTACCAGGTGAAAATGAGAGTGGTGAGAGACTGGTAGATATGTGTGTAGAGCAAGAGATGGTGATAAGTAATAGCTTTTTCAAAAAGAAAGATAAAAATAAGTATACATGGGTAAGAGTGGCAAATGGAAAAGTAGTAGAAAGGGCATTAATGGATTGTGTTGATAACTAAAAGAATGTTTGGAAGATTGAAAGACGTGCATGTGTTAAGGGGTATGGCTAACGGTATGTCTGATCATTTTTTGGTGGAAGGAAAATTAGTTGTAGCAAAAGAGTGGGGGAATAGAGTAGGTGGATGTAAAAGGGAGCTAGTGAGGGTTGAAGAGCTAATAAAACCGGAGGTAAAAAGTAAATATCAGGAAAGGTTGAAAATGACATATGACGAAGTGAAAGTAAGAGAAACTGGCAATTTAGAGGAGGAGTGGAAGTTAGTAAAAGAGAATTTTGTTGGGATTGCAAGTGATGTGTGTGGCAAGAAGGTTGTTGGAGGCAGCATGAGGAAGGGCAGTGAATGGTGGAATGAAGGAGTGAAGGTAAAAGTGGAAGAGAAAAAGAGGGCTTTTGAAGAATGGCTGCAGAGTAATAGTGTAGAGAAGTATGAAAAATATAGAGAGAAAAATGTGGAAGTAAAGCGCAAGGTACGGGAGGCAAAGAGGGCAGCTGACCTGAGGTGGGGTCAGGGATTAGGGCATTCATATGAAGAGAATAAGAAGAAGTTTTGGAAAGAAGTGAAGAGAGTAAGGAAGGCTGGCTCAAGAATTGAAGAGACAGTGAAAGATGGAAATGGAAGGTTAAAAGGAGAGGAGGCAAGGAAAAGATGGGCGGAATATTTTGAAATTTTCAATATTAAACTTACCCGATAATCATGTAGCTGTCAACTCCGTTGCCCGACAGAATTCTACGGGAGGGATACGCCAGCTATCACTATACTAGAAGGGGGTGTACTCACCAGCGCCACCTGTGGCCAGGTACTACAGTACTTCTTGTTGACACCTCCTCAATTTTTCCTCTGTCGTGCTTCCGGCAAGACGTTCTGGGATACGCTTATGATCTTGGAGTATTTTCACGGCTTTTGGTGAAGTATTTCTCTCAGATTTCGGCTGTCGCTTTACTGGAAAACTTCTATATTAGCTTAGATAGCTATTATTTAGTTCTGATTAATGGTTAACGATCTTTTTGCTTGATTTGGAATCCCCACTTGGCTAACTCTTTGATTCAAGATGTCTGACATTTCACAAGCCCCACCCCATAGACGATGTAGGTCTTGTAATAGGCGTATTCCGAAGGCCTCGGTAGATCCTCACACCGCTTGTTCTGACTGTAGGGAAAGACCCTGTCAGTTGGAAGATCGATGTGAGGAATGCGCCGGACTTTCGGAACTTGATTTTGTCCGATTTCTTAAATATTCAACCAAGTTAGAGAGAGAGAGAGTTAGGAGGAGTTCTTCTCGCTCTTCACTTTTTTCCTCACCTCATGATCCCCTACCTTTTCCTCCCCCTGTAGTGGCTACCCCCGAGCCTACTATTTGCCCTCAACCTGATATGTCTGTTGTTTTGCGTGCCATTCAGGCTTTAGGTGACAAAGTGGAATCGGTGGTTAGTGATCATAAGTCTCTTATGGCCGAAGTCAAGGAACTTAAGGTCAAGAGTGCAGTGGGGGGTAATAGTGCCAGTGCTGTGACAAGTGCTAGTGTCAGTGCAGTGCCAAGTGCTAGTGTCAGTGTCAGTGTGGTGCGTGAGGGTACTTCTGTGCGTGCCAGTCGTCCTCCCAGTCCGGGACCTCTTGCAAGCTCCCAAGCCCAGTTGAGAAGCAATGTCGAAGGGCAAAAGGGTTCGGCAGGCCTTGATCGGCGCACAGAAGTATCCTCGGTGGTTGCGGGCGTGTCTTCCAGAGACCGTCACTCCCACCCGCAGACGATTGAGCCCGTCTTTTACTCGTCTGCTGAAGAATTGTCAGGGAGAAAACGTTGGACTCAGGTCTCAAGACCTATCAAATGCAAAGTCCAGACCTCAAGAGCTCTACAACCTGGCTGCAGTCATTGGATCAGCTCTGACTCGCCGCAGTCATCAGTTGACTGCACACCTCCTAAGAGGAGTAAGGTGCTGCCGCAACAGATCTCTTCTGTTAAGGCTTTGCCTCAGCAGACCTTAGTGTCTGCCGACCCCAAGTTGACTCTACTGCAGTCCATGCAGTCACAACTTGCGGTCTTAATGCGTGAGTGTCAGGCTGAGAAGGTTACACCTCCTCCTGCGATCGCTCCGCCTAACCGCAGTCCTGTCTGCCAGGCGTACGATGTTGAGGCTCCTCAGGATACCTTACCACGTACTGAGTTGCCAGTTTCCAGCGGTGTGCAGCTTCTCCGCCTTCCTTAAGGCAACCTCAGCAATGGGAACAGGAAGCTTATACCTTACTTCCTCCGCTTCCACTTGCGGTTCCACCAGTGAGGCAACACTCTCTTGAGGTACAACAACCTCTCCCATCCATGAGGCAGACACCTCAGCTCTCGCTGCAGCGACCTCAACCCTCCTCAAGGCGAGAGCCTCAACACCTTAGCCTTGCGCCTCAGGAACCTCAACTCGCGAGACAAGAACTGCGTTCTGCGCAGCCACTACCTCAACTCTCGCAGCTCACACCTCAGGAACCTCAACTCGTTCCTCAGGAACCTGCTACTGCGCATCCGCTCACCTTACAGCAAGCGCAACTCTTGAGTCAAGACACTCATGCCAGGAGTCAGCCTCCTCAACCCATGCGCCTACCTTCTGCTACTCCTTTTGACCAGCCTTTGCAGCCTGAACCTCAGGTTTTGCCTCAGCTGGACTTTGGACTTGATCAAAGAACTGGGTCTGTTAGTCAATTTAGAAAAGTCCCAGCTCATTCCCTCCCAATCCATTGTGTACCTGGGAATGGAGATTCGGAGTCAGGATTTTCGGGCTTTTCCATCGGCCCCAAGGATAAGCCAAGCCCTAGATTGCATCCTGAGCATGCTGAAGAGGAGCAGTTGCTCGGTGAGACAAAGGATGAGTCTCACAGGGACCCTTTCATCGTTGGCCCTGTTCGTCGAGCTAGGGAGACTCCACCTCCGCCCTCTCCAATTCCATCTAGCAGCTCATTGGGACAAGGGTTTGACGCTCGAAGCAGTCTCTATCCCGGTCACCAAAGAGATGAAGACCACTCTCTTGTGGTGGAAGACCAATCTCCTTCTCAGGGAGGGCCTATCGCTGGCGGTTCAGACCCCCAATCTTCATCTCTTCTCGGATGCATCGGACTCGGGCTGGGGCGCGACCTTGAACGGACAGGAGTGCTCGGGAACGTGGAACGAGGAACAGGAAACGCTCCACATCAACTGCAAGGAGCTACTAGCAGTTCATTTAGCCCTATTGAACTTCAAGTCCCTCCTGCTAGGCAAGGTGGTGGAGGTGAACTCCGACAACACCACAGCCTTGGCTTACATCTCCAAGCAAGGAGGGACCCATTCGAGGAGCCTATACGAGATAGCAAGGGACCTCCTCATTTGGTCAAGAAGTCTAAACCTCACCCTAGTTACGAGGTTCATTCAGGGCAACATGAACGTCTCAGCAGATCGCCTAAGCAGAAGGGATCAGGTCATCCCCACGGAATGGACCCTCCACAAGAGCGTGTGCAACAGACTTTGGACCTTGTGGGGTCAGCCGACAATAGATCTTTTTGCCACCTCCATGACCAAGAGACTTCCTTTGTACTGTTCCCCAGTTCCAGACCCAGCAGCAGTTCATGTGGATGCTTTTCTGCTGAATTGGTCCCATCTCGACCTTTACGCATTCCCACCGTTCAAGATCATAAACAAAGTCCTTCAGAAGTTCATCTCGCACGAAGGGACACGGCTGACGCTGGTTGCTCCCCTTTGGCCTGCAAGAGAATGGTTCACAGAGGTACTACAATGGCTGGTCGACGTCCCCAGGACTCTCCCTCTAAGAGTGGACCTTCTACGTCAACCTCACGTAGACAGGTTGCACCCAAACCTCCACACTCTTCGGCTGACTGCCTTCAGACTGTCGAAAGATTCGCTAGAGCTAGAGGCTTTTCGAAGGAGGCAGCCAGTGCGATTGCCAGAGCAAGGAGGGTATCCACTCGTAGAGTCTACCAATCCAAGTGGGAAGTCTTCCGGAGCTGGTGTAGAGCCAATGCAGTTTCCTCTACCAATACCTCTGTAACCCAAATAGCTGACTTCCTATTACATCTTAGGAATGAGAGATCCCTTTCAGCTCCTACGATTAAAGGGTACAGGAGTATGTTGGCTTCAGTTCTCCGCCACAGAGGTTTGGACCTTTCTTCCAACAAGGAACTTCAAGACATCCTTAAGTCTTTTGAGACTTCTAAAGAACGTCGTCTACCCACTCCAGGCTGGAATCTAGACGTAGTCTTAAGGTTCCTTATGTCACCTAGGTTCGAACCTCTTCAGTCAGCTTCCTTCAAGGACCTTACCCTCAAGACACTTTTTCTCGTCTGCCTTGCAACAGCTAAAAGAGTCAGTGAGGTTCATGCCTTCAGCAAGAACATTGGGTTCACATCCGAATCTGCAACATGTTCTTTACAGCTCGGATTTTTAGCTAAGAATGAACTTCCTTCACGTCCTTGGCCTAGATCGTTTGAAATTCCTAGCCTCTCCAACATGGTAGGTAACGAGCTAGAAAGAGTTCTTTGCCCTGTCAGAGCTCTGAAATTTTATCTTAATAGGTCAAAACCTATTCGAGGACAGTCAGAAGCCTTATGGTGTGCAATCAAGAAACCTTCGAGGCCCATGTCCAAAAACGGGGTTTCGTATTATATAAGGCTTCTGATTAGAGAAGCCCATTCTCACTTGAAGGAGGAAGACCTTGCTTTGCTGAAGGTAAGGACCCACGAAGTGAGAGCCGTAGCTACTTCGATGGCCTTTAATAAAAACCGTTCTCTGCAGAGCATAATGGATGCAACTTATTGGAGGAGCAAGTCAGTGTTTGCATCATTTTATCTTAAAGATGTCCAGTCTCTTTACGAGAACTGCTACACCCTGGGACCATTCGTAGCAGCGAGTGCAGTAGTAGGTGAGGGCTCAGCCACTACATTCCCTTAATCCCATAACCTTTTTTAACCTTTCTCTTGAATGCTTTTATTGTTGTTTTTATGGTTGTTACGGTAGGCTAAGAAGCCTTCCGCATCCTTTTGATTTGGCGGGTGGTCAATTCATTCTTGAGAAGCGCCTGGGTTAGAGGTTGTGTAGAGGTCCTTTAGTAGGGGTTGCAGCCCTATATACTTTAGCACCTTAGAGTTGATTCAGCCTCCTAAGAGGAACGCTGCGCTCAGTAAGGAAGACGAACTTAATAAAGGCAGAGTAACGGTTCAAGTCGACTTCCTTACCAGGTACTTATTATTTCATTGTTATTTTGAGATAACTGATTATATGAAATACGGGATACTTAGCTATCCTTTAGTCTTGTACACTGGTTTTCACCCACCCCCCTGGGTGTGAATCAGCTACATGATTATCGGGTAAGTTTAATATTGAAAAATGTTATTTTTATTAGTAAAATAAATTTTTGAATATACTTACCCGATAATCATGATTTAATTGACCCTCCCTTCCTCCCCATAGAGAACCAGTGGACCGAGGAAAAATTGAGGAGGTGTCAACAAGAAGTACTGTAGTACCTGGCCACAGGTGGCGCTGGTGAGTACACCCCCTTCTAGTATAGTGATAGCTGGCGTATCCCTCCCGTAGAATTCTGTCGGGCAACGGAGTTGACAGCTACATGATTATCGGGTAAGTATATTCAAAAATTTATTTTACTAATAAAAATAACATGTTTACTGAATGTTGAGGATAATAAGGAGGCAGATATAATTGCTGTTGCAGGTGTTGAGGTGCCAGTGATGGGAGATGAGAATGAGAGAGAGATTACAATAGATGAAGTGAGGAGAGCACTAGATGAAACGAGAGTAGGAAAAGCATCTGGTATGGATGGTGTGAGAGCTGAGATGTTGAAGGAAGAGGGTGTGACTGTACTTGAATGGTTGGTGAGATTGTTTAATATGTTTTGTGTTGTCAATGGTACCAGTAGATTGGGTTTGTGCATGTATTGTACCACTATGTAAGGGTAAGGGAGATGTGCATGAGTGTTGTAATTCAAGAGGTATTAGTTTGTTAAGCGTAGTTGGAAAAGTGTATGGTAGAGTAATGATTAATAGGATCAAGGATAAAACAGAGAATGCAATCTTAGAAATACAGGGTGGTTTTAGAAGAGGTAGGGGTTGTATGCATCAGATTTTTACATTAAGGCAGATATGCGAGAAATATTTAGCAAAAGGTAAGGAGGTGTATGTTGCGTTTATGGATCTGGAGAAAGCGTATGATAGAGTTGATAGGGAAGCAATGTGGAATGTGATGAGGTTATATGGAGTTGGTGGAAGGTTGTTGCAAGCAGTGAAAAGTTTCTACAAAGGTAGTAAAGCATGTGTTAGGATAGGAAATAAAGTGAGTGATTGGTTTCCGGTGAGAGTGGGGCTGAGACAGGGATGTGTTATGTCACCGTGGTTGTTCAACTTGTATGTTGATGGAGTGGTGAGAGAGGTGAATGCTCGAGTGCTTGGACGAGGATTAAAACTGGTAGACGAGAATGACCGTGAATGGGAGGTAAATCAGTTGTTGTTTGCGGATGATACTGTACTGGTTGCAGACACAGAAGAGAAGCTTGGCCAATTAGTGACAGAATTTGGAAGTGTGTGTGAGAGAAGGAAGTTGAGAGTTAATGTGGGTAAGAGTAAGGTTATGAGATGTACGAGAAGGGAAGGTGGTGCAAGGTTGAATGTCATGTTGAATGGAGAGTTACTTGAGGAGGTGGATCAGTTTAAGTACTTGGGGTCTGTTGTTGCAGTAAATGGTAGATTGGAAGCAGATGTACGTCAGAGAGTGAATGAAGGTTGCAAAGTGTTGGGGGCAGTTAAGGGAGTAGTAAAAAATAGAGGGTTGGGCATGAATGTAAAAAGAGTTCTATATGAGAAAGTGATTGTACCAACTGTGATGTATGGATCGGAGTTGTGGGGAATGAAAGTGACGGAGAGACAGAAATTGAATGTGTTTGAGATGTGTGTCTAAGGAGTATGGCTGGTGTATCTCGAGTAAATAGGGTTAGGAACGAAGTGGTGAGAGTGAGAACGGGTGTAAGAAATGAGTTAGCAGCTAGAGTGGATATGAATGTGTTGAGGTGGTTTGGCCATGTTGAGAGAATAGAAAATGGCTGTCTGCTAAAGAAGGTGATGAATGCAAGAGTTGATGGGAGAAGTACAAGAGGAAGGCCAAGGTTTGGGTGGATGGATGGAGTGAAGGAAACTCTGGGTGATAGGAGGATAGATGTGAGAGAGGCAAGAGATCCTGCTAGAAATAGGAATGAATGGTGAGCGATTGTGACGCAGTTCCGGTAGGCCCTGCTGCTGCCTCCGATGCCTTAGATGACCGCGGAGGTAGCAGCAGTAGGGGACTCAGCATTATGAAGCTTCATCGGTGGTGGATAATGTGGGAGGGTGGGCTGTGGCACCCTAGCAGTACCAGCTGAACTCGGTTGAGTCCCTTGTTAGGCTGGAGGAACGTAGAGAGTAGAGGTCCCCTTTTTTGTTTTGTTTCATTTGTTGATGTCGGCTACCCCCAAAATTGGGGGAAGTGCCTTTGGTATATGTATGTAGGTATGTATATTTGATTCAAGCTAATTTAGCATAATTTCTATAGGAAATGGATGATTGGTTAACTCCCTGTCACCTAGTAATTATGAGAGACTACAGTCCTAGAATCAAGGTGATTCTTGGGAGAAGCCAATTAAAGGACAACTAAAAAACAAGGTATGAAAAAAGTGAATGTTAATGCTAAATGATTTATCGTGCCTTAGTTTAGAGTAGGCCAAGGTACATCCCTAATCTGGTTCAAGTAGGAAGTGGTTCCCTAAATTAGGGAAGTTTGGGTCAGGAAGCATCCTTTTCATTCACTTTATGGTAAATGGGTTCTGAAATCAGATTAGCAAGGTAGGACCTGGTGCTGAGATTACAATTGGATGAAAAAGGTAAGGAAAAAAGTTATGGGTATAGTTTTTCACTATGATGCTAAATTTTGTTAATTCACTATTGGGGTGTTAACCACATATTTTGGATGACATTGGATATTAAGATTTATAGAAATCTGAGGAAAATTAAAAGCATTTTACACTTGTCCTCAAAGGTTAAAAAGATTCATTAAATATACACACATTCATTAAAAAGATTCATTAAATATACACACATTCATTATATATATATATATATATATATATATATATATATATATATATATATATATATATATATATATATATATATATATATATATATATGTGTGTGTGTGTGTGTGTGTGTGTGTGTGTGTGTGTGTGTTCTTACAAAGCTGGTCTAGTGTAGAATAAATAAAAAATGTATTTATTCATGGATTTGATTTGTGTATTTAAGAGGATTAGCCAGTTCTTAAGGTGAGTTCCTCTCATGAAGGTTTAAGTTTGGTATGTAAATTACATAAGATGTTCGTCGTTAATTTCATTGTATTCTTTATTCAAGTCAGTATATGTAAATTTACATTATTTTTAAGAGTTTAAGTTTTTATTTCATGTATTTTTGTTATGAAGTCTTACGTAATCTGTTTAAGAGTGTCATATGACCCTACGAGGTATGAACCAGGGCTTATGTAATTATTTTATATTTCTATGAGGTATTGCATCATGTTTGTGAGAAAATACACAATTCTTATATTTGCCACATGTTTTGGAAGGTTCTCGAAACCTCAGTGTTAGATTTTTTTGTTATTTCCAAGGACGGTAGGCGGGCAGAGGTAGCTGAGAGAGAGTCGTCCCACTGGTGCGTTGGTGGCATCTGTTACATAATAATTGGCAACTCTGGCGTCACTGAGCCAGCCCCCAAGCTTCCAGATTTCTGACCTAGAAGAATGTAGAGTTACTAAGTTCATATATATGCGCCCCCTGGGATGCATAGCAGCAGAAGAGAAACGGCCTGTCATGTGAACGAGCCAAAGTTCATCCCTCTCTCTCTAGTACCTCTAGTGTGTGTCCTCTCCAAAGTGATGAAGTTTAATTACATCATCTATTGTGTGTGCTGTATTGAAACGTTACCGAAGACATTAAAGGTGATTTTAAATTTATTGTGTTGTGGTGAGTGCTGGTATAGTGTAAATCTTTGTAACTGGCCCAGGGAGATTTATGTAAAAACATGGAGTATACTTATTTTGACATTACTTTGTACGAGCTAAATAATCACCAGTTTCTTAGTTACTTTATGTAATTTTTATAAGAGTTTAATCATTAAAGTGTTAAAGGTTAACTTTTTTCATTAAGTATCAAGATTAAATGTTGGTGTAAAATTTTTTTTTCAGTGAAACAAGTGATTGTATAATTTTCATAAGTATTAATTTCTTTTGCTCAGACTTAAGATTTTGTGTGATCTATTTTTTTTATGCAAATTCTTTCAAAGTGTTGTAATTTTTATCGAATATATTTTTGTGAAGAGTGTAATATTTCAATCACCAGTGTTTATTTCAGTACTCACTTGTATCCCTATTAAAGAATCGAAGTAAGAGGTTGTTTGAATACATTAGTTCTTAATAATAATTACACAGTTTTGTTTTGAGTGTACTCAAAAGACCTGTGGATATTCAGTGTTTTTATATATTGCTGTCTCAGAGCTTGGGTATTAATATTTTCAAGTGTAACGGATCTAATGTAAAATCAAAGAGGTGAGTTTGGAACTCGAGAGGTTGTGTAGCTTGCCAGTTATGATATATAATATACTTTACTGTATTATATTTTTGGTTCCGAGATGTGGGACCATAATATAATATATTTTTGGTGCCCAGACCCTTGGGATTGTGCGAGTCTGTTTTAAATATTGGTGAAAACTGGGCCGTGTTTTGATGAAAGGTTTGAACAATTTTAGTGTTGATAGGATTCTGTGTATTGTTAGGATATATTTTTTTAGAGGTAAAACTTATTTGTAAAAGTATAAGATGGCACAGTTTAATATCCAAGAGTTTTTTTAATAACCCAAATGTTCAGGAATTGTCAGAAACTAATGTAACTAAAGCTCAGTGGCTCTCTATTTAAATGGCATGTGGTGGCCATGCAACAAGTGGAATGATTAAAGTCCAAATCAAGTGTCTAGCCTTAGAAGCATTAATAAACTCGGGGAAATTGTCGGTACAAGATATTGTAGCAGCTCGTGAACTGTTGAAGAAAGCTGAAGAAGAATTTGTAGCGAAGCAAGGACCAGGTGACCCATAAAGTGAAGGCATGAAAGCAGAACGGGATGTAGAGGCTGAGATTCAACGAATTGCAGAGGAAGAAAATTTTATTCAAGTTGAAAATGATGGTAAGACAGTAAGAAAGACAGACAGAAGAGGCACGACATGCGAAGGAAATAGAAGCAAGACGAGAAGAAGAAGAGAGGGAAGTCGCAAGACATGCGAGGAAAATGGAAAAAAAAAGAGAGAACGAGAAGAAAAGGAGAAAGAAGAGGCAAGAGAAATAGCACGACATGCGAGGGAGTTAAGCTGTTGAATGCTCGTGCATGGTCGGAAACGCAGACAGTGGCGACCCCTGCTATGCATGATCCTGTGTTTAATGTGTTGAATGCCCAGAGGTTAATTCCAAAGTTCAAAGAAGAGGCTTTTGACGAATTCTTTGATCATTTTGCAACGATTGCATCAACGATGCAATGGCCCAAAGATAAATGGTCTGTGTTATTGGAGAGTGTACTCTTTGGGAAAAGTCGCTGTACTTGTCTGTCCTTATCTCAGGACTATAGGAAAGACTATCAAGAAGTGAAGGGGAGCGTTTTGCAAGTCTATCATATGACCCATGAATATTATAATGAAAGGTTCCGAAGTTTGAGGAAGGACGAGAAATTGACTTTCCTGGATTGTGTTTACAATGTTTTAAGAGATGGACAGAGACTGCTAAGGTGAGGGAGATGGCTGATTTAGAAGAAATGATAGTGCTAAAATATTGTCTACAAGGAATTCCTGAACATATTCTATCGTACGTGAGAGAGAGAGAGAGGTGAAGAAACTTTATAAAGCCGCTTTGTTGAGTGAAGATTATAATATTATCAGTCGTAAACCCTCCTCGGGTATGAAGTTTCAACCGTCGTTCCGACCAAGTGTCAAGTATTCGCCGAACCCTGGAAACCAGTTCAGTAATAACTATGTGAACAAGTTCAATAGCTCTGGTACTGTTCCTAAGCAGATTGAGATGGTACCATAGCAACAATCGTCGAATCTTCTTCCTTCAAGTATTGTAAAAGATGTGCAGAAGGTTAATATTGTCTGTTTTAAGTGCGGCAAGAGAGGCCATATCAGTAAGGAATGTTGGTTGAATCAACTGAAGGCAGTCGCCCAAGTGGTTAAGGACGACTTGACTTCACAGAATGCGAAGATGAAGAAACAATCGGGAAAGAACGAAGAGGAGAATGAACCAGCCAACGTTTACACGACGAACAGGACAAACCCAAACAGCGTGAATGCCTTTAAACCATATATTTATGAAGGTATGTTAGCAGCAATAGATGGGAATGAGCGAACCCCGGTCAAGATATTGAGTGACACAGGTTGCAACCATTGTGTGGTGATACGAGGAGTAAACCCATTGGTGGAACACTCACTCACAGGAGACTCAGTTATTTTGAAGGGAATAGGCGGTGACGAGGTTACTGTTATTTGCCGTTTGAGACTGTCATGCGAGTTGGTGACATAATTCTGATTTTGCGGTAAAGGATTCATTGGCTGTCGAAGGAGAAGTCCTGCTGGGTAATGAGGTTGGTTGAGCACCATTTGTGCCTTGTCCCATTGCAACGGAGAAACCATTGAAGTATGGTCCTATGATTGGACTCGAGAAGGACTACCCGTACCTGTTTCCTAGTTGTGTGACGAGTAGGAGTATGATGAAAAAAGTGGCTGCTGAAGAAGAAAAAGAAACCGAAGGATTGATGAATTTGGAGGATTTATTTTCCGAAGAAGAGGATTCTTTTGACGGTACGCAAGAGGAGAACTCCCGAGTAAACCCAAGAGAAGAGGAATGCCAGACGAGTAGAAAAGAAGGCAAAGAAGAAAGGGACCTGAAAGAAATAGAAAATTCAGCATTAGAAGTAGGACAAGTGAATAGGAAAAGGCTGATAGGATTACAACGGAAGGATGCAACGTTAACAGAATTATTGTATCGTGTGGTGGACGAGACGGAGGTACAGCTGTCTCCGACCTGTTATTATCTTAAGGATGGGTTGCTTATGAGGAAGCATAGACTCGCCGATATCCCTGGGAATGCCTAATGGGTTATATACCATCAGATATTAATTCCCGTACCGTTGAGAAGACAGGTGATAAGGAAGACGACGGAGAAGATTATTAAACACTTTTTCTGGCCCAGCATGCATAAGGACGTGAGCCAGTGTTTTCAGCTTCGGCCACGATGGTACTAGTTCTATGAAGGAAACTCTTACTAAACAAGGCCCTTTGTAAACAGCTTTTCACTACCCCGATCAGTCTCTCGTAAAATCCTCCCTTCCATGGGGCTCTGGGGGTAATGAATTTCCACTCTAAATTATTATTATTGATTATTATTAATATTATTAACTATTATTATTTTATTATTATTATTATTTTATCATTATATTATTATATTATTCCACTCTTAAATTATTATTGTTGATTATTATTAATATTTCTTACTTCTGTCTCTTCACTGATTTCCCTTAAAGACTTACTTGCTGCAATGAAGTTCGGTGCGTTGTCACTTATTAAAAGCCTTGAAAGTCAGTTTGTTCTGTAACTGATATACAAACCACACTATTTAATAGGGGTTATTACTTTCGGCGTAGCTGAAATGACGGGCCATTAGAATTTTAACGAGGGATTACTACCCCACTACTAGTTAGCGGGGCTTAGGGAGGGTAGCCTGCTACCCCCCCCCCCTCACACACACCTGTGCTTGAGCTCACTTTGCTCTCGGCTCGGGTGGTAGTCAGACGTGTCCGCTCTCACCCTCGCCTCTTTGTCAGCCATTAATGCTTTTGTCTTTTTACTTGCTTTTTCTTATACTTGTAATATATATATAAAAATTCTTAATGTTCATGTATATATTTGTGTATAGAAATGTAGTAAGTTTTCTTTTCAGTGTTTGTGCTGTGTGTGTGATGTACGTCAACATCTCTTGCGTAGTGCAAGGCCACCACAGTTCCACTTCGTGGGGAACGACCTCTCCCTCTCTGGTCCATCGGTCTTCCCTTCGGCATATATCCGTTAACTCGGCCGCCGCAGGGGATTCGTCATCGCCTGGACTCTCTTCATTCATCTACTATCTTCGTTTTTCCTCTTTTCCTCCGGGAAACTTGGATTCTCAGCGTAGATTGACTACGGACTCTCTCTACTCGAGGTCGTTCACCTTTACTACCTACTATTATAGAAGCTCCTTTCCTGTTGCGGGTTAAGTTGCTATTCCGTTTGTTTGTCTCAATCATTTTTAGTGAAATCTAATTGTATTTTAACTTTTCAGCTTTCTCCGTGCGGAACACTTCCCTTCGGGGGGTCAGTGGTTCTCACTTTTAGTAAATATTCTTAGATGATTTAGATAATTAATTCTGTTATAATTCTGGTTTTTTTTATTACAGTTACTCTGCCCCCCCTTCTCCCGTGGATGTCATCTGGGGAGGGAGGGCGCATACTTAATTCTTATTTTATGTTATTCCCGTGGGGTTTCTCTTCGGAGTTCCTCCCTAGGGAATTTCTGCTAAAATAATTATTTAATTTTATTTTCCCAGTTAACTATGCAGTTCTTCGTTTGACTAAAGAGTGCCAACGAAGCAGAGCTGTCCTGTTCATGCCTGGGGAATCTGCTGTCGCTGCCGTCCCTTAGAGGACGTCGTCATGGGCGTTATCCCTTCTCTTAGAAGTACTCCCACGACAGCATGCCAGCACTTCAGATCATCTTAGATCACTAAAGGAGGTTCGCCTCCAGGGGTTGGACAACTTCCCTTCCGAGGGAGGTTTCCTCCCCAGGTGTGAGGTTTTCTCCCTTCAGAGGGAGAACTTCCCATACCTTAATAAATTCATCGCCTTCGACTACTGTTGCTGCTCTTTGGCCAGACTTTTCTCCCCCCTTGCTGAGTTTCTCTTCCTTCAGAGGTAGAGCACAGTCTTGGCAAGTCTCTTCTACGAAGTGTTCACTCCTCTCGTTCGCGAGAGAGGCCACTCATAGAGACTCCTCTTCAGAGGATCGTTCCTGATAAGGTCAGCTTGCTGATCCAACGGCCCTAAGGGGCGTCACCAAGAGTGTGTTCAGGTCTCTTCTACGAAGTGTCACCTCTCTTGTTCGCGAGAGAGACCACTCATAGAGACTCCTCTTCAGAGGATCGGTCCTGATAAGTTCAGGTTGCTGATCCAACGGCCCTAAGGGGCTTCACCACGAGTGTCTTCAAGTCTCTTCTACGAAGGGCACCTCTCTCGTTCGCGGGGGGGGGGGGGGGGTGGTGCCGGACTGTAGCCGTTCTTCTGAGATATAACCTCAGACTCCTTACTGGGCACAGTAGGAGAAGGTCTGGGACATCTGTTACAGAACGGAGACTCGAATCCGGAAGGAGTCGAACTGAGCGCCCGACACCCCCTGATTTTGAGTCTTAGCACCAAACTCAGGGACGAGTTTAAACGTTACCTTCCCCCCATACCCTTGCATGGGCGATGTCATATGAGAGACTATGAAGGTCACTGACTCGCTTGGCCGAAGCCAAAGCTAGTAAGAACACCGTCTCTCAAGTAAGGGGGTGAACTGAAGCCTGGCGTAATGGTTCATAGGGAGGTCTCTTAAGAGACCTGAGAACCCGAACCACGTTCCATGGAGGAGGTCTCACACCCGACTGAGGGCAGGTAAGTTCATAACCTCGTATGAGTAGGGAAAGTTCCAGCGAGGAAGAAAGATCATTCCTTTGAGCCTAAGGCTAGACTTAAGTCCAAGCGATAGCCTTTCACTGCCGAGACTGAAAGGCGCCTTTTCTTCCCGCAAATACACGAGGAGCTCCGCTATTACTGGAATAGTGGCATCGAGTGGAGAGATACCCCTTCCAAGACACCAACCACAGAAGACTTTCCACTTTGCCTGGTAGACAGATGCGGATGATTTTCGCAGATGTCTAGACATCCTAATCGCAACTTGTTGCGAAAATTCCTCTCTCAGAGAGGAGATGCTGAATAGTCACCAGGCGTGAAGTCGTAGCGAAGCTGCGGCTTTGTGGAAGATGCTGGCATGTGGTTGTCTGAGTAGATCGTGTCGTGGAAGGAATTCTCTCGGAAGTTCCGTTAGCAATTACAGAAGGTCCGGAAACCATTCCGCGTGATGCCATAGCGGAGCTATGAGGGTCATTGAAAAATTGACCGATATTCTGGTGTTGTTGAGCACCCTCCTCATCAGACAGAACGGAAGAAAGGCGTACACGTTGATGCTGTCCCCCCGTTGTTGGGAGGCATCTTGCTAGAGTGCCTTGGGATCCGGGACTGGGGGGAAGTACAGTGGAATCTTGAAGATCAGCGCTGTCGCGAACAGATCCACTGTCGGGGAACCCCACAAAGTCAGGACTTTGTTGGCTACTAGATGACACAAAGACCACTCGATACTCACTATCTGAGACGCTCTGCTCAGATTGTCGGCGAGCACATTAATCTTGTCTGGAATGAAACGCGCCGATAGTAGAATCGAGCGGACTTCGGTCCATCTCAGTATCTCTACTGCAAGATGGGATAGCTGCTTCGAAAAGGTACCTCCTTGCTTGTTGATGTAAGCCACTACTGTGGTGTTGTCGCTTTTTACCACCACAGAGTGACCTGCCAGGTATTGTTGGAACTGCTGAAGGGCCAACAAACCGGCCTTCATCTCTAGACGATTTATATGGAGGCACTTTTCTGATTCTGACCACAGGCCAGAGGTCCTGTGGTACAGAACATGCCCCCCCCCCCCCCTTTCTTTGAGGCGTCCGAAAACAGAATTAAATCCGGGGTAAGGACGAGAAGATCCACTCCTCTTCGTAGGTTCTCGACTGTCACCCACCACTGGCAGTCCGTCCGTTCCGCAGGACCCATAGGGATCATGACGTCCGGGGAATCGCAACCTTGATTCCACCGGCATTTGAGCCGCCACTGGACAGATCCCATCCTGAGGCGATCGTTGGGAACTAGACGAGCCAAGGATGAAAGGTGACCAAGGAGACGTAACCACGATTGGGTTGGAAGCTCTTCTCGACTGAGGAAAGGGCTTGCGACCCCTCTCAGCCTTGCTATCCTGTCTTTTGATGGGAAGGCTTTGTGGAGATGTCTATAATCATGCCTAGGTAAACCAGTCTTTGAGTGGGAAGCAGAGAGGACTTCTCGAGATTTACCATGATCCGCAGATCCTGGCAAAGTCCTAGAAGTTTGTCTCGGTGTCGAAGAAGGGATGACTCCGAGTCTGCTAGGATCAGCCAGTCATCCAGTTAACGGAGGAGACGGATGACGATCCTGTGTGCCCACGATGATATTAGGGTGAACACTTCTGGTGAAACCCTGTGGTTCTGTGGAGAGACCGAAACACGGCACCTTGAACTGGTACCCCTTGTGGTCTAGGCTGAATCCTAAGTACTTCCTTGAAGACGGATGGACTGGGATCTGGAAGTAACTGTCCTTCAAATCCAGTATACACATGAAGTCTTGCAGCTTTACTGCAAGACTGACCGTGTTTGCGGTCTCCATGCTGAACGGAATTTGCTTTAGTCTGGACCTCTGCCCTAAAGGCAGATTTCCCTTGCTGATCCCATGGCAAGGGAGCTAAATGACACCGGATTCGTCCTCAGGGGAGGTAGAGATGTTGTGAACGGGACGCGATATCCCCGA
>NC_090745.1:27694763-27697263 GCF_036898095.1 Palaemon carinicauda
TTGGCAACCGGAGCATTTAGAACTTCACCCATTCCAAGCCTCCTTGTTAACACTGGAGAATTGCCGTTGGATCTTTACCGTTAGTCTTCTATTATTCGGTATCGGTTTAGGTTGCAAAGACTTCCTAATTCTTTAGCCTATCAGACTGCAAGCCTTGTAAAGCACACATCATAATTTGAGTTGCACCCAAAATCTCCTCAACCTTGTGGTTTTTGGGCCAAACAATAGATAGACATTCTTGAAATAGCTAGAACGAAGGTGTTTCCATTTAAGGTATCATCAACGCCTCCGTGGAAATTACGAGAGGTATCTTATTGTAAATATTTTAAATACTTGATTGGAGTAATTTTACCATTTTTAGTGATGCAATGAGTGTTCTTCAAGCTTTAGAAGTTTTTAATTCCAGTAACCCTTTACTTTTAAATATTTTAGAATGGCTGTTTATTATTTGGATGAGAGGTAAAAAAGTTAAAATTGTACTGGGTTCCAGCACACTTAGGTGTGTCTGGAAACGAGAAGGCAGATATACAGGTAAAGAATGCAGCTGCTGAGTTGCCACTAAGAAGGTATCCCATTCTTTGTGATGATTGTTTACCCAACATTATTTGATTTCTAATAGTTGGCAACAGCATTGAGATGGTTTGGTTGAAAATAAGATGTGAGTTAACGAATGTTATATCCCCCTAAAGGTATAACATGATGCCCCGAAAATGGTTGACTACTCTTTGTCGTCTCCGCATTGGTCACACTCGGTTGACACATGCATATCTGCTTACTGGCCAATACCAGCTATATTGCGACGACTGTTTGGTACCTTTGACAGTGAGGCAGTTGTTGACCGAATGCCGCACTTAGTGTAGTGAAAGAAAGATATCTGTTTGAGGCTCGAGGTGAGGATAGCAGGTTCATCCTTGCCAAGGTTCTTGGACATGGTGTGTCCTACCACACTAGCAGTATTTTTAGCTTTACTTCAGAAGCAGGTCCTCTGAAAGCTATTTAACTTTTAAAATGACATCTTTGTTTTTATGGTTTTAATTGAATATTCTTTTATTCTTTATTTATAATAAATATCTGTGTCAATGACCTTAGATGTCAGAAAACCTCAAATCAATCAATCAATTTCTTCTATTTATCTTCCGCCCAACCTCGTGTGATATTTCATGCATTCTGGTAAGCAAGCATTGCAAATCTTATGTTATTCTGCTAACAAGGACATCATCTTCAGCATACTCTAGGTCTGCTAAATTCCTATCACCAATCCAGTTCAAACCTTCTCCACCATCTCTGATTGTTCTACACATTACAAAATCCATGAGGAGGATAAACAACATAGGTGACAACACATTCCCTGGAAATAGTCCTCTGTTCACTGAAAATTCATTTGATAAGACTCCATTAACATTATCTTTGCAATTGCTATGCTCATGAACAGAATTAAGCAAATTTAAATATTTAAGAGAAATCCCATAATAACACAGGACTCTCCACAAAATTGGCCGGTGCACACTATCAAAGGTTTTTTCATAGTTCACAAATTCCATCAAAAGGGGATTTCTATATTCTACGTATTGTTGTACAACATGTCTAAAAATGAATATTTGGTCAGTGCAACTTCTATCTTTTCTAAATAATGCTCGTTCATCTCTCAGCTTTTCATCAACCCTTCTCTCCAGTCTCCTCAGAATAAGCATACTAAATATTTTCATAACAACCAGGGCCCTCACATACCTAACTGCCGCCCCAGGGCAAAGTTCCTAGTGACACCCCCTCCCCCCCGCCGCCGCTCCCATACCTACATTCAGCTCCAACCCACCAGTTCCAATTCCACCCCCTTTTTAAATCACTTTGCTTCCCATGGCCCTGTATATAGAAACTTAACTATACTGTAAGGCCTAGTTACAGGATATCGAAATATATAATAACAGATTAATTACACTGGTGAAAAGTATTTTATATTAAGTGACTTACAAAATAACAAAAAAACAGCTCTTGATTTTTGCTTCATAAATACACATTATCAGCAATGAAGACTTTGAAGTAAAAGAAAATAAATTGATTTCAAAACAAAATTCCATCAGCAGTACAAAAACATTCAACCATGACATAATAAATTTCATTATCAAACATTAACAAGATTTATTTACATATCAGAATTAGGAAGAAAATGAATACATATATACTTTTCATTATTTGGTAGAAAATGGAATATACTACATATCTATGTATATACATATATCTATACACACACACACACACACATATATATATATATATATGTATATATATATATATATATATATATATATATATATATCTCCATCCATATACATATATATATACATGCATACATATATATAATTTATATATATACATATATATATATATATATACACATAAATATATATATATATACAAATATATATGTATATATATATACACACATATATATACATATATACAGTATATATATATATATATATATATATATATATATATATAT
>NC_090745.1:27699763-27704763 GCF_036898095.1 Palaemon carinicauda
TCGTATCTCTTGGCATAGTTCTGATGCTTTCAGGTCTCCGTCATATTTTTGCTCCATGCCTTTGCACACTGCATCAGCTTCTTCGTTTTTGCCAAATAATTCTTTAGGGCGCAGGAAATGTAAAAGAAACCGAAGATATTTAGAAGCAAACATTTTTAACTGCATGATTTTCATTGTCAGGATGATTAATTCTATTGCAAACAGAAAAACAAATAGGAGAAATATTTGAATTTTGTTGGTTTTAATGGCTTAATTGCAAAAATCATAATTTGCGGTAACAAATTTCAAAGCTTTTATCCTTTACCCGCTAATTATTATTATTTCAATCTTGCGGGGCGGCAAGTCCCCGCTATTTTTGCCGCCCCTAAGAAAGTGCCGCCCCAGGGCATTTGCCCCATCCCCCATGTGAGGGCCCTGATAACAGCTGACGTAAGTGTTGTGTCTCTGAAATTATTGCACTCAGTCAGGTCTCTCTCTCTCTCTCTCTCTCTCTCTCTCTCTCTCTCTCTCTCTCTCTCTCTCTCTCTCTCTCTCTCTCATAACTCCTATTCATCAGGTTTTGCCTCTACATGCCACATTCTACAAAATAATCTGATAAGTAGTATCATCTCGGCAGTTATTCTATCATATTCAGGGGCTTTCTATCTCTTCAGTTATTTTAATAATAGCTTTTACTTCAAACACACTGAATTCATTTAAGGGCCCATCAAGAGCTTCATCAGTTTCAGGTATATCAATCAAATTATTCCCTTCATAACTCCTATTCATACCCACACAAATGTGTTCCTTCCAACGTTGTCTTTCTTCATTTTCTGTTGCTAAAACGGAGCCATCTCTTTTTTTTGATGGATATATGCTTATTCTTCTTTGTCCCAGTCGAGATTTCATTAATAATTTTTTGAGCAATTCTTACACCATAGCCACTTCCCGAATTCATAGCTTCGTTAGCCTCATCTGCTTCATTGTATAAAATTAATATTCTCTCCAGTCATCCCCAGCTTTTCTTTTGACCTCACTATCAAAACTGGAATACTTAGCATGCGCTACCTTATAATTTTCATTACTGCCTCGAAAACTTTCAACGATCAATTTCTGTCTTTGTCTCCTTTTTACAGTATCCCAAGTATCATTTGATATCCATGGCTTTCTTCTTGTAAGTGCGTGTCCCAAGACTTCACTACCAACTGCCTGATATGTGTTCATACCACACCATCCTTCATTAATTGTCTATTCTTCGTCTCTTAAAGTCTCTAAGGCTGCAAATCGATTCCTACATTCAATTGCAAAACGTTTTCTCTTCTCTTCTTCTAAAAGCTTAGCTGTATCAAACCTAGGTATTCTACACACACACACACACACACACACACACACACACACACACACACACACACACATATATATATATATATATATATATATATATATATATATATATATATATATATATAATATACACACATATATATATATATATATATATATATATATATATATATATATATATATATATATATATATGTGTGTGTGTGTGTGTGTGTGTGTGTGTGTATGTATGTGTGTGTGTTTGTCTGTACAAATATTCTTATTTTTACACACGTAGGCTAATACAGAAACATAAGGGAGCGGTGTGAATACGTAATTACGTATGCGATTGTCTGCAGGTGACGGCCAGGAACCAGTCAGGTTAAGGTCCGTAAATTTTCTTATCCGATCACTGTATATTTATTTATTTCAGTTTTATTAAGACCTGACTAAGAAAGAGGCATGTTTTCCCCGTTACCATGGAAGGAAATAAACTAAGCTGAGCACAATGAACTCAAAGATATAATCACATCTATTAATGTTTTGCGGTGGAAACTTTTGGACAGACCTTAAGCTAAAGCACATTTTATAGGCCATAGATATCATACAAATCTATGGTATAGGCACAGACCAACAGGTATAGGCTTCTTAGGTTGCCAAAACTGATGATAACAAGGTCCCATCTGATTTCAAGGTAAATTGGGATGAAATTAAGGATTAAGATTTTCATTAAAATTGTTTATGGTACAGGTAAAAAGGCTAATTTACAGTAATCAGCTTAGAAGCTTTGCACCTCTTCATTTTGTGATAGAGTGCTTGCAAACTTATTTTGCGGAGTGAGCAATTAGGAATCAGGAACCGTTTCATGGGAAGGGACAGGTTATCTTTAGGAAATGAAAGTCGTTCACAATTACTCCATATCTACGACCATTGTTCTGGATGTCATCTGTACTGTCCTTCCTCAGAATTTAAAGTTGCTCGCCCCTTCAGCCCTTTAATTCATGTACAGTACGTCGAGAATCTTTCAATGCTATCAGCACTTTCTTATCTTTATTACGATGGCTTACCGTGGCATAGTTTCTAGCGGAGGGGTGGGGGGTTAATGTCGTGGGAAGGGAAGGGGGATGTTAGAGAACACTTGTTCCCTCGATCATACCAACTGTGTCTGCGTGTAGTGTGCTATGTGGGCCAGTGTGGCAGTTATCTATCAACTCTGTGTTACAAAGGACTGCTAGTCTGATACTCTTGATTTCAAGAAAAACTTTTGTCTATACATTCCCAAATTAATGTTTTTTTTTTCATTCACTTTGACTAGAGTGGAATGTTAGGCTAAAGTTCGAATTTGGACAGGGATTTTGAGAAAGCTTCTTTTTGAGGTGCAAACGAGCTGCATGTACACAGAACACAATGAGTCATCCTTGCAGTGAAATAGTCACACCTGAAGGTATGTTCTAATTTCAGTAATTTATGTATTTTTCAAATAATGATAGACGTATGGTTTCTTTTTGTTCAGAGTTGATGTTATTTTGCTCCACAGATAAGCTTATTTTCACTCGAATTCACATTATAATCACTGACTCGAACAGTTCAATCATATACGGATGCCCTAAATGCCCGTAGGTCTGATGTCGATTAAAAAGTCCGAGGAAACATGTTTACTACATTTCTTGTAATATTCAGTATTGCCATTTTGCGAAATACTCAAGTTACCTATAGGTCTTATTAAGTGTAGTTTGCATACTGTAGGCCATTAACTACATAAGCTACTGTAGGCCTACTCATAAAGAATTCTTAAGTCTGTTACCATTGTTAAAATATGCGATAACTAGATAATGGCACTTGAGACACGATAGCTATGGGTCATAGATAAAGTTATTTCAACCATATCGGCGTTGGACTCCAGATGTTTCACTAAGCTAAAATAATTGAAATCAGAATTTGGTTGATTTCTATTTTTATTGTTTCTTTTGATATAACTAAACTTTTGATCATTTTAATCATTTGAAAAACTAACACAACCGGAAGAAATTCAAATGTATCCATTAAGCTAAAATAATTGAATTCGGCATTTGGTTAGTTTTCTATCTATTTCTATTGTTTCCTTTGATAAAATGAAACTTATGTTATTTTAATCGACTCTTACCCAATCGTAACAAATTCAGATGTCATTCAACTGCCCACAGTTGTGGTGACGATTTGCTCCCCCCCCCATACCATTTATTTTTTTCCCTATGGTAGTTTATCCTCCTCTATTTATTTCGTTAGCAAGTATCAGGCGCAGAACAAGGTCAATGTATTTCCATTATTGATTAAGATATTACCATATTACCATAAAAGTCCATGATGTGGTTATTTTCTGATCTCTCCTTTTTTACATATTTCGGTATGATTTCCTTTCTTTGATGATTTTCTATTCATGCTTTACCTAATTTATTCTTCCTCCCCAGCTCCTTTAATTCTCATGATGATCATTATTATGTGGATTGGGATTATGAATAATAACTTTTCCTAGTCGCATCTGCTTCTTATAGAACAGAATTACATCTGTTGTATTTTGCTCTGAATCTATTAGTATTTAACGATAGTCAATCCAGATCTAATGTTTTTTTTTTTTTTTTTTTATTAGTACTATTCATCATCTTGAAACGATTTAATGCTGAAAAGAAATTGATAAGTAGGCTGAGGTGTCAGACGCTTTACTTTGTTATGAGATTTAAGAATCGTAAAACTGGCATTTCTCATCGACTTAATTGTGTGTTTCGAAAATTGACGATAATAAGCGATACTTAGCATAAAGCAAGGAATACGACAACTAGTTACTTTCAGACACCTGTTACTCCTCCGGTAATGTATACTAACGTTAGAATTTGCAGCTGCAATTGCTACGGGTTTGAACCTTGATGCGGGCGTTAGTAAATCCTCTCCATGCTGCAAGAAATGCTCAGGGTTAACCTACATCAAATTTGACAGGTCGCCGTGTTAGGAATTATATAGACTATGAACACATGTGGTTAATGAATCATTCCAGAAAACTTATTTCTATAATAACATCACTATATAAAATTAATAGTTGGAAGTGCAGAGTGAATGTTATGGAAGTCATAATAGAGTTTATGAAACTGATTAATTTTAGAATTTTAGAAATATTGAGGGCTGTTGTAGGCCTATACTTGGTGCCAGCGGATTAGAAGCAAGAGCATGTGCAAGCACAAGGGATGGTTGAATTTACTCTCTCTCTCTCTCTCTCTCTCTCTCTCTCTCTCTCTCTCTCTCTCTCTACACACACACACACACACACACACACATATATATATATATATATATATATATATATATACATGTATATATATATATATATATATATATATATATATATATATATATATATATATATATATATATATAAAGCAAGTAATCCCTGGATCAAAATATATTCTTCCTTTTATAAGGCACCAGTACCCCGTTGAGATACTACCGCAAGAGGGTTATTGGATCCTTTGACTGGCCAGACAGTACTACATTGGCTCACACTCTCTGGTTACGGCTCATTTCATCTTTGCCGACACATACACAGACTAGTGTGGCTTATTCTTTACACATTCTCCTCATACACTTGACAACACTGAAATTACCAAACAATTCTTCTTTCCATGAGGTTAACTACTGCACTGTAATTGTTCAGTGGCTACTTTCCTCTT
>NC_090745.1:27709763-27882263 GCF_036898095.1 Palaemon carinicauda
CATCTCTTAAGCCTCATTCCTGTCTTAACTTTGTTTAGACTTACAGTACTCTCTATGACAACATCCTTTTTATTGGTGGCGTCCTTAGCAAGTCTATCAGCAACCTCATTTAAATCAATACCCACATGTGAAGGTACCCAGAAAAAATGGACAAAATTTCCATGTCGTTCTATAGCACAAACCAGTTCTTTACATCCATTGGCCAAGTCAATATCTACAGGACTTTTACTATTGAGGGCAATCAAAACACTTTGACAATTAACAAACACAAATACATCCTTCCTCTTATTTTTTATCAATTTCAGCGCTGCGTGAATGGCGTGTAATTCAGCAGCAGTTGTAGAAGTTCTGTCCTCAATTCTTTTAGACACAATCTCATCAATAGATACATTGTCCTCATAATATTATTGTACTCCTTTTTCTTATAGCTCAAAGTACAAATATTAACTTTCAGTGTACAGCATAACCACGGTTTAGTAGGTACTGATTTCTTCAATTTAACACAAAACTTTACAACATCATATTTCATCATTATGACATTACATTGTACAATTTCTTAAGATAACTACTACACTTAATAGACGCCTCCATTACCAGAGAACTTATCAACAGCCATTTTCAAAGCGTTCTCCTCTCTCTTAATCATACAAACAGCAGCTATAGCAGTTATCTCATTTATTTGATCTGTAATGCTAGGTAGATTTAACTCTAATCTCATAAGTTCTATTCTTGTACTCTTGGAGCAACCCAAAATTATTCTCATTGATCGATTTTGCTAAACTTCTAAAGATCTCAGGTCCCTTTCAGGGTAATTTATCAGTACAGGCGCTGCATAGTCAATAACTGAGCGCACTGTGCTGATGTACACCATCCTCAAGAAAGGTATTCCTGCACCACTGCCTCGATTTGCAAGGGCCTTAATCATGTCAGACACATTTTTTTTTCTTTCTTTCTTTTTAAGTGAACAATTTCACCTTTGTTTTTTTTTTTTTAAATATATGTACACTTAGATTCAAAAGTCCGCCGACACTCAGGGAGAATCGCTCGTCAGAGGTCTCTAGTGTTACCATGACAAAACAAATAAAGAGTTGCATTTCTTAATACTTCTTAGGAAATAGGCGGAACCTTGTCTAAGCTCAGCGAACGCTAGAAAATATTACAAATCTTGTTGCCATATTTCATGCTGTGGTATCATTTGACATCTCGACTATCCAATACAAGTACACAAAACACAAACACATGCATATACAGTATATATATATATATATATATATATATATATATATATATATATATATATATATATAGATATATATATATATATATATATATATATATATATCTATATATATATATATATATATATATATATATATATATATATATATATATATATATATATATATATATATATCTATATCTAGATATAGATATAGATATAGATATATAGAATATGTAAAAGCATGTAGAAATTAATGGAGAGGCATAGCTTAACAATTCCTTCCGTTAACAGCTACATTAGATTGTTCGGAGATCTGACATTAGTCTTGTTCCAGTTTCAATTATGGCTCGAGGCTGTAAAGTATTCATAAAAACACCATAAATGAGTTATACGAGCCTTCAGGACATTCACAGAGAGAGAGAGAGAGAGAGAGAGAGAGAGAGAGAGAGAGAGAGAGAGAGAGAGAGAGAGAGAGAGATAATACAGTAGTGAATGTAGTAATTGGTCACCATATAAATTGATTTCTAGACACTCATGCATATCAAAGGAAATTTTCATTTGATATTGCAATGTTTCCAACAAAAATTATTGTATCATGTTTCCAAAAACTTAGTTTTAGAATGCTAGATTAATTGCTAAAGACTTTCACACGCCTTTATATATTCATAGATAGCAACATTTTGTAATACATAAGGATATTTTACTGTAAAATATTTCCCAAGTCATTCAGATTCATGGGGATGTGCCATCTCGGTCTTTAGTTCGCAACCCACTTGCCCTCTATTCATCAAATTTTTTACCTTCCCCTTTCGGCCAGTACTCGTGGCTAAGAACGGTTGGCATTGGCATTTAAACTAAAATTTTAAATATATACATCAAAATCTTTGTTGTGTTGCTAATTCAATCTTTATTACAAGAGCTTTAATTTACTTGATAATTACTAAGGCCCTATGGCAAAACTGGAGATAGTTATCACAGAGTAGAGATAACGGGATTATTTTGTTGGACTTAAATGCTCATCCACATAATGGTAGATTTTGGAAAAATAATAGCTTTAATTAGAGAGTCGTTGTCTTAAGAGTGTTTGAAGGATTCGTTAGAAAGAATCCTTATACGAACATTTGTCCGGCTCGAAGTTATACTATTTAGTTACTATAGATCATTAGGTTCTGTAGTCCTCAATATACCACAAGTTTTCCAATTAATATGCTCATTACGAAAGTACTCTGTAGGATAATTTGCCCGTTTGCTTTAAAATCAACCAAGATATTTTCGTTAACTGGAATAATTATAAAGGAATGTGATTGAAATTGTATAAAAAATGTGAGTGAAATAGTACTCAAAATGCCTTATTTTTTAATCCAGATAAGGAATATCTCGTTTTGGCTTCACACAAATTTCGAAAGGTTCCAGGTTGGAATGGTCAAGTGCAGGTGTTACTAGCTGCCGCTCAGGAGAGATTTCTTTTCTGGAGGGATAGTGAGAAACCAGGAACTAAAATTGACGGCCTAAGACAAATACCGGCGAAGAAGGTCATTCATCTTAGAAATACCGAGGATGTTTAATAAATGAATGAATAAAGAATGAATGAAAGGAACACAAATAGGAACTTGGTCATGGAGACTTACGCCTATTTGAATCACGATTATTAAAAGTCCGCGTAATCAAGCTACGTAATTTTCTCAAGATAAAGCTACTAGTAATTACATGATCACTGATAACTTACAGTCAGGGTATAAGTGTAGGAAATCATTTAGGCTAGTGCTCATGCCACCTCCTCTTATATTTTTTTGGAAAATATTATGGGAAAATTGGTATTTCTTACTTTCATTACAAAATTTCGGAAAATTATGTCGTTCTGAGGACAAGAGACTTTTTAATATGATTTATCTATAAAGCAAATTTCTCAGAGGTTTTGCTAGAATGTAATAGTAGTCTCATTTACCGCAATACAACTCCTTTTCGATTCAATAAACTAAATTCTGATTGTATTCAAAGTGCTATGCAGTCATCAGTATTTACCGTTTCCATCACAGATTATTTATTATGCAAAGTTAATAGTTAACTTTCATTACTAATCAACCTGTTTTTGTGTATTTGTAGTGAATACTCGAAAGACAAATGATACCACAGTATGATATATGGCAACTCGATTTGTAATATTTTTAAGAGTTCGCTGAGGTTGAACAAGGCTCCGCCCATTTCCTTGAAGGTAGTAAGAAGACCAACTCTTTCTTTATTTTGTCATGGTAACATTAGAGACCTCTGACGAACGATTCCCCTTGAGTGTCGGCGGACTTTTGAATCTAAGTGTACATGCCAAGATACTTATAACAGTTTACCTTTTCCAACATCTTTCCATTAATTACAAAAATACTTCCACTAATCATACGCAACTGTATTTTGCTTTTATCTTCATTAATCACCAAACCCATATGCATGCATAAATTTCCCAACTCTTCCAAAGCCCATTGCAATACTGTTTCATTGACACATTGTATTAAAATATCATCAGCATAAACAATAACCTCTGTACCTCTTGGAAAACTGTCTCGTTATTCTATCCATTAAGACATTAAATAAGGTAGGACTAAGTATACCGCCCTGGGGCATACCAAATTCCATCAACATTTCTTCCGACTCATATCCTTGATACCATACCTTGGCTCTCCTTTCAGTTAGATAACTCTTATTCCACCTAATAACGCACCTTTAACGCCTTTGTTAACAAGTTCTTCTAAAATTACATCAATATTAGCCCTGTCAAGTTTAGCTTGGAAAAGTTTCCTGCTATTTGATTGGTTAGAATTATCTTGTCCAACCAATCAGCGAGCGGGAAACTTTCCCTGGAGGGAGTTCCGACCATTTATGTGTTGCTGTTCAATAGAGTAACCGCAATTTCAGTGAAATTGCATTGAAACGCTTTAGTTACTAGGGACAGAGCTGAAAATGTTTTTAAGGGAGATTTGTTTTCTTTAAAATGTACAGAGACGGACCCTAGATGTCTTTTTAACATTATATCAGAGTAATAAATTATTATTATTATTATTATTATTATTATTATTATTATTATTATGCTGTAAGCCTAAGGGCTCCAACGGGAAAAATAGCCCAGCTACAAGAGAAACTATGAACAATTAGAATAACAGTTTAAAAGGATCAAAAGCATTGAAATGCATTTTTTTTTCATAAATAAATTATAAAAAATACTTGTCTTAGCTTGTTCAACAAGAAAACATTTTGCGAGTTTGAACTTTGAACTTCCTACCCGATTAGGAAGATCATTCCACAACTTGGTCACAGCTGGAATAAAACTTCTAGAATAACCTACTTTGTAGTACTGAGCCTCAAGATGGAGAAAGCATGCCTATTGGAATTGACTGCATAACTTGTATTACAGACAGAATGGTACTGTCCGGGAAGATCGAGTGCAAAGGATGCTTAGAATGATGAAAAATCATATGCAACATGCATAACGAAGGAACTGAACGACATCAGGAATAAGAAATTTAATAGACTGTAAGTTCCTGTCTAACAAATTAAGATGAGATTCAACAGCTGAAGACCAAACAGGAGAACAATATTCGAAACAAGGCAGAATGAAAGAATTAAAGCACTTCTTCAGAATAGATTGATTACCAAAAGCTTGAAAGACTCTCATTAAGGCAATTTTTGTACAATTGAAGGAGAGACAAACCGAATGTGTTTCTCCAAAGTAAGAATCACTCCTTATATTTAAGTCATAGTTAAGAAAAAAAAAAAAATTACCAAGTTGAAATCAGTATTTTAAAGAGCCACTGTTCTCGACCTACTTAAAATAATTATATTATATTATTGATATATCGAGCTTCACAGTAAAGGAACCGCATGCATAGTTGTAATTCGCATTTTGTTGCATTTCAAGTATAATATATTTATTCAAAGGAATAACGGAATGATTTAGGCCTTATTGCCTCCTGAAATTTTGCTTTTTGAAACATCAGAAAATTTTGCCATACGGAGTTAATCCGTCAAGAAAAGAAGCTATGTATGTTCTAGAAAAATGTTTGATGTTATAATAACCAAAGACTATATACTGAAGGAAGATAGGAAGGCTCAAAATAAGAATGTTAATAGAGCCGCAATCCTTACGAAAATACAGAATGAAATTCGATTGTAAATTTGCGACATAATATTTCATAATTTGCATGGCTACGTCAGTATATTTCATTCTTATATTTATTACGTTCTTAAATTTTAGAAAACCAAATGATAATTTTACAAATTGGTACATTTATAGATTAAGAATACATATAATTTTTCTCAGTCTGTTTTTTCAGAAACTTAATAGCTGTCTTATAATTTAGTTGATTTTCTTGAAATTTCAAGTATGGTATATTGCAATCTTTTTTAAATATTCTACACAACATCACGTTCGAATAAAGTAAAGCATACTGTATATCTGATAGGTTAAACTTAGTCATATGTGATATGTAGGCATACATTTGATTACAGTTTGTAGGCAATTGTAGAATGATATTATGTATATATAAAACACAATTGTAATTTTTTTTATTGAAACGGAAATGCATGATGCACTCATGTATACTCTTTAGTAATATAAACTAATAAATGTATAGATATGCAAACAAAAGGAATGAAATAACTCACTAAATTGAATCACACATAAAAATAATCAAAAGGGGAGGGAACTAGAAATAGGGTAGCATACAAGCCAACCAAAAATGAAAGATAAATCACATCAAAGGAACTTTAATAAATTATTCATAAGAAAAAATAACAGTAAATAATATTGCACATACAAAAATTGTAAACCTGAAAAAAATAACAAAATAACATACAAGCAAGCTAAAATTGCATCATAAATTACATGCAAATAAACTCTATAATTATAAATATGAGCAAACATAATACTAAAAAGATGATTTCTTCATGAATTGAATACATCGTGTGTGGAGAATTGTTTTTATTCAAATGTTTGAGTTGGACTTAGTTAGTCCAGGAAAGCCTCCCTATGTCAGTTACATAAAGATCATTAGGGGAGGATAATGAACACTTACAATCTGGGCACAAACACCCTGCTAATAACTTTACTGATGCAGTTCCCTAACCGTCACTCTTAAATTCAAAAAGGAAATTGTACTGTCCGGAGAACTCCACATGTGAAAATAAAAGTAATGTAATGGCCTACTCTGGCTTTGTCAGGTCTATAGTCATCTTCACTCTTAGGCTCTGTTTCGACTCCGTCCCAGTGACCCCAGTGAGATGCTGGAGCAGTGATGTAAAGTAAAGTTATGTTTAAAGATATGCATCTTTACCTTCGAAGCATATATTCAATAATAAGTCGCTTGCTAACACACCCTTTTTCAAGTTACTCCTTTCAAAATATCGGGTATATTGTCCCAAGATTAAATACTGTATTAATAATAGTCATAATGAAATAAATGGAGAAGTAGAAATACAACAAGGTTTAACTAACCTAATCTTGATTTATTTTACAAATTTACATTAAATGAAAACAGACATCTTCACAAAAAATAAAGGTATCAAAACAAAATGTGAAGTAATAAAAAGCAATTCAAAATAATAAAAAATGGTTGGTTAGACACGTGGTCTGCAATAATTGATAACTGAAATTGGGTTAGCCACGTGGCCTGTGACCCCGAGACTGCTAGTCTCTTAAGTTAAAATGATATCCAAGAAATATATACACACAATCCCACCGCACACAGTCCGAAATGTGTAATAGCCAGTTAACCTAATCCAGTTAAAATTAGTCTAAACTAAAAAATGGGGGAAAACTAAGTGGCCACGTTTTGGTACCTGCACTCCTTGGAAGACCGTCCTTTGTCCTCCAATGGCTGTTGACCGTGTCTTGCAGTTTGCACTTTTGACTGGCTCACCCCACGAATCTTCACTTTGGCAAATAAGGTTTACCAGGCTCTTCTTCTTCTCTATCTCTCCGACCGGCAGGAATCCTGTGTGAGTCAGGTTTTGGGAAAGGGGTGGGGGGGGGGGGGGGGGTAAGCCAGAGGTGCACAGATTCACTCACTGGCCAGTCGGCCAACTAGGTCAGATGGCCACAACTGTTTCCGGACGAATGGGGTGAGGTCAAGGTTGAGGGGCTCACCTGGCTTCACCTTTCAAGACAGATGAGTCATGATGCGCAAGGTAACCCAGTTGAGGTGCCATATCGGGACTTTAAGACAGGACAATATATTGTTGCAAGGAGTGCATAAGAGGCAGGATTTTGCATAAAATACTTTAGAGAACTCTTGCTACCTCAAGGGATTTTATATATACAATAATCCTACCTATTCTGGCTGGCTAAAAATTAATAGTTAAAATGAGAATTAGCAATGGGTTGGTGCGATGGGCATTCATCTTAAAATTAACAGACCTTAATTGGTACTGAGAAATAAAAGCTGTATTAAAGTCAGCTGCATTAAAAATGAGATTAAAATCAGTTTAGTAATTTATTTCGACCAACGTAGTTTAAGGAAATAACCAGCACACGTCGGGATAAGGCCTCTTGCTGTGCGTATCTACACTGTGACGTCACGTGCATGGCGTGTGCTACTGTCAACAGATTTAGTAGATTTAAAATAGTTCTCCCAATGTTTTGATAAAGAAAACCTAATGTAGGAGAGAACGTTTAAGGGGTAGCTAAAGTATGCAAACATAGAAAGCCCAGACAGTAAACACACATTCAATGTTCATGAAAATACAAATACTGTAAAATGTTAGTCTTTATTTAGGAAATAGAAAAAATAAGAAGACAAGGAACACTAACACAATAATACATTGCCCTGTAATTCACTACAAAAATACCCAAAATAATATGTTGAAGCAGTATATTCCTGTAATGCTACTCAGGTGTGCAAACATGCTGAAATATTCATACACATAAAAAGTTAAATCAAAGTTAAATTTAATACATACCACTAAACATGTTCCTAACGCTAAATATGTCAGCTCCTGAGAAATACATTATTTCAATAGCTTTATGACCAAATAAAAAAGTTTGAGAAAAGTGTATTGCGGATGCCTAGCCTTAATCTTATATCCAATATCAGTGGGGCTTACTCATTAGTAGCACATATTTCATGTATTATACTGTTAGTACTCACGATCTGTCCTTAGGGAACCTGTGAAACACCGTATGAGGATCGGCTTCTTTTCGTTTATTGCAAAAAAAAAAAAAAAAAAAAAAAAAAAACACTATGTGACTTATTCACTGGTGGCGCCATGATTTCGTTTGTGTCAACTGTTAAATTCTGAATATAAACAAACAGACGACAAGTGATATACCTACATCGCCATCTGAATACTGAGCGGTCAAACCAAAGACTATATACTGAAGGAAGATAGAAAGGCTCAAAATAGAATGTTAATACGCTAGTTGGCAACTCCAAAGTGAACATAATAGTTGGTTGCTCCGATTTCAGATGGCGTTGTAGGTATACATCGTTTGTCGTCTGTTTGTTTATATTCAGAATTTGACAGTTGACTCAAACGAAATCATGGCGCCGATAGTAAAGAAGTCACACAAGTGTGCTGTGTGCCATAAACAAAAAGAAACCGATCCTCATTTGGTATTTCACAGGTTCCCTAAGGACAAAGAACGGTGAGTACAAACAGTATAATACATGCAGTATGTGCTGCTAATGAGTAAGCCCCACTAATATTGGATGTAAGATTAAGGCAAGGCATCCACAGTAAATCTCTTTTGTTTTTCATTTTTTTGTTGGTTTGTATGCTACCTTATTTCTATTTCCAACCCCTTTTTTATTATTTTTGTGTATGATACAATTTTGTGTTATTTTGATCCTTCTGATTGTACATTTATACATTTATTAGTTTATAATACTAAACTATACACGAGTGCATCATGCTTTTCCATTTCAATAAAAAATAAAATAAAATTATGTTTTTATATACCTAATATCTCTCCATCCTACAGTGGCCTACAAACTGTAATTAAATGTATGCCTACACATAAGCATTTGTGGCTAAGTTTAACAAATCAGATATTCAGTATGTTTTAATTTATTTGAATGTGGTATTGTATAGAAAATTTAAAAATGGTTGTAATATACTGTACAATACTTAAATTTGCAAGAAAATTAACTAAATCATAAGAGATATAGCTATTGGATTTCTGAAAAATAGACTGAGAAACATAATTTGCAATTTAGTTACCTAAAATTTAAGAATATCACGAATATATGAGTAAAATATACTGACATAGTAATGCAAATTATGAACAAATATGTCGCAAAATTTACAATCGAATTCCATCCTATATACCGGTAAGCATTACCGCTCTGAATGTTTGGTTGCTCGCTCAACAGATGGAGCCATTCGTTTCGCATGGGAGTATCTGGCATCTTTTCATAGCGCACACATTTGTGGTTTAAAAGACACTACAGTTGACACAAACGAAATCATGGCGCCAACAGTGAATAACTCCCACGGTGTGTTTTTTTGCAATTAACGACTAGAAACCGATCCTCATTAGGTGTTTCACAGGTTCCCTAAGGACAAAGAACGTGAGTACTAACAGTATAATACATGAAATATGTGCTACTAATGAGTAAGCCGCTGCCCCACTGATATTGAATATAAGATTAAGGAAAGGGATCGCAATACACTTTTCTCAAACTTTTTTATTTGGCCATAAAGCTATTTAAATAATATATATCTCACGAGCTGACACATTTAGCGTTAGGAGCATGTTTAGTGGTATGTATTATATTCAACTTTGATTTAACTTATAAGTGTATGATTATTTCAGCATGATTGCACACATGAGTAGCATTCCAGGAGTATATTGTTATACTGTTTCAACAAGTTATTTTGTTAGAGTGTTTCTTGTCTTCTTATTTTTTCTATTTCCTAAATAAAGACTAACATTTTACAGTATTTGTAAACTGTATTTGTTTGCATTTGTATTTTAATGTGCATCGAATGTGTTTATTGTCTGTGCTTTCTATGTTTGCATACTTGCTTTGTCTTAGGTTTGCACGATGTATGCAATTCTTGAAGAAACCTTTTTTTTTAGTATTGTTTTCTCATATTTATAATTATATTACAGCTTATTTGCATGTAACTCATAATGCAGTTTTTGTTTGCTTGAATGTTTTTTTTTTTTTTTTTTGGGGGGGGGGGTTACAATTCTCATATGCGCAATACTATTTACTGTTTTTTTTATTTATCTGTAATCTATTAAAGTTCATTTGTATGTGATTTATCTTACATTTTTTGGTTGGCTTGTATGCTATTTTTTCCTCCTTTTGTTTCTATATGTATACATTCATTAGTTTATATTACTGAAGAGTATACATGAGTGCACCATGCATTTCTGTTTTAATAAAAAAAAATTGCAAATGTGTTTTGTATACGCCTTATATCTTCATTCTACAGTGACCTACTAACTGTAATTAAATGTATGGCTACACATGCACTTGTGGGTAAGTTTAACACATCAGGTATACAATGTTTTACTTTATTCGATCATGAGATTGTATAGAACAAATGATTGTAATATACAATGCTTAATATTGCAAGAAAATTAACTAAATTATAAGAGATATAGCTTTTAAGTTTCTGAAAAATAGACTGAGAAACATAAGAATATATATTCTTAATCTATATATGTACCTATTTGTAAAATTGCAATTTAGTTATCTTAAATTTAAGAATGTCATAAATATAAGAATAAAATATACAGCAAATTATATCGCAAAATTTTCAATCGAATTCCATCCTATATTCCTGCAAGCATTACCGGTCTGAATGTTTAACCGTTCGCTCAATAGATGGAGTCATTCCTTTCGGAAGGGAGTATCTGGCATCTTTAAGCACACTACACACTCATTTGAGTGATATTAGGCTCGGCCTTCCTATCTTTCTTCAGTACGTATAACGTGTATAGTCTTTGATAATAACCTAACGTAAGCAAACAAGTCTGATAAAAAGTTATTCGGTTTTGTAGAGATTAATTACTGTAACAACCAAACTGGTTTGTGTATTAGGCCTATATTGCAAAACGGATTTTGAGCGAAGCGAAAAATCTATTTTTGGGTGAAAGAGCCATGTCGTCCTGATGGAAGTTCCTTCATTAGTAGCTTCCTAAGTTATATGTGACTACAGTGATATATCCCAGAGAATTTACCGAAGGTACCCAGAATTCTAACTCCTGGAGCGAGTATCCCTTAAATTTCCCTAAGGGATATCGCGTAAGGACGTATCTTGACACATCTCATAGCTATTTACACCCCGAATAGCCTTTCACTTCGAGAGGGAAAGTGGCAAGAAAAATAGGAGAGTCGTTAAAGAGGTAAACAACAGACTCCTAATGTACTGTAAATAGTTTGTCCAATCGCCACCGCACGGCGCCACTTATATCTCAAAATAAGTCTATCATTGATAGGACACTACGATTTGTATGTTATGGTATGGTAAAAATTTCCCTCGACCTTTCTCCACGAAATTTTCATATTACCAATAGCAATATTTACGTTAATGTACCGCGTTATTTTCAATTCTCTCCATCACAGACCAACAAACATGTGGTCTATTCTGACACTTTTATACTGCTTATATTTACAATAGAGTTGGTTATGTGTTAAGTGATAAGACTTTGCTAATAGATTTCCTTTTTCAGTAGACTACCATGAATATTCCCAGAGAATTAAACTAAAGGTTTCACAGAATTCTAACTTCTGGTGCGAGTACCCTAAAGGTTTTCCTCTAGGATATCATATATCAACAGGGGACGCATGCATTAACACCCCACATGGCCATCTGCACCCCACATAGCGTTTACGCTTCGAGGGGGAAAGGTGGTGAGGTAACCGAGGAGCCGTTCCAAAGTTACCCTTCCTTCGTTACTGTTACGGTACTCGCAATGTAAACAAACCGTCCGCCATAG
Source organism: Palaemon carinicauda (assembly GCF_036898095.1). Lineage (NCBI taxonomy): Eukaryota > Metazoa > Arthropoda > Malacostraca > Decapoda > Palaemonidae > Palaemon > Palaemon carinicauda. The sequence goes on from NC_090745.1 coordinate 27,721,922, forward strand.
TGTGTGACGTCACGTTCGTCCTCATTCCTTGTCTGATAGCTTCCAACATCGGTTTGTTTTTTCCTAGTAATCACCGTTTATCTTGTGCATCCTTCGCCATGTCTCAACCTTCTGCCTCGCCTTCTTCTGGAAAGTTGAGTACCAGGTTCTTGTATTGCTTAAATAAGCTCTGGCCATAAAGTAACAATTTTTTACGCTAAAATCTTGTGTTTTGTGGCGGAGCTGTGCCTTGCCCGGAGGCGCCATTTTCTGACGCCGCTGTTCGCCTTGCATGCTTTATTTAGTCAGCCAGAACAGTCTTCCCGGCCTTATAACTATTAAATATCATTAGTTATTTAGTCTTCATTGCTAGGAATTAATATTATGCCGATGGTATTCTTCGGCACTTAGTTAGCCGACCCCATACTAGACTTTTAGCCTAGCCTAGGCCGCAGCCTAGTGTTCATGTTTACTTCTGCATGATATAATAAGTGTTCCTAGTGTTAATGTTAATGAAGATATAGGCATTTTTAAACATATACAAAATTCAGTGTTGCACATATCTTTCGCCTTCTAGGGACCATACAAGGGACCGTGCCTGGTCCATCCATGTCACATCCCCTAACCCAACGTTGGGGCCCTTGTATGCTTCCTTATCTCCCCTGTTACCTTCGGGTAACCTCCCTCCCTCTGGGTAGCTTTGCTATACCTTAGCCCCCTTACCCGGAATATTTTTCTGGTAGGTTAGGCTAGATCGTTCTTCCCTCTTCCCTACCATAGCATATGGGGGGACCTTGGACAGAACCCCAGAGTACCTATCATTCATCCCAGTCCACCCTTAGGGAACGCATTTCCCTTTAGGTATCGACTGAGACTGAAGGTGGAAGGGCCCTGCCCCTTCCCCCTAGACTGCTCTTGGTTGGGACACGTCCCTTCCTCCTGTGGCCTAGCGATATGTCTTCCCAGCCCTCCCTAATCTAGGAGAAGCTCTCCTGGTTTAGGTTTGGCTTTGGGGGATTCTGTTTTATTATAGTTTAGGACAGTACACCAGTGCTGTGCCTACTCTGAGCTAACCTACCCTAGGGTTAGAGAGCGTTTCTCTCCTACCTGGGTAGTATAGCATCTAACAGATTCCCCCACTCCTTGGGAGCTTTAGGGTTGCAACCCCTTCTGCTCCCTCAGACCCCTACCCCCACTCTATCCCTTTGTGTTGGATTGCCTTCACACCCCTGTCCGCTGTCCTACAATTCCTCCCTTGGGGAGAGTTGTAGGTTAAGCTGTGCTCTCCTGCTTGGCTGGCCGCTCTGCTACACTTCACCCTCATAGTCGAACCATAGGGTACTGTTGGCAGCCGGCCTGCTGGCGGAAAATCACCCTCTCCCCCTTTTTGAGTGTCCTCTGATCCTCCCTTGGATTACCATAGGCATCCAGCCGTCTGCCGGCTCCCTGCCGCCGGGTGATAGGCATATCCCCTCCTATCATGAGAGCACTCCTTCCAGAGGGAAGCCGGTCGGGTATCGGACATTACCCTTCCCCACTCCCTCCTTATCTTTCTCTCATCTATCATGGTGCCGGTCCACTGCCGCCTCCGCCTGCCGATCTGACCTTCCTACTTCATAGGATGTTCCTATCTGAGGATTACCTAAGGCGACAACCTGCCGGCTGGCGGGGGCCGCTGCCGCCGACATCTCAGACAACCCTCCATCTTATGTACCCAGCTAGGTTCACCAACGCCGACAGCCTGCCGGCTGCCGGAGGCCACCGCCCTGACGGCGGTCACCCTTATAGGTGTCTCCTACCTCTCTGCTGCTCAGTGTGTAGCCTTAGATGGATTCACCCCGCCGGACCGGCTTTCGGCTTGCCGGCGACGCTCCTGCGGCTTCCATGGACAAGCACCCCTCCTCCCGGGTGCCTGCCCTGTGTCGGCAGTCGACCTATACAGCTGTATAGCCAGACTGCTCTTCTTTGGTATTTCATACCTTAAAGACAGTGGCTGGGGTGTACGGTTGTACAGTACAATATATCCAGCATACTCTATGCTTCTCAGTGCAGTCTCTTGCTGGGACCTACCCAAATATAAGGGGGTGTTATCCTATTTTCCCCCTTCTTTTCTCTAGGTTCTGAACGATTTCAGACCCTCTCTACTCTGTAGACAATTCCTTTATAAGGAAGCCTAAGTTTGGCTCCCCCATAGGGATACCATTCCCTCCCCTAGAACCTCAGGTCCTAAGGAATTGTCGGCAGAAAAGGTCACGGTAACTGGCTGGACGGGACTCACAAGTATGTGTCTTCCTACTTCCCTTCTAGCTCACCTATCCTGAGCTCACATAAAACACAATGCTACAGATTAGTGAATCTTAATTTTAAGAGTAATGTAAGTCATAACTCTGTCTTGCATGTACTCATGATCTCTTTATTTTACAGGAGGAGAACCTGAGGTGTGAGAGCTCCTTCTGCAGAGTTCGCCGCCCGGACTTCTACGGGCATAAGGCGTGCCGGACCCACGCCCCCTGTGCAGCGAAAAAGGGCAACCTTAAATATTGGGATCCACAGTCCTGCTCAACCTGCAAAGGCCTCCTTAATGAGGCGTTCGATAACCCTCCATCCGCGGAGGCCAGGGACAATGCTCGAGAGAAACTGCGCAAGTGGGTGCGCGGTTTCCAGAAGAACGCCACCGGGCCTTATCTCCCTTACGAGAAGATGAGGGCCTTGCTTTTCCCCAAAGCGTTGTCGGACTCTGTGATCCCCCAGGATCAGATCCCCTGCGTCCAACTTACTGTTGAACCCGACATTTCGGCTACACTCCGAAAGTGTCATCTCGACAAAGTGGAGAAGATGTTGGAAGTCTCCGACAACACCGAGAGGACCCTCATGGGTAAGGGTCTGGAGGATGAAGAGGATCAGGTGGAGTTCCCTGATTCGGAGGATGAGGTCGTCCAAACACCTCCAGTAACCCCTGTTGTGGTCGAGGAGCCAGTCCCCTCTACCTCCGCCGCCTCGCTGCCCGTGCTACCAGCCACTGGAGATGCCATCCAGGTGCTGGTGGCACTGATGGACTAAAGGCTCCGACAGAATCAAGAGGAGCTCAAATGTCATTTTATGGGATTGAAGCAACCGAAAAAGATTTCGGTTAAGGATCTTCCCCCCTGCTCGGAGTCTAACCTCTGGAGGTACGCCGAGCATATGCCAATTACAACTGGCAAAATCTTTATCAACGATCGGCTTGAGTCCATCCTCTTGGAAGAGGTGGAGTTCTTCCCCAGCTTTGAGGCTTACCCGAACTGTTACGTCCGGCTCAGGTCTGAACCGGCCTCCAAGGAAGAGACCGAACCCAAAGAAGTGATCGTGTTCAATCACTCGAAAGCCCAAGCCATGCTGGCAGAGTGTCTCAAGAGTCGTGGTTTTACCAACTCTAAAATGCCAGCATTGAGCAAGAAGCACCCGTCCTTTCTTGCTCCCCCTACTGCGACCTTTCCCTTTGTTGAAAAGGCCTTCCATGCGGTCATGAAGGCGGTGGAGGAAGGAAAGCCCTGCCCTACCTTGGAGGAGTGTAGGCCTATCTCCCTCGCCCTTCCCCCCAACGACAGATTCTGGAAAGATATCCAGTTCACCTTTACAGTCGGGAAACTGGAACCTGACGAGGCTGGCCATCGGTTCAATGAGGATCTTCGTCGGGAGCAGGAGACCAAGGAGAGACTAGCCGCCTCTCTGTCTCACCAAATTCAGCTGGAGGTCATGGCCGGGGACGTTAAGGTCCCAGATTTGTATATGGTTCTCGCGAAGACCCACCTAGTGACCGTGATGAAGGACTTGTACAGCTTCATCAAGGCCCGGAGAGCCTGCAGAGAATTCGTGTTTGCCAACGCGGCAGTGAAACACGAACCCCGGAAGCTAATCTCCTCCAACATCTGGGGCAAGCATCTCTTCCCAACAGCTCTGGTGAAAGAGATCGTGGACAAAGCCGCCTCTGAGAATCGGAACCTTTTCAACAAATGGGGCATGTCCCGCAAGAGGAAATCCTCTTAGGAAGAAGGCCCTCAACCTAAGAGGAAATCCTCCAAACCACGACCCCAGCAGCGTCAACCCAAACGCCAGTTTCCGGCTCCCGCTACTCCCCAAGTGGTTGCACAACCACAACAGACCTTTCAGTTGGTCCCCCAGCCGGTGGTGTCCCAATCACTGGTCTTCACCCCTGCCTATGAACGACCATCCACTACCTTTCGTCCCAGAGGTAGAGGCTCCGGCAGAGATTCCTCTCGCTGCCCCTCCAGGGGCAGAGGAGGAAGAGGAGCTAGCGGCCGAGGTGGCAAACCCTCGGGAAACCAGAAGCAATGAAGTGCTTCTGGTGGGAGGAAGACTCCGCCACTTTCAGGATCGTTGACCTTCGATCCTTGGGCACACAGCATCATCAAGAAGGGAATAGGACGCAACCACCTCCATCCTTCCAGCAATTCTTCCAGCCTTCAACCCACATCTTGGAAGAATATGTCCTGGAACTCTTGACCAAGAAGGTGATCAAGAGGGTAAAGTCCACCAGGTTCCAAGGAAGACTATTTTGTGTTCCAAAGAAGGACTCGGACAAACTCAGAGTCATTCTCGACTTGTCCCCCCTCAACAAGTTCATTGCGAACAACAAATTCAAGATGCTGACCCTTCAACAGATAAGAGCCCTACTGCCTCACAAGGCCTACACGGTCTCAATAGAGCTTACTGGCACATCCCAATGAACCACCACGCTTCCTCCTACCTAGGATTCCGGCTCCAACGAAGAAGCTACGCCTTCAGAGCCATGCCCTTCGGGCTCAACGTGGCTCCGAGAATCTTCACCAAGCTAGCAGACACAATCATCCACCAGCTACGCCTTCAGGGCGTCCAAGTGATGGCCTACCTCGACGACTGGCTGGTCTGGTCGACATCGTCAGAAGAATGTGTGAGAGCTTGCAGCAAAGTGACCCAGTTCCTGGAACATCTGGGTTTCAAAATAAACACCAAGAAGTCTCGCCTCGCTCCAGCTCAGAAGTTCCAATGGTTAGGAATCCATTGGGATCTTCAGTCACACCGCCTTTCCATCTCACTGAAGAAAAGGAAAGAAATAGCAGGGTCTGTCAGAAGACTTCTCAAATCCAAACGGATCTCAAGACGACAGCAGGTGCAAGTTCTCGGCTCCCTACAGTTCGTCTCGGTGATAAACCCAGTGCTACGAGCACAGCTAAAGGATGCCTCAGGAGTCTGGAGACGAAACGCATCCGTCGCTCGAAGAGATCTCAAGAGACCCCTACTGAACAGGCTTCGCTCCCTTCTAAGCCCGTGGTCAGAAGCAGGGACCTTGAAAAGATCCATCCCTCTCCAACCTCCGCCTCCATCACTCAACATCCATACGGATGCTTCTCTGGAGGGTTGGGGGTGTCACTCCCATCAACGGCAAGTTCAAGGAACATGGTCTCCCCTATTCAAGACGTTTCACATCAACATCGTGGAGGCCATGGCGGTTCTTCTCACCCTGAAGAAATTATCCCCGCGTCCCTCGATACACATCCGTCTAACTCTGGACAGCTCGGTAGTAGTCAGATGTCTCAGCCGTCAGGGCTCGAGATCGCCCCACATAAATCAGGTGCTATTACCCATCTTCCGCCTAGCGGACAGGAAGAAGTGGCACCTATCTGCAGTTCACCTACAAGGATTCCGCAACGTGGCGGCAGACGCTCTATCAAGGACAAGCCCCATAGAGTCGGAATGGTCCCTAGACGCAAGATCATTCTCCTTCATCTCTCGTCAAGTCCCGGAACTACAGAGCGACCTCTTCGCGACGAGCGACAACAAGCAACTTCCTCGATATGTGGCCCCTTACGAGGACCCCAAAGCGGAAGCAGTGGACGCCATGTCCCTGGACTGGAACAGATGGTCCAAGATTTACCTGTTCCCTCCACCCAACCTTCTGCTGAAAGTCCTCTCCAAACTGAGAACCTTCAAAGGGACAGCAGCCCTAGTGGCTCCCAAGTGGCCCCGGAGCAACTGGTTCCCCCTAGTCCTGGAGCTACAGCCCAAGATGATCCCCCTGCCGGGCCCAGTTCTCTCCCAACAGGTACAGAAGTCGACTGTCTTCGCTTCATCAAAGAAAGTCAAGGACCTTCATCTCATGATTTTCTCTCCCTAGCCGTGAAGAAAAGGTTTGGGATCTCGAAGAAAAGTTTGGAATTCCTAGAGGAATACAAAACAAAGTCTACCAGAAGGCAATATGAATCATCCTGGAAGAAGTGGGTATCCGTCGTCAAGGCAAAAAACCCTACGGAAATCTCCATAGATTTTTGCATGTCCTTTATTCACCTTCATGGACAAGGCTTAGCAGCCAATACGATTTCCACCTGCTAATCGGCCTTGACTAGACCACTTCTGTACGCCTTCCAAATAGATTTATCCAGCGAAATCTTCAATAAACTCCCGAAGGCGTGTGCTAGACTCCGTCCAGCACCTCCACCGAGACCCATCACCTGGTCCCTGGATAAGGTGCTCCAATTTGCCTCTAACTTGGACAACGAATCTTGCCCTCTGAAAGACTTGACTCAAAAAGTGATTTTCCTTTTTGCTCTCGCCTCGGGAGCCCGAGTCAGTGAAATAGTGGCATTATCAAGAGAAGAGGGCCAGATACAGTTTGCCGACACAGGGGAACTTTCCCTCTTCCCTGACCCCACGTTTCTCGCTAAAAATGAACTTCCCACCAAAAGATGGGGCCCTTGGAGAATCTGCCCCCTGTAGGAAAATGTCTCTCTATGCCCAGTGGAGAGTCTTAAGGTCTATCTTCAAAGAACTTCAGACTTTGGCGGAGGACAACTCTTTAAAGGAGAAACTTCGGATAGTGACCTGTCACTAAAACAACTAAGAGCGAAAATCACCTACTTTATTCGCAGAGCGGATCCTGACAGTACACCCGCAGGTCATGATCCTAGGAAAGTCGCCTCTTCCCTGAACTTTTTCCAAGGAATGGATTTTGAAAGCCTCCGATCCTTCACAGGCTGGAGGTCACCTAGAGTATTCTTCAAACACTATTCGAAGCAGGTGCACGAAGTAAAGAGATTCGTGGTGGCAGCAGGTAGCGTGATGAAACCTGCTGTTTAGTGCTGCGTAGAACAGTGAGTTTTTTCGGGACTTTAACTCAAACGGGTGCCTGTGTTGACCCTAGTGCGATACATAGTGATTTCAAGGGACACTTAGTGTCACTAATAGACTGTTCTTCATCAAGGTGAAGTGACATAGATTCTTACACGTATGCCACATGTTCTTGGACATGAAGTGTATAATGATTTTAAAAGACTGGCGTTCCTCAGGGAATTTGTGCTTAAAGGCAAAATATTTCCCTTTCAGATTCTACATCACCGTCTTACTGAAAATCTATGTCTATTATCCAATATTATTATTGTACACAATTTTCCATATTTCCATGCAATTTTCAAATAAAATATTTATTTTATTTACCATATGCGTCTAATTTCGCTCCTATCTTTCATATGAATTTAAATTGCTGTTATTGTTTTAGTGATCTTATTTCCAGGGTTTATTATAGTTATTATACCTACTATCTAATATACACTCACCTAATGGTATAAAATTTGTTCCTACACAAATATTTACCCTTCTGATCTGTCTTCGAGACCCGCACGATCTCTTCATCCAGGTGAGTCTATCTTCGTCAGGTTACTTCGAGATGTTCCTCTTGTCCAATTAGGACTTCCCTGCCAGGTCATTGTAATGCCACTGGTAGTGACATTTAACGGAGATGTCACGGTCTCTTCGGTCACCAGACCGCAGGAATGTTAGTCGGAGTAGAAGGCACTTGAAATGGAAAAATTCCACGATACATTAATTCTCTAGTACACTTCCATCAGGATGACATGGCTTGAGCCCAAAAAACGGATTTTGAGCGAAGCGAAAAATCTATTTTTGGGTGAGATGGCCATGTCGTCCTGATGGACCTGCCCAACTGTTCCAGTTCAGCCTGCCAGGCCCCTCCCTGCTATACTGTATCGCGGAGGCTGGTTGGAAGCTGGACTTCGGATTGAGGACGGACGTGACGTCACACAGTATGGCGGACGGTTTGTTTACGTTGCGAGTACCGTAACAGTAACGAAGGAAGGGTAACTTTGGAACGGCTCCTCAGTTACCTCGCCACCTTTCCCCCTCAAAGCGTAAACGCTATGTCGGGTGCATATGGCCATGTGGCGTGTTAATGCATGCGTCCCCTGTTGATATACGATATCCTAGAGGGAAACCTTTAGGGTACTCGCACCAGAAGTTAGAATTCTGTGAAACCTTTAATTTAATTCTCTGGGAATATTTAACGGATTTTGAGCGAAGCGAAAAATCTATTTTTGGGTGAGATAGCCATGGCGTCCTGATGGAAGGTTCCTTATTGGTAGCTTCCTTGGGTATATAACTACTAAGATATTCCCAGAGAATTTAACCACAGGTTATCACAGAATTCTAACTTCTGGAGCGAGTATCCTAAAAGTTTCCCTTTAAGACATCGTATATCAACAGGGGACGCATGTATTAACGCGCCACATAGCTATCTGCACCCCACATAGAGTTAACACTTCGATATGGAGGGGCGGAGAATAGCTGGGGAGCCGTTCCACAGCTATACTCGTCCGTGGCTACTTTTGGTACTCGAAACGTAAACAAACGGGCGCCATTGCTAAATGACGTCACGTCCGTCCTCATCCTGATGCCAGTTGTTTGCCGATCACCATGATACAGCAGGACAGGGTGGGGCCTGAAAGGCTGGACAAAGTAGCAGGGAGGGTCCATCAGGATGCCATGGCTATCTCACCCAAAAATAGATTTTTCGCTTTGCTCAAAATCCGTTTTTTGGGCTCAAGCCATGGCGTCCTGATGGAAGAATACCAGAGAATCAATGTATCGTGGTAGATTTCCCCTTGTAGAGTAAGTGCCGAGGGCTTTGAATAAGGTAAGCATAGTGACCTCGATAGAGGTTCCGTGGGGATGTAACTTCCTGCCCCCCTTGGCAGAGAAGTCCCCACGGACCATGCCGAAGATCAAAGTGGTCATCGAAGGGCTACCCACCTTGCGGGGAGAACGTGAAGAACTCGGAGACAAGACAGAATGGTTGATATTCATATAGGAACATTCTCAATGACAGACAAGTGGTGGTTAGGCACTGTATTTCGTAGCAAGAGAACGATCTGGTCTCGAAGGTATAGCGCAAGTAAGTATTCAGTTAGGAATATTACATAGCATAGGTGAGTATATAATATGGATTGAACCTATTATTCTTCATCGTTTTTAAAAGAAAAGGGGATAATGAAACTATGACAACCATGTATTTCATAGTATAAGTAGGAGCGGATTGAGACGCACAAGTAATAAAATAGAAATTTTATTTCACAATTGCATAATATAGTAAATAAATGCAATAAGGGATGTAAAATTAATTTACAATAAATTATAATGTACATAGTAATGAAAGACTTCGCTCTTGAATCTGAAAGAAAATTTCAAATTATTAGGAGGCACAGGTTCCAGAGGAACTTCAGTCTTTAATAAGGAAAAAAAACACATCATGCTCTAGGCATGCGGCACCCATGTGACGACTATGACATTTCACCTTGTAAAGAACAGTCTATGAAAAACACTAAGTGTCTCTGAATTCACTACGTATCACACGAGGGTCAACATAGGCACCCGAAGAGTTAAAGTCCCAAGTAACTCACTGTTCTATGCAGAGTTAAGTGCAGGTTTCAAAACACTACCTGCGGCTACCACGAAATGTTTGACTTCATGCATTTGTTTCGCGTAATGCTTGAAGAAAACACGCGAGGATTTCCAGCCTGTGAAACCCTTGAGGCTTTCGAAATTCATGCTCTGGAAAAAATTCAGAGATGATGCGACTTTTATAGGATCATGACCTGCGGGTGTACTGTCAGGATCCGCTCTGCGAATGAAGTAGGTGATTTTCGCTCTTAGTTGTTTCAGTGATAGGTCGCTACCCGATGTTTCTCCTTTGAAGAGTTGGCCTCCACCAAAGTCAGAAGTTCTACGAAGATAGACCTTGAGGCTCTCTACCGGATATAGAGAGGCATCTTCTTTCAGGGGGCAGATTCTCCAAGGGCTCCATCTCTTGGTGGGTAGTTCGTTTTTAGCGAGAAACGTCGGATCCGGGAAGAGGGTAAGGTCTCCTGAGTCTGTAAACAGGATGTGACCCTCGTCTCTTGATAATGCCACTATTTCACTGACTCGGGCTCCTGAGGCAAGAGCAAAAAGAAATATAACTTTTTGAGTCAGATCCTTGAGAGGGCACGAATCGTTGTCCAAGTCGGAGGCAAAATGGAGCACCTTGTCCAGGGACCAGGAGATAGGTTTTGGTGGGGGTGCTGGGCGTAGACGAGCGCATGCCTTCGGCAGTTTATTGAAGATGTCGCTGGACAGATCAATCTGGAAGGCGTACAGTAGTGGTCTAGTCAAGGCCGATTTGCAGGTAGAAATCGTGTTGGCTGCTAAGCCCTGTCCATGAAGGTGAATGAAGAAGGACATGCAAAAATCAATGGTGACTTCCGTAGGATTTTTTGCCTTGACGAATGAGACCCACTTTCTCCAGGATGATTCGTATTGCCGTCGTGTGGATTCGGTCTTGTATTCCTCGAGGAAGTCTAGACTTTTCTTCGAGATCCCAAACCTCTTCTTCACGGCTAGGGAGAGAAAATCATGAAATGAAGGCCCCTGACTTTCGATGATGAAGCGAAGACAGTCGACTTCTGTACTTGCTGGGAGAGAACTGGGCCCGGGAGAGGGATCAGCGTGGGCTGTAGCTCCAGGCATAGGGGGTACCAATTGCTCCGGGACCACTTGGGAGCCACTAGGGCCGCTGTCCCCTTGAAGGTTCTCAGTTTGGAGAGGACTTTTAGCATAAGGTTGGTGGGAGGGAACAGGTAGATCCTGGACCATCTGTTCCAATCCAGTGACATGGCGTCCACTGCTTCTGCCTTGGGGTCCTCGTACGGGGCCACATATCGAGGAAGTTGATTGTTGTCACTCGTTGTGAAGTTCTGGGACTTGGTGAGAGATGAAGGAGAAGGATCTTGCGTCTAGAGACCATTCCGACTCTATCGGGCTTGTCCGAGATAGAGCGTCCGCCGTCACGTTGCGGAATCCTTGTAGGTGAACTGCAGACAGGTGCCATTTCTTCTTCTCTGCCAGACGGAAGATTGGGAGAAGCACCTGATTTATCTGGGGCGATCTTGAGCCTTGGCGATTGAGACATCTGACTACCACCGAGTTGTCCAGGGTTAGACGAATGTGGATCGAGGAAGGCGGGGAGAGTTTCTTCAGAGTTAGAAGGACCGCCATGACCTCCAAGATGTTGATGTGAAACGTCTTGAATAGGGGAGACCATGTTCCTTGAGCCTGTTTTTGGTGGGAGTGACCTCCCCAACCCTCCAGCGAAGCATCCGTGTGGATGTTGAGTGATGGAGGTGGGTGTTAAAGAGGGATGGACCTTTTCAGGGCCTTTGCTTCCGACCACGGCTTTAGGAGTAACCGAAGTCTGTTTGGGAGCCGTCTCTTGAGGTCTCTTCGAGCGATGGATGCAGAACGTCTCCAGACTCCCGCGGCATCCTTTAGCTGTGCACGCAGCACTGGGTTTGTCACTGAGGCGAACTGTAGAGAGCCTAGAACTCGTTCCTGCTGACGTCTTGAGATCCGTTTAGATTTCAGCAGTCTTTTGACAGACCCTGCTATTTCCTTCCTTTTCTTCTGGGGAATGGAAAGGCGGTGTGACTGAAGATTCCACTGGATTCCCAACCATTGGAACTTCCGAGCTGGAGAGAGGCGAGATTTCTTTCTGTTTATCTTGAATCCCAGGTGTTCCAGAAACTGGGTGACTTTGTTGCAGGATCTTAGACAATCTTCGGGCGATGGAGCCCAAACTAGCCAGTCGTCGAGGTAGGCCATCACCTGGACGCCGCGGAGGCGGAGCTGTTGAACGATGGCGTCTGCCAGCTTGTGAAGATCCGTGGGGCCACATTGAGGCCGAAGGGTATGGCCCTGAATGCGTAGCTTTTCCTTTGGAGTCGAAATCCTAGGTAGGAGGAAGCGTGGTGGTTCATTGGAACGTGCCAGTAGGCATCCGCCAGGTCTATGGAGACCGTGTAGGAACCTTGAGGCAGAAGGGTCCTTATCTGTTGAAGAGTCGGCATCTTGAACTTGTTGTTCTCTATGAACTTGTTGAGGGGGGATAAGTCTAGAATGACTCTGAGTTTGTCGGAGTCCTTCTTGGGGACGCAAAACAGTCTCCCTTGGAACCTGGTTGACTTTACCCTCCTTATCACCTTCTTGTGCAAGAGTTCTAGGACATATTCTTCCAGGAGGGGGGTTGACTGTTGGAAGAATTGCTGGAAGGTTGGGGGTGGTTGAGTCCAGCTCCAGCCTAGACCCTTCTTGACGATGCTGTGTGCCCAGGGATCGTAGGTCCAACGATCCTGGAATTGGCGGAGTCTTCCTCCCACCGGAAGTACTTCATTGCTTCTGGTTTCCCGAGGGTTTACTACCTCGGCCGCTAGCTCCCTTTCCTCCTCTGCCTCTGGAGGGACGGCGAGATGCATCTCTGCCTGCACCTCTGTTTGAGCCTCTACCTTTGGGACGAAAGGTAGTTGACTGTTGCTCAAAAGCAGGGGTGAAGACCGGCGACTGTGACAAGACCGGTTGGGTGACCAGTTGAAAGGTCTGCTGTGGCTGAGCTGCCACTTGGGGAGTAGCGGATCCCGGAAACTGCCGTCTCTGTTGACGTTGCTGGGGTTTCGGTTTCGTGGGTTTCCTCTTAGGTTGAGGGCCGTCGTCCTGAGAGGATTTCCTTTTCTTCGACATGCCCCACTTGTGGAGAAGGTTCCTGTTCTCCGTGGCGGCCTTGTCAGTGATCTCTTTCACAAGGGAGGAGGGAAAGAGGTGCTTACCCCAGATGTTGGAGGAAATCAGCCTCCGGGGTTCGTGTCTCACTGTAGCACTGGAGAACACGAATTCACGACAGGCTCTACGAGCCTTCGTGAAGCTGTACAGATCCTTTACTACGGTCGCCAAATGTGTTTTGGCGAGAACCATGTAGTAGTCAGGGACCCTAGTGTCACCGGCCATGACTTCGAGCTGTACTTGGAGGGACATAGATGCAGCGAGCCTTTCCTTCGTATCATGTTCCCGACGAAGGAGATGGTCATTAAGTTTTGGGAGGTCTTCGTTAAACTGACAGCCAGCGACGTCAGGTTCTAGTTTTCCCACCACAAATGTTGACTGGACATCTTTCCAGTGTCTAACATCAGGGGGAGTAGTCAGGGAGAAGGGTCTGCACTCCTCCAGTGCAGGGCAAGGTTTTCCTTCTTCCACTGCCTTATGCACCGCAGTGAAGGCCTTTTCCAAGAAGGGGAGGGTCGCATCGTCTGGTGCGACGTAGGTAGGGTGCTTCTTGCTAAGCGCCGGAAGTTTCGAGCAGGTGAAGCCCCTACTTTTCACTGTATTGGCCAGCATAGCCTGGGCCTTCGAGAGATCGAACACTATAACCTCCTTCGGTTCGGTCTCTTCTTTAGAGGCAGGTTCAGATCGAAGTCGGACGTAACAGTCCGGATAAGCCTCAAAGTTTGGGAAGAATTCCACTTCTTCCAGCGCGATCGAGCTGACCTTTTCGCTTATGAAGATCTTGCCCGTCGTAATTGGCATGTGCTCGGCATACCTCCAGGGGTTGGTATTTGAGCATGCGGGGAGGTCCTTAACCGAAATCCTTTTCGGCTGCTTCGAACTTCCCATGTTGGACCTGAAGAACTCATGCGTCTCGCGGAGTTTCTTATCCATGAGAGCCTCAAGCATTTTGAAGATCTCCTGGGTGTTGGATGGGGTGGGATCCGGGGTAGCAGATGTAGACGGGAGTGATACGTCCGTCAGTGTAGGAGTCGGTGTGGGGGTGGAAGGTGGAGCGATTCCTGCTCCGACTCAGGGTATTCCACCTGATCTTCCTCATAGTCCAGTTCGTCGCCCATGAGGTTCCTCTCCGCGTTTTCCGACACTTCCGACATACGTTCCGCGTTGTCGGCATCCAAACGGCACTCGTACATGGACTGAGCCATGACTACATCCGGTTCCACCGTTATCTGGACGGTGGGAATCTGATCCTTGGGGACCACTGAGTCTGGGGATGCCTTCGGGAAAAGCAAGGCCCTCAAGTCTTCGGTGGCAAGATATGGTCCGGTGGCGTTCTTCTGGAAGCCACGCACCCACTTGCGTAGTTTCTCTCGAGAAGAGTCCCTAACCTCCGCTGAAGGAGGATTGTCGAACGCTTCGACCAGGCGGTCCTTGCAGACTGTACAGTGCTGCGGGTCCCAAAACTTCAGATCACCTTTCTTGTTGGCGCAAGGGGCGTGGGTCCTACACGCCGTGTGCCCGTAGAAGTGCGGGCGCTTCACTCCACAGAAGTTGTGGTCACATTTCACGTACTCCTCCTGTAAGAGAAAGAGAACATGAGTATAAGGAAGTCATACAAATGACTTATATTACTCTAAAGTTAAATATTAAGAAGTTAACTTTAACTGAATCTTAAATAATTAATAACATTGTAATGTTAGAGAGTGGAGTGGGAAATGAAGTAGATAGACACATACTATGTGTATCCCGCCCGGCTGGTTACCGTAATCTTATCAATAGGCAATTTGTTTGTGACCGAGGACACAAGGCAGAATCCTTCATAGATCGCCAGGGAGGCAGAAGGTAATTCTAGCAGGAATTGCCTAAGATGTAAATCTAGGACTGAGACCACTCACGCCATTAATATGGGGGGGGGGGGTTGTAGAAGACCCCATAGGGCAACTGTTTCCGGCAACCAGCCGTGCTAAGATACACACAGCATGCTGGAAAATTGTGATATGCAAGAAGACAGCATGGCCATTAATAGAACGGTAAGACAATACCTATCTATTTGGGTAGCCAAGCCATCTGGTTGCGGTGTAGGGCTATCAGCATGGAGTTGATAGCTGGGAGAAGGGGTGCAAGTCTCTTGGCGTTTCCAGAAGGCTCCGGCAGACCGACGGCACGCCGGAGGCCGCTCCAGCAGAGTTTCTGGCATTAGTGAAGACACATTGAGAAGTCAGGAGTAATGCCAGGATGGCGTCCGCCGGCACAGCGGCGGCACGCCGGCGGGAGGCGGAGGCTCCGGCTGCCGGCTTGGTGACAGGGTCATAGGATAAGGAAGGTGGATATAGCATATCCGGACCGCCGGCAATGGATGCCGGCACGCCGGGGCCGGCCAGAGGGACGAACGACCGAAGCTAGGTGGTATAAGGGTAGGCCATCGGTTGTACACCGACGGAAGGCGGCAGTCCTCCGGCACACGGAGGACTGTCGGCTAGGGAGGATACTAGGAATGTGTCACCAGGGGAGGGCGGTATCGCCGGCAGTAGAGGCGGCAAGGGACCGGCACGAGGACAGGAAAAGAGACAGAAGGAGGGATGGAGGGGTAAGGATACGAACCCCATAGCATCCCACCTGAATGGGTGTACCCATGATAGAGGCTAGCCCTATCACCCAATGGCAGGGTGCCAGAGTAGCCCAAGGGAGGGCCAGGGAACACCCAAGAGGGGGGAGAACCCCTGCGGACAAAACGCATCCAGTGGCTAACCCCATAGGACACTATGAAGGGTATATGTACCAGAGCGGACTGCACACAGGGACTCAAGATAGCCCTGTCACTCCACCCTAAGGAGGAGTTGTAGGACAAGGGACAGATGAGTATAGGCTAACCTAAGTATAGGCTAGACCATACAAGGGATAGGGGGGGAGGGGAGAAGAAGGGTCTTCCATAGGGGAGGCTATGTACCAAAGCGGCCACCAAGGAAGGGAGGACGCTCCCTAGCCTAAGGTAGGCAACCTGGCTGAGAACGGTGCATGGGTACCGTTTCAAGCAAGGCACAGAACTAGCTCCCCCCGAGGCCTAACCTAGAGCAGGGATGTTAAACCCTAAGCTAGGTAGGCTGGAAGACGTATCGCAATTGCAAGGAAGGTCAGGTAACCTAACCTCAGCAATTGAGGAAGGACAGGCCGTTCCTCATTCTCGGACGCAACCCTAAGGGGGGATCATTCCCTTAGGGAGGACAGAGAAGCGATAAATACTCTGATACGGACTTGATCCCCTTACGTGGTAGGGGGAGCAAGGCCACACAGAGGGAATGCCCTAAGGCAAGTGGTGAAGGGAGCATATAGGGGTCCTACATTTAGGTTAGGTTAGAAAGGCACACTATCAAACCGATCCCCTATATGGTCCCTGAAGGCGAAAACACTTGCATCACAGTAAACAGTATCATAAAATAATGCCACTATCTTCATAACTTAACCTAGGATCACTGGAATATATCATGCATGAACACTGGTGATAGGCGCTCTGGCCTAGGGGCTAAGCAGCGATCTAGTATGGGGTCAGGCGATGACCGATAAAAAAGCGTCAAAACACGATATATGAAGTTCCTAGCTATGAAGACTAAATAACTAATAATATCAATTAGATAAAAGGCCGGAATAAGCTGTTCAGGCTAGCTAAATAACGCATGCAGGGTAACAGCGACGCCATAAAATGGCGTGTCCGGTAGTAGCACAGCTCTGCCAGAAAACATAAAATATCTCGAAAAGTAAAGGTTACTTTACGGTCAGAGCTTATTTAAACAATACTGGGACCTGGTACTCAACTTTCCAGAAGAAGGCGAGGCTGAAGGTAGCGACATTACGAAGATGCAAGCCGATGAAAAAGCACAAGGGAAAATCCGTCCTAGCAAGGCAAGCTACTAGAAGAAGGATGAGGACGGACGTGACGTCATTTAGCAATGGCGCCCGTTTGTTTACGTTTCGAGTACCAAAAGTAGCCACGGACGAGTATAGCTGTGGAACGGCTCCCCAGCTATTCTCCGCCCCTCCATATCGAAGTGTTAACTCTATGTGGGGTGCAGATAGCTATGTGGCGCGTTAATACATGCGTCCCCTGTTGATATACGATGTCTTAAAGGGAAACCTTTAGGATACTCGCTCCAGAAGTTAGAATTCTGTGATAACCTGTGGTTAAATTCTCTGGGAATATCTTAGTAGTTATATACCCAAGGAAGCTACCAATAAGGAACCTTCCATCAGGACGCCATGGCTTGAGCCCAAAAATGGTAGTCATATATACCCAAAGGAAGCTACTGAAGGAACCTTCCATCATTACGACATGGCCATCTCACCCAAAAATAGATTTTTCGCTTCGCTCAAAATCCGTTTTATCGGTGCCCAAGGACTTTATAACCATAAGCAGGCTAGTGTCTAGCCCATAAAGTTATTCACTGACCTTTGACTTTGGGCAAGATATATCTGCAACATTGCGGTTCAGCCTGTTCACCTCATTTTTCAGATTCCTCGATGGCCTGATATGCTATAGTAGGCCTAAGCTGTACATTTGTGGCGTTTTTTTACTTCCGATTCTACATAAAAGACTATCGACAAGGTGTGAAATGTAGCCTACTCAGTAAAACTACTTTATATATTTGAATGAATGCTGTTGGCCTAAAGCCATTTAGCCACTATAATGGGTAAATATGTGATACTTAAATTTCTATCCAAATACATTAACCATATATTTTTCATACTCGTTATCTTGTTTTCTATGCATTTCTGACCTTGATCATTGGGGCAAACCACCCGTTCATGATGTTTGGACTCCCTCATATATAGACAATTATGGGGGAAACCAGTAGGAAATTGGGTTTTTTTTGGAGGTGAAATGTCATAAACGAGTCATTTACAGCAATGATAATGGTCATAAATGCAAAATAAACACAAGATAACCAGTTGTAATAAGAGGTATTATTTTACTCTATTACAGGGCAATGTAACCTAATATATGGTTCATGCAAGTGGCTGAAAACATGCCAAAACATAATTATTTAACACTTAAGATTTGAAAAAGGGTACAGAACCTAACAAACCCACCTAACCTAACCTAGTAGTTCCCAGGTCACATCTAGCCCCCTTCCCAGGTCACAGCCCCTAGCTGGGTGCCAAGCCCCCTTCCCAGGTCACAACTGCTAGCCGGACTCCTTCCCAGGTCACAAACTAAAAGTAAATCAAGTAAATCCTTACATTATGATAAAGTAAATCTCTTCGCAATCTTTTCAAAAGCTTTGCGATAGAAAATGTGCATGCCTTCCCTGAAAATTATGTCAGAATCGGACCTTGTTACGTAGACACCACTTGAAACCCCTGTTGGAGGTCATGTAAATGACCTCTGCCTGCTGGTTCGCCTGGGAAAGCATGCTGCCTCACCTTCCACCGGTGACAGGATTCTGTCACCGTCTCAGTCTGCAGACAAAGGGTTTGTTTTTTGTCACCTCATTGTTCTTATAGATTGCTTGGGAGAGCAACAGCCAGGAGATGAAGGGCTTCCAGAGGAACATCCGGTCAGTGACAAAATGGACTACTACCTTGATACCCCTAGGACACGTGGCATCTCCCCATGGACGCCATTACCACGTCCTGCGGTGTGCCACGCCTTATCGGCAGTCGGGATGGAACCTCTGTCAGAGTTAAAGGGCTTGTATTACTCCGTTGTTCAAGACCACCACCATAAGGACTTTGTGTAAAATTATACTTTTTTCTTTTTTTTTAAGTAGACAATTCAAGTGTGGGTAATACTTAGATGATTATATGTAACTGTAACTTTCGTCTCCTTGCTGATTGCTCGCCCAAAAAGAATTGTGATGTTTGAAATGTAAAAGAGCACTTATCATTTATTGTGAAAACAAGGACGCCCTGCCGAATTTTCAATTAACTTAGAAGTGCTCAAGAACACTGTAATTATTTACTTAAATACAATAAGTTGAACTGCAGCCTAATCACTGCCTGATCCTGCTTTCTGAAAATTTATTTTGTTTTAATTTGTCTGTAACTTGACAACCTTTGAGGCATGATTTCGTTGTTATTTTTTAATTTCACATGAGTAACAGTAGCTTTACACTGACCGGAGCGCATTCCCATCATAATCAATTGCCGACATGAATGAAATTACACTAAAATTCGAAATAGATTGATGTGCTTCCCTCAAGTTCCCTCTTGGAGACGTCTTTATGTGATGGTGGGCAAGTTGAAACTCAAGGCGAAGGTGGGAAAAAAATGGCTGTTGTAGAAAAACATTGGGGAACTTATAAGATATCTGTAAGCTGTTAATTGGTTTTAAAAACTACCTGGCAGATACATCATTGTAAATGCACAGAAACCAAGCATGCGCAGTCTCTCAGATGTAAACAATGGACTTAAAGCAAAAAACATACTTCACATTTTAATCGACCGTTATGCCCCAGCCCCTATTAAACATACAAGTATAGAGAAAAATGCCAAACTAGCCAGCATTCGTCCATTTCTCATAGCGAATTCCAGTTTCACTAGTAATTAAAGTATCATATATTTACCCTACAAGGTTATTTTATAGGTCTATGCTACACTTTCCTTACGGGGAATATTGAAGAGAAACAATATTAGGTAAAATTATAGAATGACATGGTACATTTCTGATATGAAAAACAGCTTTTCTTATAGTAATAGTGTGTTTTACACGAATTTAACCTTTATTTACACTGCAAATAAGCCATTCTACCATTATGGACCCCCCCTTTCCCGACGGACACAGGTGGGAACCTGGGACTTTGGGTGTGCGAAAACAGAACAAATTGTGATTATTTAACACACAAGATTTTTGAAAGGCCACACAACCTAACAAACCTACCCTTCCTAACTTGTTCCCAGGTCACAGACTTAGTTAGGGGCAACCTCCCCGACCCCTCTTTGCAGGTGTCCCAAACTGTCAAGGGGCAAGCCTCCCGGACCCCCTTCCCAGGTCACAAACTTTCCAGGGGCAAGCCCCCTGGACCC
Organism: Palaemon carinicauda; assembly: GCF_036898095.1. Taxonomy (NCBI): domain Eukaryota; kingdom Metazoa; phylum Arthropoda; class Malacostraca; order Decapoda; family Palaemonidae; genus Palaemon; species Palaemon carinicauda. Next base: position 27,741,830 of record NC_090745.1, read on the forward strand.
CCCTTCCCAGCTTATAGATCTTGGTTATTCTATACAATAGCTCTGCCAGCAAATTTAAGTACTTAAACTAAAAAGAGAGAAGTCCAACGTTTTGTTTGATATGTAAATCTAAGTGGTGCAAGGTCTAGAATGGTTTAAAAACAGAAATTCAATTTTACCCACATGAAAAAAGACTAAGTCCCTCAACTTCATAACTCTCCCAAATTCTTCTTCAGACTGAGCTCTCATTTGTTTGTTTGTACATTAAAAACATAGTTAGTTAATGATATGGCTACCACGTTAGGTTAGGTTAGGTAGTTTGTTTAGGTTAGCTGGTGGCCTTTTTTTATTGCTAATTCTACATGTGCCATTATTCATATGTTAAAACATTCTCTAATTCATTCCCTACCCAAAAACCCCACTTTCCCACTGGGGGTCCCCCAAGATTGGAAAGGTTAACAAATAGTGTGAAAATATTGTTCCTCCTCAAACAAAAGGTCAGATTTAGATAAAGCACTAAGTAATTCATTAGAAGAAAAAAAAATATCAAAATCAATAGTGGGGGAGCTATTGTATAGAATTATACAGAGTTAGCACTAGATGAAACGAGAGTAGGAAAAGCACCTGGTATGGATGGTGTGAGAACTGAGATGTTAAAGGAAAGGGGGTGTGACTGTACTTGAATGGTCAGTGAGATTGTTAAATATGTGTTTTATGTTGTCAATGGTACCAGTAGATTGGGTTTGCATGTGTATTGTACCACTATATAAGGGTAAGGGAGATGTGCATGAGTGTTGTAATTCAAGGGGTATTAGTTTGTTGAGTGTGGTTGGAAAAGTGTATGGTAGAGTACTGATTAATAGGATTAAGGATAAAACAGAGAATGCAATCTTAGAAGTACAGGGTGGTTTTAGAAGAGGTAGGGGATGTATGAATCAGATTTTTACAATTAGGCAGATATGCGAGAAATATTTAGCAAAAGGTAAGGAGGTGTATGTTGCATTTATGGATCTGGAGAAAGCGTATGACAGAGTTGATAGGGAAGCAATGTGGAATGTGATGAGGTTATATGGAATTGGTGGAAGGTTGTTGCAAGTAGTGAAAAGTTTCTACGAAGATAGTAAAGCGTGTGTTAGAAATAGGAAATGAAGTGAGCGATTGGTTTCTGGTGAGAGTGGGCTGAGACAGGGATGTGTGATTTCGCCATGGTTGTTTAACTTATATGTGGATGGGGTGGTGAGATAGGTGAATGCTTGAGTGCTTGGATGAGGATTGACACTTATAGACGAGAATGATCATGAATAGGAGGTAAATCAGTTGTTGTTTGCGGATGATACTGAACTGGTTGCAGACTCGGAAGAGAAGCTTGGCCGATTAGTGACAGAGTTTGGAAGGGTTTGTGAGAGGAGGAAGTTGAGAGTTAATGTGGGTAAGAGTTAGGTTATGAGATTTATGAGAAGGGAAGGTGTTGGGAGGTTGAATATCATGTGTAATGGAGAGTTACTTAAAGTAGATTGGTTTAAGTACTTGGGGTCTGTTGAAGCAGCAAATGGTGGATTGGAAATAGATGTACACCAAAGAGTGAATGAAGGATGCAAAGTGTGGGGGCCAGTGAAGGGAGTGGTGAAGAACAGAGGGTTAGGCATGAATGTAAAGAGAATTCTGTATGAGAAAGTGATTGTACCTACTGTGATGTATGGATTGGAGTTGTGGGAAATGAAAGTGAGGGAGAGACAGAAATTTAATATGTGTGAGTAGTATGGCTGGTGTATCTTGAGTAGTAGATAGGGTAAGGAACAAAGTGGTGAGGGTGAGAACGGGTATAAGAATGATTTAGCAGCTAGAGTGGATATGAATGTGTTGAGGTGGTTTGGCCATGTTGAGAGAATGGAAAATGGCTCTGCTAAAGAAGGTGATGAATGCAAGAGTTGATGGGAGCAGTACAAGAGGAAGGCCAAGGTATGGGTGGATGGATGGAGTGAAGAAAGCTCTTGGTGATAGGATAATAGATGTGAGAGAGGCAAGAGAGCGTGCTAGAAATAGGAATGAATGGCGAGCGATTGTGACGCAGTTTCGATAGGCCCTGCTGCTTCCTCCGGTTGCCTTGGATGACCACGGAGGTAGCAACAGTAGGGGATTCAGCTTATGAAGCTTCATCTGTGGTGGATAACAGGAGAGGGTGGGCTGTGGCACCCTAGCAATACCAGTCGAACTCGGTTGAGTCCCTCGTCAGGCTGGGAGGAGCGTAGAGAGGAAAGGTCCCCTCTTTTTCATTTGTTTGATTATATTTGTTTGGTAGATAGATAGATAGCCTGGGGTAAGAACCCGGAACCACCTTATTAGGTCACAAAATAAAAGTAAATCACAAATAAATCCTGTAAATATATGATACTTCAACTATTAGCAAAACTGGAATTAGCTATAAGAAATGGACGAGTGCTGGAAAGTTTGGTATTTTACTCAATATGTTTAATAGAGGCTGGGGCGTAATAAGTTAGGTATCGGTCGATTAAAATGTTAAATATAGTTTTCACTCTAAGTCCATTGTTTACATCTGAGAGACTGAAGGGAACTTATGACGCATCTTGGTTTCGATTGGTTTGGTGAGCTTTCTGTGCATTTACAATGACGTATCTGTCAGGTGGGTTTTTTAAACCAATTAACAGCTTACACATACGTGTTCATAAGTTCCCGGATGTTGTTCTACAACAGCCATTTTTGGGCTCAAGCCATGACGTCTTGATGGAAGGTTCCTTCAGTAGCTTCCTAGGGTATATTTAACTACAGTGGATATTCCCAGAGAATTAAACTAAAGGTTATCACAGAATTCTAACTTCTGGTGCGAGTACCCTAAAGGTTTCCCTCTAGGATATCTTATATCAATAGGGGACGCATGTATTAACACGCCACATAGCTATCTGCACCCCATATAGAGTTAACACTTCGATATGGAAAGGTGGCTGAGTAACTGAGGAGCCGCTCCAAAGTTACTCTCATCCGTGGCTGCTTTTGGTACTCGAGACGTAAACAAACGGGCGCCATTGCTAAATGACGTCACGTCCGTCCTCATCCTTTCGTCTGTAGCTTCTACGCTAGGTCGGATTTTTCCTAAGTGATTTCCTTATCTGCTTACATCGCCGTAATGTCGCAGCCTTCAGCCTCGCCTTCTTCTGGAAAGTTGAGTACCAGGTCCCAGTATTGTTTAAATAAGCTCTGGCTGTAAAGTAACTTCTACTTTTCGTAAAATATTATGTTTTGTGGCAGAGCTGTGCCGATACCGGACGCGCCATTTTACGACGCCGCTGTTCATGTTGCATGCTTTATTTAGTTAGCCAGAACAGCCTTCTCCAGTCCTTTAACTAATTAATATTATTAGTTATTTAGTCTTCATAGCTAGGGAATCATTATATCGTGTTTTAGCGCTCATCAGACTCGGTCGCTGTTCGACCCCATACTAGATTGCTAGCTTAGCCCCTAGGCTGGACAGCCTAGTGCTTGTTTTCATGCATGATATATATTAGTGTTCCTAAGTTAAGTTATGAAGATTGTGGCATTATTAAACATACTATTTACTGTGATGTAAGTGTTTTCGCCTTCGGGGACCATATAAGGGACCGTGTTGATTGTGTATCAACCCCCTCCTAACCTAATGTAGGAACCCTTATATGTTCCCTATTCCCCCTGCCTGCGGGCATTCCCTCTGGGTAGACTTGCTTTCCCTTCTATATAGGGGAATCTCGTCTACAACCAGAGTATTTATCGCTTCTCATCCAACCCTAAGGGAATGAACCCCTCTTAGGGTCGTGCCTGAGACCCTAGGAAGGGCCCTGCCCTTCCCCAGTTGCACTTGGTTGGGTTACTCCTTCCTCCCTGCAACTAGCGATGTGTCTTTCAGGCTTTCCTAGCCTAGGAGTTAGTCCTCCTACTCTAGGTTAAGCTCTGGGGGTAGACTCTGTCTTATTATAGTTTGGGACAGTACATTAGTACTGTACTTGATCTGGGCTACCTATCCTAGGTTAGGGAGCGTTCTCCCTTACCTTGGTGGCCGTTCTCATGCAGAATCTCCTCATTAGAAAGACCCCTTCTTCTTCCTATCCCTTTGGTGTAGGCCTGCCTACACACCTCTGTCCTTAGTCCTACAACTCCTCCCTTGGGTGGAGTGGTAGGGCTAATATTGTTCTCCTGCTGAGCTGGCTGCTCTGGTACACATACCCTTCATAGCGTTCTATGGGGGTGGTTGCCGGCGGCGGTCCTGCCGGCAGGGGATTCCCCCCTCTTTGAGTGCCCTCTATCCCTCCCTTGGGTTACCACAGGCACCCGGCCACCTGCCGGCTCCTTGCCGCCGGATGTTAGGAGTATCCACTCGTATCATGAGTGCACTCTCTCCGGAGGGATGCCGTAGGGGTATAGGATTTTACCCCTTCCATCCCTCCTTACCTTTCCCTCTTTCTATCTTGGTGCCGGTTCCTTGCCGTCTTTACTGCCGGCAATAACCGCCACTTCCTCAGGTGACCTTCATTCATAAGATGCCTTCCCCCCTATAAGACGTCAGCCTTCCGTGTGCCGGAGGCTACCGCCTTCCGTTGACATACCGCCGACGTCCTACCCCCTCATTTTTACCTAGTAACAGCCGGCCGACTTTCGGAGTCTGCCACCTGCATGCCGGCATTGATTGCCGGCAATCTAGGTATACAACCATATATTTATCTATCTTATGAATTGATCCAAGGCTCACCATGCCGTCAGCCTTCGGCTGCCGGAGACGCCGCCCCCTGCCGACGACCCGCCGCTGTGCTGGCGGTCGCCACTGTGGTATTATCCATATGAGATACTCAGTGTGTCTGCCTTGATGCCTTCCACCCTGCAGGACCGGCCTCCGGTCTGCCGGCACCCTCATGAGACGCTAAGGGACATGTACCCCTTCCCTGGCTGCCGGCAACATGCCGACAGTCAATATGTTGCAGCCAGATAGCTTGGCCACTTCCATATAGGTATTATCTTACCATCCAAAGATAGTGGCTATGCTGTTTGATTGCACATTACAATAATTTCAGCATAATCTGTGTATCTCAGTGCAGTCGATTACCGGAACCTACATTTATTAAGGGGTTTATCCTATTTCCCCTCTCCCCCAGGGCTCTGAGTGGTCTCAGACCCTGGTACACTCTGTGGACAATTCCTGTTAAAAGCCTAGCTTGGCTCATCCATACGGATTTCCCTCATTGCGACCCTCGGGTACAAAGGAATTGTCTACGGATAAGGTTACGGTAACCAGCTGGGCGGGATTCACAAGTATGTGTCTATCTACTTCCTTTCCCGCTCTTCAATCTTAAACATTAATATGTTCTTATAATTTAAGTTATTCTTAACTTTAGATTAAGTTATTCTTAATTTTAGAGTAATGTAAGTCATTCTTATGCCTTCCATGTACTCATGATCTCTTTCTTTTACAGGAGGAGTACTTGAAGTGTGAGAGCAACTTCTGCGGGATGAAGCGCCCGGACTTCTACGGGCACAAGGCATGCCGGACCCACGCCCCCTGCGCGGCCAAGAAAGGCGACCTGAAATTTTGGGACCCGCAGAACTGTACAGTCTGCAAAAGTCTTCTCGTTGAGGCGTTCGACGATCCTCCTACTGCGGAGGCAAGGGACATTGCTAGGGAAAAGCTATGCAAATGGGTGCGTGGCTTCCAGAAGAACGCCACTGGACCGTATCTTCCCAACGAAGACTTGAGGGCCTTGCTTTTCCCAAAAGCATCTAAAGACTCAGTGGTCCCCCGTGATCAGATACCAACCGTCCAGATCGTGGTCGAACCGGATGTCGTCATGGCACAGTCCATGCGTGAGTGCCATCTTGATTTCGACAACGTGGAACGTATGTCGGAAGTGTCTGAAGAGACGGAGAAGAACCTCATGGGCGAGGAGCTCGACTATGAGGAAGATCAGGTGGAATACCCTGATTCGGAGACCGAGGTCGCTCCTGCTCCCCCAGCAACTCCTGCACCGTCCGAGGAACCTGTTCCTTCGACTTCTGCCACCCTGGACCCTCTTCCATCGGCCACTCAAGAGGTCTTCAAAATGCTTGAAGCCCTCATGGACAAGAAGCTGCGCGAGACTCAGGAGCAATTCCGGACGACTCTTGTCGGCTTCAAACAACCGAAGAAGATTTCGGTTAAGGACCTCCCCACCTGCTCGGAAGCTAACCCTTGGAGATACGCCGAGCATATGCCAATTACAACTGGCAAGATTTATATCAGTGAAAGGGTTGGCTCTATTTTGTTGGAAGAAGTGGAGTTCTTCCCAAATTTTGAGGCTTATCCGGACTGTTACGCCCGGCTCAGGTCCGAACCAGCCTCAAAGGAAGAGACCGAACCAAAAGAAGTGATTGTGTTCGATCTCGCGAAGGCCCAAGCTATGTTAGCTCAGGCAGTGAAGAGTCGGGGTTTCACAAACTTCAAGATGTCGGCGCTTAGTAAGAAGCATCCAACCTTCGTTGCGCCAACTACTGCGACATTCCCCTTCATCGAAAAGGTCTTCACAGTGGTCATTAAGGCAGTGGAAGAAGGGAAACCTTGCCCTGCACTGGAGGAGTGCAGACCCTTCTCCATTACTCATCCCCCCGATGATAGGCACTGGAAAGACATCCAGTCGACCTTCACGATAGGAAAACTGGAACCTGATGTGGCAGGTCGTCAATTCAATGAGGACCTCCCAAGGCTGAACGATCACCTCCTTCGCAGGGAACAGGATACAAAGGAGAGACTCGCCGCTTCGCTGTCCCATCAGGTACAGCTCGAACTCATGGCCGGGGATACCAGAGTCCCGAACTTTTACATGGTCCTTGCTAAGTCGCACCTGGCGACCGTAACCAAGGACCTATATAGCTTCGCTAGGGCTCGCAGAGCCTGTCGAGAATTCGTGTTCGCCAGCGCAACGGTGAAACACGAACCCCGGAGACTGATTTCCTCCAATATCTGGGGCAAGCATCTCTTCCCGTCTACCTTGGTGAAGGAGATAGTGGACAAAGCTGCCACGGAGAATAGGAACCTTCTCCATAAGTGGGGCATGTCCCGAAAGAGGAAGTCCTCTCAGGATGATGGCCCTCAGCCTAAGAGGAAATCCTCGAAGCCCAGACCCCAGCAACGTCAACCGAGACGACAGTTTCCGGGTCCCGCTACTCCCTAAGTGGCTACGCAGCCGCAACAGACCTTTCAGTTGGTCCCCCAGCCGGTGGTGTCGCAGTCGCCGGTCTTCACCCCTGCCTATGAGCAACACTTGACTACCTTTCGTCCCAGAGGTAGGGGCTTCTCGCCGTCCCTCCAGAAGCAGAGGAGGAAGGGGAGCTAGCGGCCGAGTTGGCAAACCCTCGGGACACCAGAAGCGATGAAGTGCTTCCGGTGGGAGGAAGACTCCGCCAATTCCAGGATCGTTGGACCTTCGATCCCTGGGCACACAGCATCGTCAAGAAGGGACTGGGCTGGAGCTGAACTCAACCACCTCCATCCTTCCAGCAATTCTTCCAACAGTCAACCCCCCTCCTGGAAGAATATGTCCTGGAACTCTTGAACAAAAAGGTGATCAGGAGGGTAAAGTCAACCAGGTTCCAAGGGAGAGACTTTTGTGTTCCCAAGAAAGACTCAGACAAACTCAGAGTCATTCTAGACTTATCCCCCCTCAACAAGTTCATTGCGAACAACAAATTCAAGATGCTGACTCTGCAACAAATAAGGACCCTTCTGCCTCAAAGGGCCTACACGGTCTCCATAGACCTGGCGGATGCCTACTGGCACATCCCAATGAATCATTACGCTTCCTCCTACCTAGGATTTCGAATCCAAAGGAAAAGTTACGCCTTCAGGGCCATGCCCTTCGGGCTCAACGTGGCTCCATGGATCTTCACCAAGCTGCCAGACGCAATCGTCCAACAGCTACGTCTTCAGGGCGTCCAAGTGATGGCCTACCTAGACGACTGGCTAGTCTGGTCGACATCGCCCGAAGATTGTCTGAGAGCCTGCAACAAAGTCACCCAGTTCCTAGAGCATCTGGGCTTCAAGATAAACGCCGAGAAATCTCACCTCTCTCCAGCTCAGAAGTTCCAATGGTTGGGAATCCATTGGGACCTTCAGTCACATCGCCTTTCCATCCCACAGAAGAAAAGGAAGGAAATAGCAGGGTCTATCAGAAGGCTTCTAAAATCCAAACGGATCTCAAGACGACAACAGGAACAAGTCCTCGGCTCTCTACAGTTCGCCTCTGTGACAAACCCGGTGCTTCGCGCACAGCTAAAGGATGCCGCGGGAGTCTGGAGACGTTTCGCAACCATCGCTCGAAGAGACCTCAAGAGACGGCTTCCAAACAGACTTCGCTTACTTTTAAAGCCGTGGTCAGAAGCAAAGGCCCTGAAAAGGTCCATCCCTCTGCAACACCCGCCTCCATCGATCAACATCCACACGGACGCTTCACTGGAGGGTTGGGGAGGTCACTCCCACCAACAACAGGTTCAAGGAACATGGTCTCCCCTATTCAAGATGTTTCACATCAACATCTTGGAGGCCATGGCAGTTCTTCTCACCCTGAAGAAACTCTCCCCGCCTCCCTCGATCCACATTCGTCTGACTCTGGACAACTCGGTGGTAGTCAGATGTCTCAATCGTCACGGCTCGAGATCGCCCCAGATAAATCAGGTACTTCTTCCGATCTTTCGTTTGGCAGAAAGGAAGAAATGGCACCTGTCTGCAGTTCACCTACAAGGATTCCGCAACGTGACGGTGGACGCTCTATCGAGGACAAGCCCAATAGAGTCGGAATGGTCTCTAGACGCAAGATCATTCTCCTTCATCTCTCACCAAGTCCCGGAACTTCAGATCGATCTCTTCGCAACGAGCGACAACAATCAACTTCCTCGATATGTGGCCCCGTACGAGGACCCCAAGGCAGAAGCAGTGGATGCCATGTCACTGGATTGGAACAGATGGTCCAGGATATACCTGTTCCCCCCTCCCAACCTTCTGCTGAAAGTCCTCTCCAAACTGAGAACCTTCAAAGGGACAGCGGCCCTAGTGGCTCCCAAGTGGCCCCGGAGCAATTGGTATCCCCTGGTCCTGGAGCTACAGCCCACGCTGATCCCCCTACCGGGCCCAGTTATCTCTCATCAAGTACAGAAGTCGACTGTCTTCGCTTCATCACTGAAAGTCAGGGACCTTTATCTCATGATTTTCTCTCCTTAGCCGCAAAGAAAAGGTTTGGGATCTTGAAGAAAAGCTTAGACTTCCTCGAGGAGTACAAGACTGAATCTACCAGACGGCAATAGGAATCTTCCTGGAGAAAGTGGGTCTCCTTCGTCAAGGCAAAAAATCCTACGGAAATCACCATTGATTTTTGCATGTCCTTCTTCATTCACCTTCATGGACAAGGCTTAGCGGCCAACACGATTTCCACCTGTAAATTGGCCTTGACTAGACCACTCCTATACGCCTTCCAGATTGATCTGTCCAGTGATATCTTCAATAAACTGCCAAAGGCATGCGCTAGACTACGCCCAGCACCCCCACCAAAACCTATCTCCTGGTCCCTGGACAAGGTGCTCCATTTTGGTTCTAGCCTGGACAACGATTCGTGCCCTCTGAAAGACCTGACTCAAAAGGTTATCTTCCTTTTTGCTCTCGCCTCGGGAACCCGAGTCAGTGAAATAGTGGCATTGTCAAGAGAAGAGGGTCATATCCTGTTCGCAGAGACAGGAGATCTTACCCTCTTCCCTGATCTGACGTTTCTTGTTAAGAATGAACTACCCACCAAGAGATGGGGCCCTTGGAGAATCTGCCCCCTGAAGGAAGATGTCTCTCTATGCCCAGTGGAGAGTCTTAGGATCTATCTTCGAAGAACTTCAGACTTCGGTGGAGAACAACTCTTCAAAGGAGAAACATCGGGTAGCGACCTGTCACTGAAATAACTAAGAGCGAAAATCACCTACTTCATTCGCAGAGCGGATCCTGACAGTACACCCGCAGGTCACGATCCTAGAAAAGTCGCTTCTTCTCTGAACTTCTTCCAGAGTATGGATTTCGAAAGCCTCAAGAGCTTTACAGGCTGGAAATCATCGCGTGTTTTCTTCAAGCACTACGCAAAACAAGTGCACGAAGTGAAGTATTTCGTGGTAGCTGCAGGTAGTTTTATGAAATCTGCTGCTTAACTCTGCATAGAACAGTGAGTTACTTGGGACTCTAACTCTACGGGTACCTGTGTTGACCCCTTTGTGATACATAGTGATTTAATGGACACTTAGTGTTTCTAATAGACTGTTCTTACCAAGATGAAATGTCATAGACTTTACATGAGTGCCACATGCCCTAGGGCATGATGTGTTTTTCTTTGAATTTTGAAAGACTGGCGTTCCTCTGGAACTTGTGTTTCTAAAAAGTAAATTTTCTTTTCAGAATCAAGATTACCGTCGTTATTTTCTATGTACATTATTCTTTATTATTGTAAATAAACTATATTCATTATTGTAATTACTGCCATAATGATCTGGAATCCTAAAAATAAAATGTCTATTTTATTCCATGTGCGTCTCTCTTCGCTCCTATTCTTTATCAAGAAATATACGATTGTTATAGTTTCATTTACCCTTTTTCCTGAAGATCAAGAAGAAGAATATAAGTAATTATGTTATATGCTCACTCATGCCTTGATAATATTCCTATTCGAATATTAACCTTTGTCCTGTCTCCGAGACCAGAATGATCTCTCCTCCAGGGGGAGTAGTAAATGTTATTTACTTACCTATGCTTGATAATATTCCTACCCGAATATTAACCTTTGTCTTGTCTCTGAGTCCAGCGTGAACTCTCCACCGGGTGAGTAGCTCTTCAATGATCGCTTCGAGATGTTCCTATTGTCCACCAGGACTTCCCTGCCAGGGGGGCAGGAAGCTAGTTCATCAAAGAATCTCTGGTAAGGACATGTTCTATAATACTGTTCGAAGCCCTTGGCACTTGGATTAAAAGGGGAAAAATTCCACGATACATTAATTCTCTGGTACACTTCCATCAGGACGTCATGGCTTGAGCCCAAAAAACGGATTTTGAGCGAAGCGAAAAATCAATTTTTGGGTGAGATAGCCATGATGTCCTGATGGACCCTCCCGTCTATTCTAGTTCAGCATTTCAGGCCCCTCCCTGACCTACTGTATCGCAGAAATTGGTAGAAGCTGAGCTCAGGATGAGGACGGACGTGACGTCATTTAGCAATGGCGCCCGTTTGTTTACGTCTCGAGTACCAAAAGCAGCCACGGATGAGAGTAACTTTGGAACGGCTCCTCAGTTACTCAGCCACCTTTCCATATCGAAGTGTTAACTCTATATGGGGTGCAGATAGCTATGTGGCGTGTTAATACATGCGTCCCCTGTTGATATACGATATCCTAGAGGGAAACCTTTAGGGTACTCGCACCAGAAGTTAGAATTCTGTGATAACCTTTAGTTTAATTCTCTGGGAATATCCACTGTAGTTAAATATACCCTAGGAAGCTACTGAAGGAACCTTCCATCAGGACGTCATGGCTATCTCACCCAAAAATAGATTTTTCGCTTCGCTCAAAATCCGTTTTTTTTTTACACCTTCCCCTTCAGTTTCAACTTAACCGCCATCACGTAAAGACGTCTCTAATAAGAGGGAACTTAAGGGAAGTACATCAATCTATTTTGAAACTTGGTGTAATTTCATTTATGTCGGCAATTGATTATTGAAATGCTCTCCATTCTGTGGAAAGCTATTGTTACTCATGTGAAATAAAAAATAATAATGAAATAATGCCTCAAAGGTCCAATTCTTAACTTAATTTTTAGGGACGACAAGCACATTTTCTACTGCAAAGCTTCTGTAAAGATTGCCAAGAGAGAGAGAAAAAAAAGGAGACAGTGTCAATCATGAGGTAAAGATTTATTTGTGATTTACTTTATCATAATGTAAGGATTTATTTGAGATTTACTTTTAGTGTGTGACCTGGGAAGGGGTGGGTCCGGGGGGCTTACCTCCCCCCAGCTAGAGGCTGTGACCTGGGAAGAGGGGTCTTCCCAGCTAGGGGTTGTGACCTGGTAACTACTAGGTTAGGTTAGGTGGGTTTGTTATGCTCTTTACCCTTTTTAGTCCAGTCATTTTAGTCATATTTTAGTGAAATAAATGAAAAAAAATCATAACAAGCTAAAATTTTGCACATGACTTCTTTAGACACTTAGAAATAACATATCAAAAGTCCCCATTGATCCACCTTGAGCTTTGTCCGCCATCTTGGAAAATGGCCGCCAAATTTCCTTTTTTTGCTTTTTTCATGAAAACGGTTAGTCTGACGAAAATGACTATTCAGTTCATTATGAAAGCTCACCAAATTCTCTATAAAAGAGCTCTCATGCATATGTACTCTAGAAGTGATAGTTTGCAAGCTATATCAAGCTTTTGCGAGCACAATATTTTAAATTCGTACTTTTTTCCACACCACCCATGAGGTAAAGTACGTAGGCGCGTTTTTTTTTTTTTTAATGTGGTTTTCCCTTTAGGCCTAATCCACAACTATCTTGATATGCTCCTTGTCACATATACAATTTCTTACACTAAATCTGTGATCTTAACTATTTCCTTGGACGCTCTAGCGGCTCCACTGAAGTAGAAGTAGATGGTAAAACACTTGATTTTGCCGTACCTGAATTATTGACTGGTTCTTCACAGCTAATTTCCTGTTGGTTTGCATGACATATTTCTTCTGGTTCAACAGATTCTTCATGATCTTCATTGTCACTTTCATCAGTATCACGTGAGGGAGTCTCCAGTTTATCCATTAGTTCTTCCTCGGATTGGATTATAGAGTTTGAGCAAGAAACCCCTCGACAACATACACATACGATGGAACATTTTAGACCCCCTTTTACACAGCTGCAGTTCTGTACACAGTTCTTTGTACATGTGCACGATATCAAATGTAGGAACTTCTCAGGTGCGGGTGGTAATTCTGTGGTGACAGGAACCAAGCCATCAGTGCCTTTTATCCATCCCCACTGCTCAGGCGGTAGTGGATTACTCTGCCATAGTTGAACCTGATGGTACACACAAAGAAAATTTTGTTTTGATGCTTCTGCTCTTGGGGGAAGTCTTTCAAATTTTACTTGCCTTTTACAACGCACTTCAATCAAAATGAATTTAGCTCAAATTCTTCATCAGGACCTCCATATAGGGCAATAAGTAACTTCTCTCCTGCATCAGCCACTGATTTCTGTGTTGATGTCTTACTATTAAATACATCTACATGCTTTCTTAGTCTTACTTTGTTCTGTAAAAGTCTGAATAGTTTAAGCTTCCCTTGTTCGAAGAGAGACGAAACTGTGCCACACCCAGTGGCAGCATGAATGAAAAGAATGTAATCCTGTAGTGAACCAAGTGAAGCTTGTAGATCAGAAGAATTGTAGTGTCGGGCAGGCACTTTTCCACGACCAGGTTTCAAGAAAGTAATATTTCTGCTTTCTGGTGTCAGTGCAGTCATAAGTATAAGAAGGTCAACATTTTCTCAAACAACAGCGATGGTGCTCTCAGTTCAAACACTCTCGTATAGCTGTCTGTATAATTGATAAATCTGCATCACCAGGTGCTTGTTTCACTGAGATACCAGTTTCAGCTAGTTTTCAGGACAACTGGCTCATAAATCGCGATTTGTTATGCTCATTTGATAGGATTTTTTCTTGACTAATGCATACTTTGGTGTTGGGGTAAAAAATCGTATCAGTAGTTTGCAATGTGCGTGATCTGCGTTGTCTCTGCATACTTTGTACTAGATTTTGAGTCACCGTATCCATCAAACACAATGACTACCTTTGTGTGGTAATACTGTTTGATGTATGAGATGTATGCCTCATAGACCTCATCATAAGTGAGTCCTTGAATGTGTGATGGCCACACAACAATGATGAAGTAGAAAACCTCCATCTATAATGAAAACTTCTTCATCCAGATACTGGAATGTACTAGTACTCTTATCATTGAACACACTATACATTGCAGCTTTGTTGGTCTCTCATGCCCTGTTCAGTAAATAATGCAGGTGGCATTGGGGCAAGCTCGTACTGAAAATAATCTTGCAGATCAGCAGTACTAGTGTATAATGTATGTATTATTCTTTGAAACAGAAGAGTTGTATCAAGAGGAACTCTTGAAAACAAAATATACTTTTTCTTGAAATCAAACACAGTTTCTTTTGATCTAATTTTCTGTTTAATAGGCGACCCTGTTTCCTCCTGGTCAGTTGTATCTTTTTTTATAAGCTGCTTTTATACTCTTTTCTCTAGTATAGTCTTTTCTTCATTTTATGTGTACTTGAATAGTTGATAAATTAACCCACTTTTGCCACTTATCATCTCCTCTTCTCTTACTTGCTTCAACAAGTGTCGACATACCTTTCTTAACACAAACATTTTCACTTTCTATTAAGCGTTCTTCGCAAAGTACACATAATTCATTTTGATCTGTGGTTCCTTCCATTTTTAAAGTATATTCTGAAATGAAGACAAAACAAAAAGGATAACCATTTAGAAAATACTATAGTGCAAAAAAAAAAAATAAATAAATAAAAAGAAAAATAGCCAAGTATCAGATCAAAAGCAAGTGAATAAATTCACATGGGCTTGCTCACACAATTTAATATGGTTACAAAACCGAGAATATCATTAAAACTATCATTCATAGCAAAAATATGCATTGAACATCTTTTGTAGAAGATATTATGGTGAACAATAATGTATGAGGCAGTTATTTTCCTAAGATCAATGGTTTCCATGGAAATAGCGAAAAATTGAAATTTGGCGGCCATTTTCCAAGATGGCGGACGAAGCTCAGGGTGGACGGATGGGGACTTTTGATATGTTATTTCTAATTGTCTGTAGAAAACATTCTCAGCTTGTTATGAATTTTTTCATTTTTTTTTCCTAATTTGACTGGACTATCTACAAATATCAAAAGTGTTAAATGATCACGTTTTGGTCTGTTTCCAGCCACTTACATGAACCATATATTTTTCCAATTGATTATCTTGTGCTTATTTTTGCATTTCTGACAGTTATTATTGCTGCAAATCACTCGTTTATGACATTTCCCCACCCCAAAAAACCCCGGTTTCTCACTGGGGTCCCCCTTAATTGTCTTTATTTAAGGGGGTTAAAAAACTCGTGAATGAGGGGTTTGCTCCAATAATCATGGTCAGAAATGCATAAAACACAAGATAGAGAGTAGGAAAAATATATGGTTCATGTATTTGGCTAGAAAATAAAGTATTGTATCATATATATACCATAAATCCTTACACTATGATAAAGTAAATCACAAATAATTTCTTACCTTATGATTGACAACTATGTATTTTTTTTTCTGTCATGGAAGTCTTTACAGAAACGTTGCAGTAAAAATTGTGTTGGTCTTCCCTAAAAGCCAAGTCAGACTCACGCTTGGGATACTAACCTTTGAGGGATAACACAATGAGCTTTTAAAAAATTATTCACTAGACCAGGAGTATCATGATAATCACTGTGAAACTTGGCTATAGTATTGAAGTTGCTAAAAGAGCAGCCATTACACTTTGTTTCGTTAGGCTCCATAACACACCCCCGACATGTAACACAGCTGCAAAGGAACTGAAGAGTTTTCCCATGAAAATGGGGTGTGTCACAGAACTGCCTACGTCATATTCAAGCATACATACCTACCCAAATATGGTAAACTTTGTCATGTGGTAGGGGAAGGAAGTAGGTGCGCTGGAAATATAAACTCGTAATCGTGCAACAAGTAGGAGGGCTTGTGAGCAGGAAGTATAAACTTGTAATCGCGCAACAAGCTATGCACAAAAGGAACCAGAAACGTTGACTTCTGAAATGTAAATAAAAGAGTAAATTAACGGATTTTGAGCGAAGCGAAAAATTTATTTTTGGGTGAGATGGCCATGTCGTCCTGATGGAAAGTTCCTTCGGTAGCTTCCTAAGGGTATATATGATTACAGTAGATATTCCCAGAGAATTAAACTTAAGGTTTCACAGAATTCTAACTTCTGGCGCGAGTACCCATAAGGTTTCCCTTTAGGATATCGTATATCAACAGGGGACGTATGCTTGACACGCCACATAGCAATCTGCACCCCACATAGCGTTTACGCTTTGAGGGGGAAAAGGTGGCAAGTTATGGGAGGAGCCGTTACAAAGTTCTCCTCCTCCGTTACTGTTTTGGTACTCGGCGACGTCAACATCCGGCCGCCATCTTGGGTGACACCGCCGGAGCGCGCCATCGTCATTCCTTTCGTTTTTTGGGCTCAAGCCATGTCGTCCTGATGGAAGTGTACCAGAGAATCAATGTATTGTGGATTTTTCCCTTTTATGTAGTGCCTTTCGACTTCTAAATAATATTCCTTTGGTCTGATGACTGTAGAGACCTGTGGCATATCCGTCACATGCCACTTCAGATAAGCATATACCATGTTACTGCTTCTTGCCCCCCTGGCGGGGAAGTCCTAATTGGACAGAAGGAACATCTTGAAGTTGCTTGATAGAGGAACTCACCTAGTCTCGGAGATACCTACCGGTCCCAGGGCCAGATAGAGAAGGTAAGTATACTCGTGTTGGAACAAGTTACCTTAATCTAGATGAGCATGCATCAAGAGAACAAGTTTATGACATAGTTCATAAATATCAACAAAGGGTAATAAAGTCTGTAACAGTAATTTTATTTCATGAGAAAAAGAGGGCGAAATGAGAAGCACAGGGTAACCTAATACTCTTTTTATTCAATAAAACAGGATGAGCATGAAATAGGTAAAATTTTTACAATAATCAAATCCAATTAAAACATAGACTAAAGACATCAATCAAGAAGTGGGTGTGGAATCTGAAAGAGAAAAAACTTGCCATAGCACACTTAAGTTCCAGAGGAACAATAAAGTCTTTCAAGAAAGTCTTATATACACTTCATGTAAAAAACATGTGGCACACGTGTTACAGTCTATGTTACTTCACCTTGTAGGAGAACAGTCTTTAGTGTCACAAGGTGGCACTTAAATTCACTATGTTTCACACTGGGGTCAACACAGGCACCCGTGGAGTTAGAGTCCCGAATAACTCACTGTTCTACGCAGCACTAAGCAGCAGGTTTTAGCACACTACCTGCTGCCACCACATGGCGTCGCAACTCTTGCACCTGCTTAGCGTAGTGTTTGAAAAACACTTTCGATGACTTCCAGCCCGTGAAGGAACGAAGACTCTCGAAGTCCATTATCTGGAAGAAATGCAGGGAAGAGGCGACTTTCTTGGGACCATGACCTGCGGGTGTACTGTCAGGATCCGCTCTGTGAATAAAGTAGGTGATCTTCGCCCTTAGTTGTTTGAGTGACAAATCAGACCCTGATATTTCTCCTTTAAAGAGCTGTCCTCCGCCAAAGTCTGAAGTTCTTCGAAGATAGACCTTTAGACTCTCTACTGGGCATAGAGAGACATCTTCCATCAGGAGGCAGATTCTTCAGGGGCCCCACCGTTTGGTGGGAATCTCGTTCTTGGCGAGAAACGTTGGGTCAGGAAAGAGGGTAAGCTCGCCTGTGTCAGCAAACTGTATCTGGCCCTCTTCTTTTGATAAAGCCACAATCTCACTGACTCGGGCTCCCGAGGCGAGAGCAAAAAGAAAAATCACTTTCTGAGTCAAATCTTTCAGAGGGCAAGACTCGTTGTACAGACTGGAGGCGAATTGGAGCACCTTGTCGAGAGACCAGGCGATGGGTCTCGGAGGAGGTGCGGGACGGAGTCTAGCACATGCCTTTGGCAGCTTATTAAAGATGTCGTTGGACAGGTCGATCTGGAAGGCATAGAGTAGTGGTCTTGCTAATGCCGATTTGCAGGTAGTAATCGTGTTGGCTGCAAAGCCCTGTCCATGAAGGTGAATAAAGAAGTAAATAAAAATCTATAGAGATTTCCGTAGGATTTTTAGCCTTGACAAAGGATACCCATTTCTTCCTGGAAGATTCGTATTGCCTTCTGGTAGATTTAGTTTTGTATTCCTCTAGGAAGTCCAAACTCTTCTTTGAGATCCTGAACCTCTTCTTAACGGCTAGGGAGAGAAAATCATGAGCTATAGGTCTCTGGTTTTCCTTGATGAAGCGAAGACAGTCGACTTCTGAACTTGCTGGGATAGAACTGGGTCTGGCAGGGGAATTATCTTGGGTTGTAACTCCAGGATTAGTGGGAACCAGTTGCTCCGTGGCCAGTTGGGTGCCACTAGGGCTGCTGTGCCTAGAAAGGTTCTCAGCTTGGCGAGGACTTTCAGCAGAAGGTTGGGTGGAGGGAACAGGTAAATCCTGGACCATCTATTCCAATCCAGGGACATGGCGTCCACTGTTTCCGCTCTGGGGTCCTCGTAGGGGTCCACGTAACGAGGAAGTTGTTTGTTGTCGCTCGTCGCAAAGAGGTCGATCTGCAGTTCCGGGACTTGGTGAGAGATGAAGAACAAGCCTGCGTCTAGGGACCATTCTGACTCTATTGGGGTTGTCCTTGATAGAGCATCCGCCGTCACGTTGCGGAATCCTTGAAGGTGAACTGCTGAGAGGTGCCATCTCTTCTTTTCCGCGAGGCAGAAGATGGGTAGAAGCACTTAGTTGAGTTGGGGCAATCTTGAGCCCTGATGGTTGAGACAACTGACCACAACGGCGCTGTCCATGGTTAGACGGATGTGGGACGAGGGTCGAGGAGACAGTCTTTTCAGAGAGAGAAGGACCGCCATGGCCTCCAAGAAGTTGATGTGGAACGTCTTGAATAGGGGAGACCATGTTCCTTGAACTTGTCGTTGAGGGGAGTGAACCCCCCACCCTTCTAGCGATGCATCCGTGTGGATAACGACCAACGGAGGTGGTGGTTGAAGGGGAACTGATTTCTTCAGGTTCTTTGCCTCTGACCATGGCTTTAGGAGTGAGCGAAGCCTGGTGGTTGGCAGAGGTCTCTTTGAGATCTCTTCGAGCGATGGATGCGTATCTTCTCCAGACTCCCGAAGCATCCTTTAGCTGTGCTCGTAGCACTGGGTCTGTCACTGAAGCGAACTGGAGGGAGCCGAGCACCTGCTCCTGTTGATGTCTTGAAATCCGTTTGGATCTGAGGAGTCTCTTGACAGATCCCGCTATTTCCTTCCTTTTCTTCGGGGGGATGGAAAGACGGTGTGACTGGAGGTTCCCATGGATTCCTAGCCATTGAAACTTCTGAGCTGGAGAAAGTCGAGACTTCCTGGTGTTGATTTTGAAACCCAGATGTTCCAGGTATTGGGTCACCTTTCTTGAAGCTTGCAAGCATTCCTCTGAGGATGCGGCCCATACCAACCAATCGTCCAGGTAAGCCACCACCTGGATGCCTTGAAGTCGTAGCTGTTGGACGATCGTGTCTGCGAGCTTTGTGAAGATCCTTGGAGCTATGTTGAGTCTGAAGGGCATGGCTCTGAAGGCGTATTGTCTTCTTTGAAGCCTGAATCCTAGGTAGGAGGAGGCCTGGCGATTCATTGGAACGTGCCAGTAGGCGTCCGCCAAGTCTATCGAGACTGTGAATGCCCTTTGTGGCAGTAGGGCTCTGATGTGCTGAAGAGTTAGCATCTTGAATTTGTTGTTCTCGATGAACTTGCTGAGAGGGGACAAGTCCAGAATGACTCTGAGTTTGTCGGAGTCCTTCTTGGGAACACAGAACAGTCTTCTCTGGAACCTGGTGGACTTCACCCTCTTGATCACCTTCTTGTTCAAGAGTTCTTGGATGTATTCTTCCTGGACGTGGGTGGAGTGTTGGAAGAATTGATGGAAGGTTGGAGGCGGTGAAACCCAGCTCCACCCTAGTCCGTTCTTGATGATGCTGTGAGCCCAAGGATGGAAGGTCCAATGATCCTGAAAGAGGCGGAGTATTCCTCCTACCGGAAGCACTTCATTGCTTCTGGTTTCCGGAGGGTTTGCCACCTCGGCCGCCTGCTCCCCTTCCTCCTGTCCCTCTGGAAGGGCAACGAGAGAAGTCTCTGCCGGAGCCTCTACCTCTGGGGCGAAAGGTAGTGGATTGCCTTTCATAAGCAGGGGTGAACACTGGTGACTCGGCCACCACCGGCTGAGGGACCAGCTGAAAGGTCTGTTGGGGCTGAGCCACTAGCTGGGGAGTAGCGGGTGCCGGAAACTGGCGCTTAGCCTGTCGCTGCTGAGGTCTAGGCTTATTGGATTTCTTCTTAGGCTGGGGGCCCTCATCCTGAGAAGATTTCTTCTTTCTTGACATGCCCCACTTGTTGAGAAGGTTCCGGTTCTTGGTGGCAGCTCTGTCAACTATCTCTTTCATGAGATCATCGGGGAAGAGGTGTTTCCCCCAAATGTTGGAGGAGATCAGTTTCCGGGGTTCGTGTTTGACGGTAGCATCCGTAAACACGAATTCCCTGCAGGCTCTTTGGGCCTTGATGAAGCTGTAAAAGTCTTTTGTCAGGGTAGCGAGATGGGTCTTGGCTAAGACCATGTACATATCTGGGGTCCAAGTGTCCCCGGCCATTGTTTCCAATTGCACTTGGAGGGAAAGGGAGGCGGCCAGTCTCTCTTTCGTATCCAGCTCCCGAAGCAGAAGGTATTCGGAGAGCTTAGGGAGGTTCTCGTTAAACTGACGTCCTGCCACGTCAGCCTCTAACTTTCCTACCGAGAAAGTTAACTGGATGTCTTTCCAGTTCTTGTCGTTGGGGGTTAGGGTGAGGGAGAGGGGCCTACACTCCTCCAATGTAGGGCAAGGTTTCCCTTCCTCCACCACCTTCAACACTGCCAGCAAGGACTTTACGGCAAAGGGGAAGACCATGGTGGCAGGAGCAAGAAAATAAGGATGTTTCTTGTTAAGGACCGGCACCTTGGAGTTGGTGTAGCCCTTGCTCTTAAGGTTTCCGGCCAAAAGAGATTGAGCCTTAGCGTGGTCAAAGACTATGACCTCCTTAGGCTCGGTTTCCTCCTTGGAAACAGGCTCGGACTTGAAACTTATGTAACAGTCCGCCTCGAAGCTAGGCCAAAACTCCACCTCTTCAAGGGGGACAGCGCCTAGTTTGTCGTTGACGAAGAGTCGTCCACTAGTGATTGGCATGTGCTTGGCATGCCTCCAGGGGTTGGTTACTGAGCAAGGGGGAAAATCCTTGATGTTGATCTTCTTGCCCGACTGTTTCGACAGACGGAGAATCTCCCTCTTGAGGTCTTCTTGTCCTCTTCGATACCTTTCGTCCAGGAGGGCCACCAGGGCCTGGATACTGTCCTGGTTCTCCAGAAGCGACGGAGTAGGGGTAGGCATCGACGATGTAGAGGGGACGGGTTCCGTTACAGCAACGGAAGTGACAGACGGGGTGCGGGCGACCTCGTCCTCGGAGTCCGGAACCCTCCACCTGCTCCTACTTTTCTTGACCCTCGGCCATCAGGGTCCTTTCGGTGGTGTCTGATACCTCCGACATCTGTTCCACCTCGTCAAGATGGAAGTCTTGCAGTGCGTCCGAAACGTCAGGTTCCACCGTCAGCTGGACGCAGGGGATCTCGGCCTTTGGGATGACAGCATCCGCAGATGCCTTTGGAAAGAGGAAAGCTCTCATCTTCTCACTCAGGAGATAGGGCCCCGTGGCGTTCTTCTGGAAACCACGCACCCATTTGCGTAGTTTCTCTTGGGCAACATCCCTGGCCTCCGCAGAGGGAGGGTCCTTGAACACTTCGTGGAGCAGGTCCTTGCAGACAGTGCAGACCTGTGGGTCCCAATACCGAAGAGTCCCTTTGGTAACAGAACAGCTGGTGTGGGTTCGGCATGCCAGGTGGCCGTAGAAGTCCGGACGCCGAACGTTGCAGAAGGCGCTCTCACACCGGACATACTCCTCCTGTAAAAGAAAGGGGGAATGAGTCTGTGGAAGTCATATACATTGACTTAAAATAAAAGACTATATTATTATTTTTATTATTATTATTATTATTATTATTTATAATAATAATAATTATTATTATTATTATTATTATTATTATTAATATTATTATTATTATTAGCATTAAAGTTATTTTACCTTAATATAAGATTCCTTTTCATGTGTAAGCTTAGGATAGTAAGCTAGAAAAGAAGCAGAAAAGACACATACATGTGCATCCCACCCAGCCAATTGCCGTGACCCCACACCAAGATTAATTCTAGCGGCTCTGAAGAGCCTAAGAGATGGAAGGGATATCCACAATGGATAAGCACAGCTAAGTCTTCCTCTGGAGAATTAATCATGGTGAGAAGGGGGGGTGGGGGAATTGAGTTCATTCAGTTTAGGATAAGAAAAAGGGGAGGGGGGGTGAAGTAACCCCTCCCTAATCAGGTGGGTCCCGGTAAGGGACTGCGCATGGATGCACAGAGTACGCTGGAAATATTTTACTGCATAACTATACATCATAGATTTTCGTCTAGGGTAAGCACTGTACCATAGACATACCGGCTATCATATATAGCTATACAATAGTCGCTGCCGGCACCAGGCCGGCATGCCGGAAGAGCACTGGGAGCCGGCGAATCCCCATCGAGGGTGGGAACCCCCTCCTTGTCATCAGTCTATGTGGCAGAGAGAATAGAAGCTTCAAGGTGATGGCAGATTGCTGGCATCCGGCGGCCCCCGCCAGTCAGCAAGCGACTGGCGAAGGTATTCCAGCACTGGCGTCAATCAATGAGACAGAGTGGATACTAGGGTACCCTGACAGCTATTTCCGGCAGGGTAGCGGCAGTGGACCAGCACTGATAGGTAGAGAGAAAGGGTAGGGGAAGAGAGAGAGAAGGGTAATTCGTTACCCCGACCTCGTCTTCCTCCGGAAGGAGTGTTCAAATGAAAGAGAGGGGGCAAACTTTCATCCAGCCTCAACAGAGCCGGCAGTCGGCAGGAATTGCGGGTGGCGGCCCAAGGGAGGACCGGAGAACACTCTAAAATAGGGAGGTCCCACACCGGCAGACCGAACACTTAGGCTATCCCATAGTTCGGCTATATGCGGGAAGGGAAGTAGCACGGACTCACCCACGAAGGGACCAAGCCGAACCCATAACCCGCCGGCACACGGTGGAGTTGTAGGACGGCGGACAGGGGTGTGATGGCTAGGCCAACACAAAAGGACAGAGGGGGGAGGGGCGAGGGTCCTGAGGGGGAGCGTGGGGGAAAGCGTAGCCTTCACCAACGCTCCAGGGGGGGGGGGGGGGTTTCCTGTTCCGGAACCAGCCCTATCCCAGGTGTAGGAGACTTCATTCTCCAGCCTAGGGTAGGTTAGTTCAGAGAAGGTACATCACTATTGTACTGCCCTAAACTATAAAGAAACAGAATCCCCTGGCCAGCCTAACCTAGGCTAGGGAAGCAAGTCCCAAACCAGGGAAGGCAGGTGTAGGACAGGTCGCTAGGCCACAGGGAGGAAAGGGTTGAAACCCTACCAAGTGTGGACTAGGGGGAAGGGCAGGGCCCTTCCACCTTCGCCAACCAGCAAGGCCCCAAAAGGAGAGTTCATTCACCTAGAGGAGGAGCTGGGGGTGAGCGACAGTTACTCTGAGGGTCTGTCCCAAACTCAAAGCTCATGTACTATGGCTAGGAGTGGGGAAAGAAAACCCTAGCCTAACCTCACTCGAATACGATTCGAGGTAAGGAGTGCTAGGATGTAGCCTAGGCTACCTCAGAGGGAGGAGATACCTTAGGTAAGGTAACTGCGGAGGATAGGAAGTATACACGGCCCTACGTTAGGTGAGGGGCAAGGGAGTCGACTACCAAGATCACCGAGACCCTTAGTATACTTCCTCGAAGGCGAAAACATATGTGCAATCACTGAATCTTATATGTATAAATGCCTAAAATCTCCATTTCATAAAATAAAACGAGGAACACTTATTATATCATGCATGAGAGTAAACAAATACCACCCAGGCTATCAAGTCTAGGGGCTAGGCTAGAACCCTAGCCTACGAACGGCTACCTATGCTCGCCGAGAAGGATGCTATCGGCATAATATAACTAATTCCTAGCAATGAAGACTAATAACTAATGCTGATAATTAGTTATAAGACCGGGAAGGGTTGTTCCGGCTAACTAAATAAAGCATGTGAGGCAAACAACCGCGTCCAACATGACGCCTCCGGTTAAGGCACAGCTCCGCCACAAAACACGGTATTTTAAGATAAAAAGGCGTTACTTTACAGCTAGAGCTTATTTATACAATACAAGAATATGGTACTCAACTTTCCAGAAGAAGGCGAGGCAGAAGATTGCGACATGATAAAATTACTTAGCGAAAAACTGGGAAAAAGCACCTGGTCATATACGCTACGTAAGAAAGAATGGAGATGGCACGCTCCGGCGGCGTCACCCAAGATGGCGGCCAACATGGTGGCCGGATGTTGACGTCGCCGAGTACCAAAACAGTAACGGAGGAGGAGAACTTTGTAACGGCTCCTCCCATAACTTGCCACCTTTTCCCCCTCGAAGCGTAAACGCCATGTGGGGTGCAAATTGCTATGTGGCGTGTCAAGCATATGTCCCCAGTTGATATACGATAACCTAAAGGGAAACCTTATGGGTACTCGCGCCAGAAGTTAGAATTCTGTGAAACCTTTAGTTTAATTCTCTGGGAATATCTACTG
Organism: Palaemon carinicauda; assembly: GCF_036898095.1. NCBI lineage: Eukaryota > Metazoa > Arthropoda > Malacostraca > Decapoda > Palaemonidae > Palaemon > Palaemon carinicauda. The sequence goes on from NC_090745.1 coordinate 27,766,461, forward strand.
TAGTCATATATACCCTTAGGAAGCTACTGAAGGAACCTTCCATCAGGACAACATGGCTTGAGCCCAAAAAAATATTTCAGGGGAAGAGGATCCCCATATTTTGTGCAATTTTCGTGGATTTATCATGCGTCCCAGAGAATAATGTACTGTATAGAGAAGAAAAGGTTAGTTTTACCATTATCGATTCGCCATTAATTTTCCCCACCCAAAACCCCCAGTTCCCACTGGGTGGCCCCCATAACCGTACAATATATTAGGGTATATCCTATCAACTGCTTATTTGCGATGGAAATAAATGTCATTTTCAAAGAAAACAAGAGTTTTCTGATGTATAACCCAATTTACTTTTATAAGAAGTTTTTTGGGCTCAAGCCATGACATCCTGATGGAAGGTTCCTTTAGTAGCTTCCTGAGGGTATAACGGATTTTGAGCGAAGCGAAAAATCTATTTTTGGGTGAGATAGCCATGGCGTCCTGATGGAAGGTTCCTTTTTGGTAGCTTCCTTGGGTATATAACTACTAAGATATTCCCAGAGAATTTAACCACAGGTTATCACAGAATTCTAACTTCTGGAGCGAGTATCCTAAAGGTTTCCCTTTAAGACATCGTATATCAACAGGGGACGCATGTATTAACGCGCCACATAGCTATCTGCCCCCCATACAGAGTTAACACTTCGATATGGAGGGACGGAGAATAGCTGGGGAGCTGTTCCACAGCTATACTCGTCCGTGGCTACTTTTGGTACTCGAGACGTAAACAAACGGGAGCCATTGCTAAATGACGTCACGTCCGTCCTCATCCTGAAGCCAGTTGCTTGCCGATCACCATGATACAGCAGCGCAGGGTGCGACCTGACAAACTGAACGAAGTAGCAGGGAGGGTCCATCAGGACGCCATGGCTATCTCACCCAAAAATAGATTTTTCGCTTCGCTCAAAATCCGTTTTTTGGGCTCAAGCCATGGCGTCCTGATGGAAGAGTACCAGAGAATCAATGTATCGTGGTAGATTTTCCCCTTGTAGTATAAGTGCCTAGGGTTTTGACAGGATAAGCATAGTAACCTCAATAAGAGAACCGATGGGAAGAAACTTCCTGCCCCCCTTGGCAGCGAAGTCCCAACGGACCATGCCGAAGATCAAAGTGGTCATCGAAGGGCTACTCACCTTGCTGGGAGAACATGAAGAACTCGGAGACAAGACTGAATGGTTGGCATTCATATAGGAACATTCACAAAGGCAGACAAGTGGTGGTTAGGCACTGTATGTGAATAGAGTCGTCTGGTCTCTAAGGTATGATGGAAGTAAGTATTCGAGTAGGAATATTACATTGCAGAAGTGAGTATATGATAAGGGTTGAACCCTTAGTCATCTTCATCGACATAAGAGGAAGGGGATAATAAAACTATGACAGTCATGTATTTCATGGTATAAGTAGGAGCGGATTGAGACGCACAAGTAATAAAATAGAAATTTTATTTCACCATTGCAGAACATGTTAAGGAAATGCAATAAAATTGTAAAAGTTATTTACAATAAATTATAATGTACATAGTCATGAAAGACTTGCTCTTGAATCTGAAAGGGAATTTCAAATTATTAGTAGGCACTCGTTCCAGAGGAACGTCAGTCTATTAAAATAAAACACATCATGCTCTAGGCATGCGGCACTCATGTGACGACTATGACATTTCACCTGGGAGAAGAACAGTCTATGAAAAAACACTAAGTGTTTTTGAAATCACTACGTATCACGCGAGGGTCAACATAGGCACCCGAGGAGTTAGAGTCCCAAGTAACTCACTGTTCTATGCAGTTAAGTGCAGGTTTCATAACACTACCTGCGGCTACCACAAATGTTTGACTTCGTGCACTTGTTTCGCATAATGTTTGAAGAAAACACGCGAGGATTTCCAGCCCGTGAAACTCTTAAGACTTTCGAAATCCATACTCTGAAAGAAATTCAGAGACGATGCAACTTTTCTAGGATCGTGACCGGCGGGTGAACTGTCAGGATCCGCTCTGCGAATGAAGTAGGTGATTTTCGCTCTTAGTTGTTTCAGTGACAGGTCGCTGTCCGAAGTTTCTCCTTTAAAGAGTTGGCCTCCACCAAAGTCCGAAGTTCTATGAAGATAGACCTTGAGGCTCTCTACTGAACATAGAGAGGCATCTTCTTTCAGGGGGCATATTCTCCAAGGGCCCCATCTTTTGGTGGGTAATTCGTTTTTGGCGAGAAACGTCGGATCCGGGAAGAGGGTAAGGTCACCTGAATCTGTAAACAGGATGTGGCCCTCGTCCCTTGATAATGCCACTATTTCGCTGACTCGGGCTCCTGAAGCAAGAGCAAAAAGAAAGATAACTTTTAGTCAGATCCTTGAGAGGGCACGAATCATTGTCCAAGTTGGAGGCAAAATGGAGTTTATTGAAGATGTCGTTGGACAGATCAATCTGGAAGGCATACATTAGTGGTCTAGCCAAGGCCGATTTGCAAGTAGAAATCGTGTTGGCTGCCAAGCCCTGTCCGTGAAGGTGAATAAAGAATGACATGCAAAAATCAATAGTGATTTCCGTAGGATTTTTGCCTTGACGAATGAGACCCATTTTCTCCAGGATGATTCGTATTGCCGTCGTGTGGATTTGGTCTTGTATTCCTCGAGGAAGTCTAGACTTTTCTTCAAGATCCCAAACCTTTTCTTCGCGGCTAGGGAGAGAAAATCATGAGATGAAGGTCCTTGATTTTCGATGATGAAGCGAAGACAGTCGACTTCTGTACTTGCTGGGAGAGTACTGGGCCCGGGAGAAGGATCAGCGTGGGCTGCAGCTCTAGGACCAAGGGGTACCAATTGCTCCGGGGCCACTTGGGAGCCAATAGGGCCGCTGTCCCTTTGAAGGTTCTCAGCTTGGAGAGGACTTTCAGCAGAAGGTTGGTGGGAGGGAACAGGTAGATCTTGGACCATCTGTTCCAGTCCAGTGACATGGCGTCCACTGCTTCTGCCTTGGGGTCCTCGGACGGGGCTACATATCGAGGAAGTTGACTATTGTCGCTCGTTGCGAAGAGATCGGTCTTAAGTTCTGGGACTTGGTGAGAGATGAAGGAGAATGATCTTGCGTCTAGAGACCATTCCGACTCTATCGGACTTGTCCGGGATAGAGCGTCCGCCGTCACGTTGCGGGATCCTTGTAGGTGAACTGCAGACAGGTGCCATTTCTTCTTCTCTGCCAGACGGAAGATTGTCAGAAGCATCTGATTATCTGGGGCGATCTTGAGCCTTGGCGATTGAGACATCGAACTACCACCAAGTTGTCTAGGGATAGACGAATATGGATTGAGGGAGGCGGGGAGAGTTTCTTCAGCGTTAGAAGGACCGCCATGGCCTCCAAGATGTTGATGTGAAACGTCTTGAATAGGGGAGACCATGTGCCTTGAGCCTATTTTTGGTGGGAGTGACCTCCCCAACCCTCCAGCGAAGCATCCGTGTGGATGTTGAGTGATGGAGGTGGGTGTTGAAGAGGAATGGACCTTTTCAGGGCCTTTGCTTCCGACCACGGCTTGAGGAGCAGCCGAAGTCCGTTTGGGAGCCGTCTCTTGAGGTCTCTTCGAGCGATGGATGCGGAACGTCTCCAGACTCCCGCGGCATCCTTTAGCTGTGCACGCAGCACTGGGTTTGTCACTGAGGCGAACTGTAGAGAGCCTAGAACTCGTTCCTGTTGACGTCTTGAGATCCGTTTGGATTTCAGCAGTCGCTTGACAGACCCTGCTATTTCCTTCCTTTTCTTCTGGGGGATGGAAAGGCGGTGTGACTGAAGGTTCCACTGGGTTCTTAGCCATTGGAACCTTTGAGCTGGAGAGAGGCGAGATTTCTTCGCGTTTATCTTGAATCCCAGGTGTTCTAGGAACTGGGTGACTTTGTTGCAGGATTTTAAACAATCCTCGGGCGATGGAGCCCAGGCTAGCCAGTCGTCGAGGTAGGCCATCACCTGGACGTCTCGGAGGCGCAGCTGTTGAACGATGGTATCTGCCAGCTTTGTGAAGATCCGAGGGGCCACGTTGAGGCCGAAGGGCATGGCCCTGAAGGCGTAGCTTTTCCCTTTGGAGTCGAAATCCTAGGTAGGAGGAAGCGTGGTGATTCATTGGAATGTACCAATAGGCATCCGCCAGGTCTATGGAGACCGTGTAGGAACCCTGAGGCAGAGGGGTCCTTATCTGATGAAGAGTCAGCATCTTGAACTTGTTGTTCGCTATGAACTTGTTGAGGGGGGATAAGTCTAGAATGACTCTGAGCTTGTCGGAGTCCTTCTTGGGGACGCAAAACAGTCTCCCTTGGAACCTGGTTGACTTTACCCTCCTAATCACCTTCTTGTTCAATAGATCTAGGACATATTCTTCCAGAAGGGGGGAGATTGTTGGAAGAATTGCTGGAAGGTTGGGGGTGGTTGAGTCCAGCTCCAGCCTAGACCCTTGTCGACGATGCTATGTGCCCAGGGATCGAAGGTCCGACGATCCTGGAATTGGCGGAGTCTTCCTCCCACCGGAAGCACTTCATTGCTTCTGGTGTCCCGAGGGTGTACCACCTCGGCCGCTAGCTCCCTTTCCTCCTCTGCCTCTGGAGGGATGGCGAGATGCGTCTCTGCCTGCACCTCTGCTTGAGCCTCAACCTTTGGGATGAAAGGTAGTCGTCTGTTGCTCAAAGGCAGGGGTGAAAACCGGTGATTGGGGCAAGACCGGTTGGGTGACCAGCTGAAAGGTCTGTTGTGGCTGAGCAGCCACTTGGGGAGTAGCGGGTCCCGGAAACTGCCGTCTCTGTTGACGTTGCTGGGGTTTCGGCTTGGAGGATCTCCTCTTAGGTTGAGGGCCGTCGTCCTGAGAGGATTTCCTCTTCTTCGACATGCCCCACTTGTGAAGAAGGTTCCTGTTCTCCGTGGCGGCCTTGTCGGTAATCTCTTTCACCAGATCAGAGGGAAAGAGGTGCTTACCCCAGATGTTGGAGGAAATCAGCCTCCGGGGTCGTGTCTCACTGTGGCACTTGAGAACACGAATTCACGACAGGCTCTCCGAGCCTTCATGAAGCTGTATAAGTCCTTGACTACAGTCGCCAGATGCATCTTGGCGAGCACCATGTAGTGGTCGGGGACTCTAGTGTCACCGGCCATGACGTCAAGCTGGACCTGGAGGGACATGGATGCGGCAAGCCTTTCTTTCGTATCTTGTTCCCGACGAAGGAGGTGGTCATTAAGTTTCGGGAGGTCTCCGTTAAACTGACGTCCAGCAACGTCAGGATCTAGTTTTCCCACCACGAAGGTATGTTGGACATCCTTCCAGTGTCGAGCATCGGGGGAAGTGACCAGGGAGAAGGGTCTGCACTCCTCCAGTGCAGGGCAAGGTTTCCCTTCTTCCACTGCCCTGTGTACCGCTGCGAAGGCCTTTTCCATGAAGGGGAGGATCGCATCATCAGGTGCGACGTAGGTAGGGTGCTTCTTGCTCAACGCCGGAAGCTTTGAGCAGGTAAAACCCCTACTTTTAAGGGTGTTGGCCATCATAGCCTGGGCCTTCGGGAGATCGAACACTATCACCTCCTTAGGTCCGGATCGAAGCCGGACGTAACAGTCCGGGTAAGCCTCAAAACTTGGGAAGAATTCCACTTCTTCCAGGACAACCGAGCCGACCTTCTCACTGATGAAGATCCTGCCCGTTGCGATCGGCATATGCTCGGCATACCTCGGGTTGGCGTGCGAGCATGCAGGGAGGTCCTTAACCGAATTCCTTTTCGGCTCCTTGGAACTTCCCATGGTCCTGATGTATTCGTGTGTCTCACGGAGTTTCTTGTCCATGATGGCTTCGAGCGTCCGAAACATCTCCTGGGCGCTGGTTGGGATGGGGTCCGGGGTGGTGGAGGTAGACGGGAGTGATACTTCCGTCGGTGTAGGAGTTGGGGTGGTGGTGGAAGGCGGAGCGACCTCTTGCTCCGACTCAGCGTATTCCACTTGGTCCTACTCATAGTCCAATTCTTCGGCCATGAGGTTCCTCTCCGTTGTCTCCGACACTTCTGACATACATTCCGCGTTGTCGGTATCCAGGCGACACTCGTGCATGGACTGAGCCATGACAACATCGGGTTCCACCGTGATCTGGACGATGGGGATCTGATCCTTGGGGACCACAGAGTCTGGGGATGCCTTTGGGAACAGTAAGGCCCTCAAGTCTTCGGTGGCAAGGTACGGTCCAGTGGCGTTCTTCTGGAAGCCACGCACCCATTTGCGTAGCTTCTCTCGAGAAGCGTCCCTAACCTCCGCTGAGGGAGGGTTATTGAACGCCTCGACCAGGCGTTCCTGGTAGACCGTACAGTTCAGTGGGTCCCAGAACTTCAGATCACCTTTTTTGTTTGCACAAGGGGCGTGAGTCCTACACGCCGTGTGCCCATAAAAGTGCGGGCGCTTCACTCCACAGAAGCCATGGTCGCACTTCACGTACTCCTCCTGTAAGAGAAAGAGGACATGAGTATGGGGGAGTCATAAGGATGACTTCTATTTTAAGGTTAAGTATTAAGTGATTAATCTTTAACCTAATATTAAGTGGTAGAAATACTGTGACGTTCAGAGAGTGGGTGGAAAAGAAGGAGATAGACACATCCTCCGTGTAACCCGCCTGGCCGGTTACCGTAACCTTATCCGTAGGCAATTTGTTGTGACTGAGGACACAGGGCAGAATTCAACATAGCATGCCGTGAAGGCAGTGGGAATTCTAGTGGGGATTGCCAAGGATATAGAACTGGGACTGAGGCCACTCAGACCCAAGGATTGGGAACGTAGAAGATCCCATAGGGTAACGGTTTCCGGTAACCGGCCGTGCTAAGATACACGTAGCATGCTGGAAATCTGTGATATGCAAGAAGACAGCATGGTTACTAATGGAACGGTAAGGCAATACCTATCCATTATGTAATCAAACCATCTGGTTGCGATGTAGGGCTATCAACATCAGATGATAGCTAGTAGAAGGGGGTGCAAGTCGCCTTGACGCCTCCGGAAGTCTCCGGCAGACCGCCGGTACGCCGGAGGCCGCTCCAGCAGAGTTTCTGGCATTAGGGAAGACAATATAGAAGTCAAGAGTAATACCAGGGTGGCGGCCGCCGGCACAGCGGTGGCACGCCGGCGGGGAGTGGCGGCTCCGGCAGCCGGAGGTTGCCGGATTGGTGACAGGAACAAGGATGGTTATAGCAGAACCGGACTGCCGGCAGCGGATGCCGGCACTCCGGGGGCCGGCCGGTGGACGGACGACTGAAGCTATGAGGAAAGAAGTAAGGCCATCGGCTAGGCGCCGGCGGCAGGTGGCAGTCCCCCGGCACACGGAGGACTGATGGCCCAGAGGGCAAGGGGTAAGTCACCAAGGTAGGAGGTGGGTATCACCGACAGTAGAGGCGGCAAGGGACCGGCACCAGGATAGTGAAAGAGACAGAAGGGGGGGATGTAGGGGTCCGGCCACGGACCTCAAGGCATCCCACCTGAGTGGGTGTACCCATGATAGAGGCTAGCCCTATCACCCAGAAGCAGGGGCCGCAGAGGACCGGGAGCTAAGGGAGCCCAAGGGAGGGCAGGGAACACCCAAGAGGGGGGAGAACCCCTGTAGACAGAATGCATCCAGTGGTTAACCCCATAGGACACTATGAAGGGTATACGTACCAGAGCGGACTGCGCACAGGAGCTCAAGGTAGGCCTATCACTCCACCCTAAGGAGGAGTTGTAGGACAGGGGACAGATGGGTATAGACTAACCTAAGTATAGGCTAGGCCATACAAGAGATAGGTGGGGAGGGGAGAAGAGAAGGGTCTTCTGTGGAGGAGGTTCTGTACCAGAGCGGCCACCAAGGAAGGGAGGACACTCCCTAGCCTAAGGTAAGGCAGCCTGTCTGAAAATGGTGCATGGGTATCGTTTCAGCAAGGTACAGAACTAATCCCTCCAAAACCTAACCTAGAGCAGGGATGTTACACCCTGAACTAGGAAGGATGGAAGACGTATCGCTATTGCAGGGAAGGTCGGAGACCTAGCCCCAGCAATAGAGGAAGGACTAGCCGTTCCTCATTCTCGGACGCAACCCTAAGGGGGGATCATTCCCTTAGGGAGGACAGAGAAGCGATATAATACTCTGATATGAGCTTGATCCCCTTACGTGGTAGGGGGAGCAAGGTTACACAGAGGGGATGCCCTAAGGCAGGGGGTGAAGGAAGCATATAGGGGTCCTACTTGTAGGTTAGGTTAGAAAGACACACTATCTAACCTGTCCCTTATATGGTCCCTGAAGGCGAAAACACTTGCATCACAGTCAATAGTATTGTAAAATAATGCCACTATCTTCATAAATAAACCTAGGATCACTGATAAATGTCATGCATGAACACTGATATAGGCACTCTGGCCTTGGGGCTATACTAGCCAACTGGTATGGGGTCAGTTGATGACCGATAATAAAGCGTCAAAACACGATATAAAGTTCCTAGCTATGAAGACTAAATAACTAATAGTATCGATTAGTTAATGAGGCCGGAAAACGCTGTTGAGGCTATCTAAATAAGGCATGCAAAACAACAGCGACGCCATAAAATGGCCGGTCCGGTCGAGGCACAGCTCTGCCAGAAAACATGAAATATCTCGAAAAGTAAAAGTTACTTTACGGTCAGAGCTTATTTAAACAATACTGGAACCTTGTACTCAACTTTCCAGAAGAAGGCGAGGCCGAGGGTAGAGACATGGCTAAGATGCAAGTCGATAAAGATCACACAGGGAAAAGTCCGACTAGTAAGGCAAGCTACTAAATGAAGGATGAGGACGGACGTGGCGTCATTTAGCAATGGCTCCCGTTTGTTTACGTCTCGAGTACCAAAAGTAGCCACGGACGAGATTAGCTGTGGAACAGCTCCCCAGCTATTCTCCGTCCCTCCATATCCAAGTGTTAACTCTGTATGGGGTGCAGATAGCTATGTGGCGCGTTAATACATGCGTCCCCTGTTGATATACGATGTCTTAAAGGGAAACCTTTAGGATACTCGCTCCAGAAGTTAGAATTCTGTGATAACCTGTGGTTAAATTCTCTGGGAATATCTTAGTAGTTATATACCCAAGGAAGCTACCAAAAAGGAACCTTCCATCAGGACGCCATGGCTTGAGCCCAAAAATATGACTACAGTAGATATTCCCAGAGAATTAAACTAAAGGTTTCATAGAATTCTAACTTCTGGCACGAGTACCCATAAGGTTTCCCTTAAGGATATCGTATAATAACAGGGGACGTATGTTTGACACGCCACATAGCTATCTGCACCCCACATAGCGTTTACGCTTCGAGGGGGAAGTGTGAGAAGTATCAGGAGGAGCCGTTACAAAACTCTCCTCCTGCGTTACTGTTACGGTACCTAGCGATGTAAACAAAAGGCTGTCATAGCTAACCGCCATCTTGGTTTACGTCACATCCGCGCGCTTCATTCCTGTTTCTGTAGCGATCTTGACAGAGTGTTCTTTCCCAGTTTTTGCTATTTTATTGCATCATGTCGCAATCTTTAGCCTCACCTTCTTCTGGAAAGTTTAATACCGTATTCTTGTATTGTATAAATAAACTCTAGCCGTAAAGTAACTATTTTTTATCTTTAAATCTTGTGTTTTGTGGCTGAGCTGTGCCCCGACCGGAGGCGTCATGTTTCGACGCTGTTGCTCGCTTCGCACTCTTTATTTAGTTAGCCAGAGCAACCTTCCTGGTCTTATAACTAATAACTTCATTAGTTATTTAGTCTTCATTGCTAGGAGTTAGTTATATCATGCGTTAGTATTTGTTTAGGCAACTATGTTAGCCTACCCTATGCTAGATTGCAAGCCTAGCCCCTAGGCTCGATAGCCTAGTGTCCATGTTTACTTCTTGCATGATATTATAGTGTTCCTAGTGTTATTTTATAAATGAAGACATAGGCATTTATACAAACAAGATTCAGTGATTGAACAGATGTTATTTCACCTTCTAGGGAGTATACAATGGTTTCGGTGATATTGGTAGTCGTCTCCCTTGCCCCTAACCTAATGCTGGGGCTATAGTATACTCCCTTACCTCCCCAGTTACCTTTCCTAAGGTAATCTCCTCCCTCTGAGGTAGCCTAGGCTACATCCTACCCCTCCTTACCTCGATATGCTTTCGGGTAAGGTTAGGCTAGGATTTTTTCCTACCCCACTCCTTGCCATAGTACATGCGCTTTGAGTCTGGGACAGAACCTCAGATTACCAGTCGTTCGCCCCCAGCTCCCCATTAGGAGAATGTACTCTCCTTCTGGTCCCTGCTGGAGGATGAAGGTGGTGGGGCTCTGCCCTTCCCCCTAGTCCACACTTGGTTGGGTTAAGTCCCGTCCTCCCTGTGGCCTAGCGACTTGTCCTCCCCCTGCCCTTCCTAGTCTAGGAAACTAGCTCACCTAGCCTAGGTTAGGCAGTCCATGGGATTCTGCTTCTTTATAGTTTAGGACAGGACATTAGTGCTGTACCTACTCTGTGCTAACCTACCCTAGGCTGGAGAATGGACTCTTTCTACCTAGATAGGCTAGCCCTGAACAGAATCCCCACCCCTGGGAGTGCCGGTGGGAGCTACGCCTCCCCCCTACACTCCCCCTCAGGACCCTCTTCCCTCCCCCTCTATCCCATTGGTGTTGGCTTAGCCTTCACACCCCTGTCCGCCGTCCTACAACTCCACCGAGAGCCAGTGGGTTGCCGGTTCGGCTCGGTCCTTTCGTTGGTTGGTCCGTACTGCTGTGCTGCCAGCATATAGTCGAACTATGGGTTAGCATTCGTCGGTCGGTCTGCCGGCGAAGGACCTCCCTTCTTGAGTGTTCTTCGGCCCTCCCTTGGGCCGCCACTGGCAACATAGCCGACTACCGGCTCTCTGCTGCCGGATGAAAAGGAGTACCCCTCCCTTTCATTTGAACACTCCTTCCGGAGGAAGATTGGATTGGGTACTGGGTATTACCCTTCCCTCTCTCTCCTCCTATCCTATCCCTCGCTCTCCTTCTATCCTATCCCTCTCTCTCCTATCCTATCCCTCTCTCTCTTAGTGCCGGTCCACTGCTGCCCCCACTCTGCCGGCGCCAGCCGTCAGAGTCTTCGGTGCCCTACCTGTCTCATTGAATGATGTCAGTGTCGGTTACCGTCACCGGCTGCCTGCCGGCTTGCCGGCGATCTGCCACCACCTAAAGTGTCACCCTCTCTCTCTGCCACAGAGACTGATGGCTGGGAAGGGTACATCCTTGATGGGGATCTGCCGGCGCCAGTTGAGCCTCCGGCATGCTGCCGGGCTGCTGGCGCCAGTTGAGCCTCCGGCATGCCTCCGGGCTGCCGGCGCCACCATTCCTAGCGTTACAGTGGACAGTCACTCCTCCCTCCTGCCGGCCCCGTGACGGCAGCTATTATTGTGCAGCTATGGATAATAGCCAGTACACCTATGGTATAATTATACCCTAGACTGAAACCTATTATGTATGGTTGTACAGTAAAAATTTCCAGCATATTCTGCGCTTCCATATGCAGTCTCTTGCCGGGACCTAATCTGATAAGGGGGCCTAGCTTATCCCCCCTTTTTCTTATACACTGAATGAATTCAGCTTCCCCCTCTTACGTACCTAATTCCCTAGAGGAAGCCTAAGCTTGGCTCATCCATCACGGGTGTTTTTTCCTCCCCCTAAGGCCCATGAAGGTCTTCTGGAATTAGTTACAGCATGGGGTCACGGCAATTGGCTGGGCGGGATGCACAAATATATGTCTTTCCTACCTCCTTTCCGGCTTACCTATCCTAAGCCTACACATACTGGAATCTTATAAGTGTACTAACTTATTCTAATCTAAGATTAATGTAAGTCATGTTTGTATTGACTTCCTAATACTCATTTCCTCTTTCTTTTACAGGAGGAGTATGTGAAGTGTGAGAGCACCTTCTGCGGTGTTCGTCTCCCTAACTTTACGGCCACCGGGCGTGCCGGACTCACGCCGGTTGTTCCGTCACGAAGGGGAACCTTCGCTACTGGGATCTGCAGGCCTGTAACGTCTGCAAGGGTCTGCTGGATGAGGCGTTCGACAACCCTCCGTCAGCAGAGGCTAGGGATAACGCCCGAGAGAAACTGCGCAAGTGGGTGCACGGGTTTCAAAAAAACTCCACGGGCCCCTATCTCCCAAGTGAGAAGATGAGAGCCATGCTCTTCCCTAAGGCATCCGCTGATGCCGTTATCCCTAAGGATGAGATCCCCTGCGTCCAACTAACGGTCGAACCGGATGTTGCGGCCGCTCTCCAAGAGTGTCGACTCGACCAGGTGGAGAGGATGTCGGATGTGTCCGTAAACACTGAAAGGACCCTCATGACGGAGGGTCAAGAAGAGGAAGAGGATCAGGTGGAGGCCCCTGATTCTGAGGACGAGGTCACCCGTGCGCCCTCCGTGACTTCCTACCCGTCCCCTCTACATCTGCCACCTGTGGTACCCTGCACCCAGGATACCATCCAAGCTCTGGTGGCATTCCTGGACGAGAAGTTCCGCAAGGGGCATGCGGACCTCAAGAGGGAGCTAATGACCTTTAAGAAGCAGCCAAAGAAGATCTCCGTCAAGGATCTTCCCTCCTGCTCAGTGACCAATCCCTGGAGGCATGCAAAACACATGCCAATCACGACTGGACGCATCTTCATCAACGATAAGCTAGATGCCGTCCCCCTTGAAGAGGTGGAGTTCTACCCTAGCTTTGACGCCTACCCTGACTGTTACATCCGTCTCAAGTCCGAACCAGTCTCCAAGTAGGAGACCGAGCCTAAGGAGGTCATAGTGTTTGACCACGCCAAGGCTCAAGCTATGCTGGCTGACTGCCTCAAGAGCAGAGGATATACTAACTCCAAAATGCCGGCGCTGAGCAAGAAACACCCGTCCTTTCTTGCTCCTCCCACCATGGTCTTTCCCTTCACGGAAAAGGCCCTGAATTCCGTGTTAAAGGTGGTGGAGGAAGGAAAACCCTGCCCTACATTGGAGGAATGTAAACTTCTCTCCCTCGCCCTACCTCCCGATGATAAAAGCTGGAAGGACATCCAGCTTACCTTCACGGTTGGAAAGCTGGAGGCTGACGTCGCTGGCCGTCAGTTTTATGAAGACCTACCCAAGCTCACCGACTATCTCTTGCATCGGGAACAGGACACGAAAGAGAGGCTGGCCGCCTCTATGTCTCTTCAAGTACAACTTGAGACAATGGCCAGGGACCCTTGGGTCCTGGACTACTACGTGGTTCTTGCAAAGACCCACCTTGCGACCTTGTTGAAGGACTTGTACAGCTTCACCAAGGCCCAAAGAGCCTGTAGAGAGTTCGTGTTTGCGGACGCCACCGTTAAACACGAACCCCGGAAACTGATCTCCTCCAACATCTGGGGCAAATACCTCTTTCCAGTAGACCTGGTGAAAGAGACTGCGGACAAAGCCGCCACTGAGAATCAGAACCTTCTCAATAAGTGGGGCATGTCCCGAAAGAGGAAATCTTCTCAGGAAGAAGTCCAACTAGCCCCGACCTCAGCAGCGTCAGGCCAAACGCCAGTTTCCAGCACCCGCTACTCCCCAGCTAGTGGCTCAACCACAGCAGACATTTCAGCTGGTCCCTCAGCTGATGGTGGCCCAGTCACCAGTTTTCACCCCTGCCTACGAAAGGCAATCCACTACCTTTCGCCCCAGAGGTAGTGGCTCCGGCAAGGACTCCTCTCGTCGTCCATCCATAGGGAGAGGAGGAAGGGGAGCAAGCGGCCGAGGTGGTAAACCCTCGGGAAACCAGAAGCAATGAAGTGCTTCCGGTGGGAGGAAGACTCCGCCTCTTCCAGGATCGTTGGACCTTCAATCCTTGGGCCCACAGCATCGTCAAGAAGGGACTAGGGTGGAGGTGGATAAATTACCTCCAGTCTTCCACCAACACTTCCAACCCTCAACCCCTATCCTGGAAGAATATGTCCGAGAACTCTTGAACAAGAAGGTGATCAAGAGGGTGAAGTCCACCAGGTTCCAGGGAAGACTGTTTTGTGTTCCCAAGAAAGACTCAGACAAACTCAGAGTCATTCTGGACTTGTCCCCTCTCAACAAGTTCATTGCGAACAACAAATTCAAGATGCTGACTCTTCAAAAGATAAGGGCCCTACACCTCATAAGGCTTACACGGTCTCAATAGACCTGGCGGACGTATACTGGCACATTCCAATGAATCACGAGGCTTCCTCCTACTTAGGATTCAAGCATCAAAGAAGACAATACGCCTTCAGGGCTATGCCCTTCGGACTTAACGTGGCCCCAAGAATCTTCACGAAGTTCGCAGACACGATCGTCCAACAGCTACGCCTTCAAGGCGTCCAGGTAATGGCTTACCTAGACGATTGGCTGGTCTGGGCGACATCGTTAGAAGAATGCTCACGTGCCTGCAGAAAGGTGACCCATTTCCTAGAACACCTGGGTTTCAAAATCAACACCAAAAAGTCTCGACTGTCTCCAGCTCAGAAGTTTCAATGGTCACACCGTCTTTCCATCCCTCTGAAGAAAAGGAAGGAAATAGCCGGATCTGTCAAGAGAGTTAAAAAATCCAAACGGATTTCAAGACGACAACAGGAACAAGTGCTCGGCTCCCTACAGTTGACCTCAGTGACAGACCCAGTGCTACGAGCACAGGTAAAAGATGCATCGGGAGTCTGGAGACGAAACGCATCCATCGCTCGAAGAGATCTCAAGAGACCTCTGCCAACCAGGCTTTGCTCACTCCTCAAGCCATGGTCGGAGGCAAAGAACCTGAAAAGATCAGTTCCTCTTCAACCACCACCTCCGTCGGTCATCATCCACACGGATGCCTCGCTAGAAGGTTGGGAGGCCACTCCCACCAGCGACAAGTTCAAGGAACATGGTCTCCCCTATTCAAGACGTTTCACATCAACCTCTCGGAGGCCATGGCGGTTCTTTTCACTCTGAAGAAACTGTCTCCTCGTCCTTCGATCCACATCCGTCGTACTCTGGACAGCGCCATTGTGGTCAGATGTCTCAACCGTCAGGGCTCACGATCGCCCCAACTCAACCAGGTGCTGTTACCTATCTTCCGCCTAGCGGACAGGAAGAAATGGCACCTCTCAGCAGTTCACCTACAAGGATTCCGCAATGTGACGGTGGACGCTCTATCGAGGACAAGCCCCATAGAATCGGAATGGTCTCTAGACGCAAGATCATTCTCCTTCATCTCCCGTCAAGTCCCGGAACTGCAGATCGACCTCTTCGCGACGAGCGACAACAACCAACTTCCTCTATACGTGACTACATACGAGGACCCCAAAGCGGAAGCAGTGGACGCCATGTCCCTGGATTGGAACAGATGGTCCAAGATTTACCTGTTCCCTCCACCCAACCTTCAGCTGAAAGTCCTCTCCAAACTGAGAACCTTCAAGGGAACAGCAGCCCTAGTTGGCCCCCAAGCTGATCCCTCTGCCGGACCCAGTTCTCTCCCAGCAGGTTCAGAAGTTGACTGTCTTCGCTTCATCAAGGAAAACCAGAGACCTTTATCTCATGATTTTCTCTCCCTAGCCGTTAAGAAAAGGTTTGGAATCTCGAAGAAATGTTTAGACTTCTTAGAGGAATACAAAACAAAGTCTACCAGAAGGCAATATGGGTCATTCTGGAAGAAGTGGGTTTCCTTCGTCAAGGCAAAGAATCCTACGGAAATAACCATAGATTTCTGTATGTCCTTCTTCATTCACCTTCATGGACAAGGCTTAACAACCAATACGATTTCCAATTATAAATCGGCCTTGACAAGACCACTACTGTATGCCTTCCAGATAGACCTGCCCAACGAAATCTTTAACAAACTTCCGAAGGCATGTGCTAGACTCCGTCCTGCACCTCCACCAAGACCCATCTCCTGGTCTCTGGATAAGGTGCTCCATTTTGCCTCTAGCCTGGACAATAAATCTTGCCCTCTGAAAGACTTGACTCAAAAAGTGTTTTTCCTTTTTGGCTCTCGGGAGCACGAGTCAGTGAAATAGTGCCTTTATCTAGAGAAGAGGGCTAGATACAGTTTGCCGAAACAGGGGAACTTACCCTCTTCCCTGACCCAACGTTTCTCGCTAAGAATGATCTCCCTACTAAGAGGTGGGGCCCATGGAGAATCTGCCCTCTGAAGGAAGATGTCTCTCTATGCCCAGTAGAGAGTCTAAAGGTCTATCTTCGAAGAACTTCAGACTTTGTGGGAGGACAACTCTTTAAAGGAGAAACATCGGGTAGTGATTTGTCACTTAAACAACTAAGGGCGAAAATCACCCACTTTATTCGCAGTGCGGATCCTGACAGTACACCCGCAGGTCATGATCCTACAAAAGTCGCCTCTTCCCTAAATTTCTTGCAAGGAATGGATTTCGAAAGCCTTTGATCTTTCACAGGCAGGAAATCCTTAAGAGTGTTCTTTAAACACTATGCGAAGCAGGTGCACGAAATCAAAAGATTCATGGTAGCCGCAGGTAGTGTATTGAAACCTGCTGCTTAGTGCTGCGTAGGACAGTGAGTTATTTCGGGACTCTAACTCAACGGGTGCCTGTGTTGACCCTAGTGCGATACATAGTGATTTTAAGTGGCACGAAAGACTGCTCTTCTACAAGGTGAAGTAACATAGACTTGAACACGTGTGCCACATGTTTATTTGGACATGAAGTGTATTGTGACTTGAAAGACTTTTAGTTCCTTTGGAACCCATGTGTGTAATGGCAAGTTTTCCTTTTCGGATTCCACACCCTTTTCTTATGTAGTCCTTGGTCTATGTTTGTTAATTAATAATTTTATTGTAAATGATTTATCCTATTTCATATTATCGCAAAGATTTTCTTGAATAAAATAGAATTTTCGCTACCATATGCGTCTTATTTCACCCCTCTATATGAAATACACTACTGTTACTGAGTTTTACTTGCCCCTATTTTATCCTCTATTATAATTCATATTATAATATTGCTCCTGTCTGATATAAGCTCACCTAAGAAAAGTGAAATATTTGTTCCTACATAAATAATTAACTTTCCTGATCTTTCTACGAGACCGACAAGATCCTCATTTTCAGGTGAGTTTGTCTTCATCAGGATACTTTGAGATGTTCCTATCGTCCGAACAGATCTTCCCTGCCAGGGGGGCAGGAAGTCATGTCATAGTTTATGCCATTGGTAGTGACGTAACGGAGATGTCACGGTCTCTAACCTCATCAGACCAAAGGAATATTGTTTGAAGTAGAAGGCACTACCGAAACGGGGAAAATCCATGATACACTAATTCTTTGGTACACTTCCATCAGGACGTCATGGCTTGAGCCCAAAAAACGGATTTTGAGCGAAGCGAAAAATCTATTTTTGGGTGAGATAGCCATGACGTCCTGATGGACCCCGCCCTCGTTCTCTTATCTGGCCCGTCAGGCCCCTCCCTTTCTTATTGTATCATGGAGGCTGACAGATTCGCTAGATAGAATCAGGAATGAAGCGCGCGGAAGTGACGTAAACCAAGATGGCGGCCAGTTATGGCGGCCGTTTGTTTACATCGCTAGGTACTGTAACAGTAACGCAAGAGGAGAGTTTTGTAATGGCTCCTCCTGATACTTGTCACACTTCCCCCTCGAAGTGTAAATGCTATGTGGGGTGCAGATAGCTATGTGGCGTGTCAAGCATACGTCCCCTGTTATTATACAATATCCTAATGGGAAACCTTATGGGTACTCGCGGCAGAAGTTAGAATTCTGTGAAACCTTTAGTTTAATTCTCTGGGAATATCTACTGTAGTCATATATACCCTCAGGAAGCTACTGAAGGAACCTTCCATTAGGACGTCATGGCTATCTCACCCAAAAATAGATTTTTCGCTGCGCTCAAAATCCGTTTTTCCTGTGCAGTACCATAATAATAACCAACATTTTCCTTTGTGACGATGTAAATTTGCTCAAGGGCTGGTGTTCAGCCAGTTTCCAGTTGCAGGGGAAACAGACAGTATGATATTTGGGCAACCTTCAAAGTATTTTGGATTAACATTTAAAAATATCATAACACAAACCAGGTATGTTCATTTCTGATGAGTGCCAACAGGGTTTCTGGACCTACAAGCTTTCACTTTATAGCCATCAATTAGACCACCCTTCCCAATTTATTCCTCCCATTATGCTCTCCAGCCTCTTGATTTTTCCTTCAAATTGCAAGTGATGGTGTTTTCCCTTGTTACACATTAGAGCTGAATGGCTACGGGCATAGTTTCTTAGAAGATTGCGTGAGGAGTTATTGTAATGATAAACGGATTTTGAGCGAAGGGAAAAATCTATTTTTGGGTGAGGTAGCCATGTCGTCCTGATGGAAGTTCCTTCATAGTAGCTTCGTAGGTTATATTTAACTACAGTGATATATCCTAGAGAATTTTACTTAAGGTATACAGAATTCTAACTCCTGGCGTAAATATCCCTGGCTTTCGCCTTTAGGGATATTGCATAATATCAGAGGACGTATTCTTGACACGCCACATAGCTATCTACACCCCTAATAGCGTTTACGCTTCAAGAGGGGAAAGTGGCAAGAATTGGAGGAGAGCCATTATTAAGGCATCGCTCTACTCCTACTGTTGAGTACCTGTATGACGTCACGTCCGGGCGCCATCTTGTTATTCCTTGTAGCATTAGCGAGGTGCTACAGATACAGTACTTTTGGGAGGGATTCATTCAGCCTTTATAAAAGGAGGGTGGGTCCATCAGGACGACATGGCTACCTCACCCAAAAATAGATTTTTCGCTTCGCTCAAAATCCGTTTTTTGGGCTCAGGCCATGTCGTCCTGATGGAAGTTTACCATAGCATTAATGTATCTGTGGATTTCCCATTAGTGCCAATAACAGCGAGATAAATTTTCCTTGGTCATCTAGACCTAGAGACACATGGTGTTACCATCATACACCACTTCAGCTGATCATGGACTATGTCAGTGCTTCCTGCCCCCTACAGGAAGAGTCATGGTAGACTCTAGGAAAAACTCGAGGATTGTAAGTTCATATGAACAATCTAGCTAACAAACCGGTATATTGGTCTCATCATATACTTTGTAAAACAGAGTTTGTATTCTGAAAGGAACAAATGTATGTATTGACTACTGACACCTCCCCCGGTCTACTTGGTGTGTTGTAAGCAAGGTAGACAGGTTTTCATCTGTGTAGGAAAATTGTATAAGTCAGTAATACAATCAGTTATATGAAATTAGTCGTAACCAGGGACTGATACCTGATAAAAAACATCATTATGAGGTTTGCTAGCTCTAGAACAGATATTGTATCTGTTCAGGATATATTTTCAATATAAGAGGATAAAATTGATTGCTCTGGCACCTTTATTTATTTAGAATTTTTGGGGCGAAAAGAGACGCAAAATTCAGATATGTATTTATTGATAAACAATATATAACTAGGTTAAAGTGCATTTTATAATATAATATAAAACGAAAATTGGTAATAACAGAAATACTTGTTTCACCTGAAAAGAAACATGAAGCCACTTTAAAAAGAAATATTGTGATATTTCATGTTTCCTTATTTCTGTCATTACAGTTTATAAACACTTGCGTAATTATACGCATGGCACACGTGTAAGTCTTTTATGCTTCTTTCACCTTTATACTTAGAACAGTTCCTAGTGTCCCTACAGTGATACTTCACTAAACATGTCACTCCGTAGGGAGGGATCATGTACACCCTTCACTAAAAGTCCTGATTAGTGCACTGTTCCTCGCAGTATTCAAGCGGCAGGTTTTAGTAGGCTACCTGCTGCCACCACAAAATGCTTGATCTCTTGCACTTGCTTCGCGTAGTGTTTGAAGAAAACCCTGGATGACTTCCATCCATTATACGAGCGAAGACTTTCAAAATTCATATTTTGAAAGAAGTTCAGAGACGAAGCAATCTTTCTCGGATCATGACCTGCAGGTGTGCTGTCTGGATCCGCTCTGCGAATGAAATAGGTGATCTTCGCCATTAATTGTTTCAAAGACAATGTCGAACCTGAGGTTTCTCCCCTTAAAAGCTGTCCTCCCCTAAAGTTTGAAGTTCTACGAAGATAGACCTTTAGGCACTCTACTGGACATAGAGACGCATCTTCCTTCAGAGGGCAGATTCTCCAGGGACCCCACCTTTTGGTGGGCAGCTCATTCTTAGCGAGAAACGTTGGGTCAGGAAAGAGATTCAGTTCTCCACACTCTGTGAACTGAATGTGGCCCTCATCCCTCGAAAGGGCCACTATTTCGCTAACTCTGGCTCCTGAGGCTAGTGCAAATAAGAATATAACTTTTTGGGTCAAATCCTTCAAAGAGCAGTCTTCATTGTTCAGGGTTGAGGCTAAATGAAGAACCTTATCCAAGGACCAAGAAATGGGCCTTGGGGGTGCTGCGAGCCTAAGCCGAGCGCAGGTCTTAGTGATCTTATTGAAGATTTCGTTAGAGAAGTCCACCTGGAAGGCATATAGCAAGGGTCTAGTCAAGGCAGATTTACACGTAGAGATCGTGTTGGCTGCTAAACCTTGTTCATGGAGATGAATAAAGAATGATAAACAGAAATCTGTCGAGATTTCTTTAGGTTTCTTTGCCTTGACAAAAGCAACCCATTTCTTCCAGGAAGACTCGTATTGTCTTCTAGTAGATTTCGACTTAAATTCTTCTTAAAAGTATATACTGTCCTTTGAAATCCCGAACCTTTTCTTGACTGCTAAGGCGAGAAAATCATGAGATGAAGGTTTCGGGTTTTCTGTGATGATACGGAGACAGTCGACTTTTGCACTTGTTGAGTCAGAACTGGATACAGCAACGGGACCAGCTTCAGTCGCAGTTCCGTTATCAGAGGGAACCAGATGCTGTTGGGCCACTTGTGAGCCACTATTGCTGCTGTTCCCTGAAAGGATCTCAGTTTGTTGAGGACCTTTAGCACGAGGTTGGTTGGAGGGAATAGGTAAATCCTGGACAATCTGTTCTAATCTAGGGACATTGCGTCTACTGCTTCCACTAGAGGATCCTCGTACGGGGCTACTTACCGGGGTAGCTTCTTGTTGTCACTCGTTGTGAAGAGGTCTATCTGCAGTCCTGGGACTTTGCGTAAGATGAAGGAGAATGATCTTGCGTCTAGGGACCATTTTGACTCTCATTGGGGCGAGCCTGGACAGAGCGCCCGCCGTCACGTTGCGGAACCCTTGAAGGTGAACTGCTGATAAGTGCCATCTCTTCTTTTTCGCCAGGCGGAAGATGGCCAACATCACTTGGTTGATTTCGGGCGATCTCGAACCTTGCCGGTTTAGACATCTCATTCTCACTTCGCTGTTCAGGACCAGTCGGATGTGGATCGAGCAGCGAAGCTTCAGTTTCTTCAGCGATAGAAAAACTGCCATGGCTTCCAGAATGTTGATGTGGAAGGTCTTGAAGAGGGAGGACCAGGTTCCTTGGACTTTCCATTGGTGAGAGTGGCCTCCCCATCCTTCCTTTGAGGCATCCGTGTGAACGGTGACCGAGGGTGGAGGTGGTTGCAAGGGTACCTTCTTCTTTAGGTGCTTGGCCTCCGACCATGGCTTGAGAAGTGATCGCAGATGAGTTGGTTTGGTCTTGTTAGATCTCTTCGAGCGTTTGGTGCGTATCTTCTCCAGATTCCTGATGCATCTTTTAATTGTGCTCTCAGCACTGGGTCTGTCACTGAGGCAAACTGGAGGGAGCCTAGTACTCTCTCTTGTTGCCGTCTTGATATCCGGTCGGATCATAGAAGTCTCTTGACAGATCCCACTATCTCTCTCCTCTCCTTTGATGGAAGGGAGAGGCGGTGTGACTGTAAGTTCCAATGAATGCCAAGCCATTGGAACTTTTGAGCTGGAGATATTCAAGACTTTTCCAAGTTGATCTTGAATCCTAGATGTTCCAGGAACTGGATCACTTCCTTGGAGGCTTGCGTGCATTCTGCTTCGGATGATGCCCACACCAGATAGTCATCCAGGTAGGCTATCACCTAAACTCCCTTTAGGCGTAGTTGACGAATGACTGTGTTTGCAAGCTTTGTGAATACCCTTGGGGCTATGTTTAGTACGAAGCGCATGGCTCTGAAGACTTATTGTCTCTTTTGCAGCTTGAATCCTAGGTAGGAGGAAACTTGTCGATTGATTGGGACATGCCATTATGCTTCCGCCATGTCTATGGAGACTGTGTATGCCTGCTTGGGCAGTAGGGTCCTTATGTGTTGAATAGTAAGCATCTTGAACTTGTGGATCACTATGAACTTGTTGAATGGTGACAAGTCCAGAATGACTCTGAGTTTTTCTGAGTCTTTCTTCGGAACACAAAACAGCCATCCCTGGAACTTGACGGACTTTGCTCTCCTTATGACTCTCTTGTCTAAGAGTTCTTGGACATATTCTTCCAGAATGGGGGTTGAGTGTTGGAAGAATTGAGGGAAAGTTGGTGGAGTTGTGTTCCAGCTCCAACCCAGTCCGTTTTTTATCAGGCTGTGGGCCCAGGGATCGAAGGTCCAACGATCCCGGAAAGACAAAAGTCTCCCTCCTACCGGAAGTATCTCACTTAGAGTGCTAGTTGGAGGACTTTCCTCCTTGGGCACGTCTACCTTTGTTGCCCCTGCCTCTTGAGGGGCGTCTAGAGGAGCCTTGAAAGGATCCTCTAGATTTCTGCCGAAAGGTCGTGGATTGCTTTTCAAAGGATGGGGTAAAGACAGGCGACTGTGTCACTAGTTGCTGGGGTACCTATTGGTATGTGGTAGGTGGTTGTGCCACCGTCTGGGACACCGTGGCCACGGGAAGTTGTTGTTGTTGTCTAGGTGGGCGAGAGGGCGCTCTTGTCCTCTTAGTCGACAAGCCCCACTTTTGGAGAAGATTTCTATTCTCCGTGGCAGCTTTGTCGACAACCTCTTTGACCACTTCACTTGGAAAGAGGTCTTTACCCCTGGTGTTGGAAGATCTCAACTTTCTTGGTTCGTATCTCACCGCAGCCGAGGCGAACACGAACTCTCTACAAGCCCTTCTGGCTTTGATAAAGTTGTACAGGTCCTTGGTAACTGTTGCCAGGTGAGCCTTGGCAAAGACTATGTACATGTCTGGGGTTAGGGAGATGCTTGCCATCGTCTCCAGTCCAGTCTGAAGAGACATTGAGGCGGCAAGTCTTTTTTTCGTTTCCTGCTCCCGACGCTGGTGAAAGTCTGACAACTTAGGGAGGTATTCACCAAACTGACGTCCGGCAATGTCGGCCTCCAACTTCCCGACTGAGAAGGTACTCAAAACGTCCTTCCCTTCAGCATCGTTTGATGGTAGGGCAAGGAAGAACGGCCTATACTCTTCGAGTGTGGGGCAAGGTTTTCCCGCCTCGACTGCCTTTAAGGCCGCCTTAAACCATTTTTCCATGAGGGGAAGGCACGGGTAGAAGAAGCAACAAAGGATGGGTGCTTCTTACTCAGAGCCGGCACTTTGGAGCTAGTGAAGGCCCTCTCCTTCAACGTGCTGGTAAACAAGGCCTGAGCTTTGGGGAGGTCAAGGATTATGACCTCTTTCGGCTCTGTCTCCTCTTGCGAAGGAGGTTCCGTCCTCAGACGAACGTAGCAGTCTGGGTAGGCCAGAATTCGACGTCTTCGACTGGGACTATGCCCAACTTGTTGGAGAGGAAGATCTTACCTCCTGATATGGGCATGTGCTCAGCATGCCTCCATGGGTTGACGTCCGAGAAAGGGGGAAGGTCCTTAACGTTTAGCTTCTTTGGAGCTACACGAGAAGCTACGAGTTGGTGCATCCCCGACCGTAGCGCAGCTGATTTCTCGGTTGACTGCTTCTTTAAATCCTGAAACATAGAAAGGATAGAAGTCAACGTTTGGCATATGTCAGCCAGTTGAGGGGCAGAGGAGGTCGAGGGGATGGGCTCTGCCACCGGAGCTGATGAAACCGAAACTATTTCGGTTCCTTCTTCGTCGGTCTCAGGAGCCAATACAGACTCTTGCTCCTGATCTTCCGCAAGAGGACTACGTTCAGTGTTTTTGGAAACGACTGACTTGTTGTCTTCTAACTGGATGTCCTTCATGGCATCCGGTACATCAGATTCTATCGGAATCTGGACGAGGGGGATCTCTGTATGAGGTTGCGGGATTACTGCATCCGAAGATGCCCTAGGGAAAAGACAGGCCCTCATCTTTTCATTAGGAAGGTATGGCCCGGTGGTATTCTTTTGAAAACCCCTGACCCATTTACGCAGCTTCTCTCTTGCTGCATCCCTTGACTCAGTAGACTTTTGATCCTCAAAGGCCTCTGTAACCAGATTGTAACAAACGTCACATACCGGGGGGTCCCAATACTTCAGAGAACCTGACGTTGCTGCGCAGCGTGCGTGCGTCCTGCACAGTCCATGGCCGCAGAAGTTCTTGCTGCGGACATTACAGAAGTGGTTCCCGCACTTGGGATGGTCCTCCTGTAAAGAAAGGAAAGGCAGATGAGTATTCGGTGAATTATCTCACAAAATTCATTATACAATGTTATGTATATATTTAGCTTAGGATAGGTAAGCTAGAAAGGAAGAAGGAAAGACACCTACGTGTGTTTCTTGTTCAGCCAATTGCTATGACCTCCCTCAAAATTAAATTCCGGGGTATTTCTAAAGATAGAAATATTATTAGAAGATCTTTATCCTTCAGGATATGTAGAGGTGTAACTTAACACCATCTTCTGGAATTCAATATTGGGGATTGAATGTAGTGATCACTGTAAATAAAAGAAAGAACTCACTTTCTTTATATCAAGTGGCCTCACAATAGGCTGCCCATGAAACACAGTGTAGGTTAGAAAATGTATGGGCTACCGTACAAACTATACCGTGGTTTTCTGATTGCAGTATGATCTATATCGCAATTATACTGACCACTGCACAGTCATATACTGTAGTACCTGCTGGCATATGCTGGCATGTTAGTTCCTGGGTTTAAGTTAGAAGATGTACTGCCTTCTAGTGGCAATGGGTATCAGACCGCCGGCTGTTGTAGGTCGCCGGCCGCCGACATTCGGCGGTCTCCGTCAGCCGGCGGCGAGAGATATGTCGTCAGACCGGCTGCCGGCAGTCAGCATAGCTGCCGCCAGGTAGCCGATGGGTCGCCGGCTGCCAAGTGAGTCGCCGATCGTCGGCAACCCATACCAGCTGGCGACAGTACAATCTGTCAGCGGTCTGCAGTCCAGCCGGCTGCTGGCGGCCTCATGGCTGCCGGCAGTTGGGACCCAGGATACTTGTGGTAAGAGAGAGAGAAAGCATGGATGAGGGGGCGTGTAAAGGCTCAGCCTTACTGCCCTCCATCCGGAATGAGGGTTCATATGGAAGGGGGAAATACAACATTCAGGCTTCCATCCAACCACAACCCCACCGATCTCTGCTGGCAGGGTTATGGAAGGCAGACCAAGAGAGGACTGAAGAACACTCGACAGGGGGTTAGGATCTCCGCCGGCAGCCGGCACAGCCGAGCAGCCGACAGAAAACCCGAGCCAATTCCACAACGTACCGACACTAGGGTCGATTGTAGGATGATGGCCAAGGTATGTGAAGGCTAGGCCATCACTAAAGGACAGAGAGGGGAGGGGTGAGGGTCCTGTAGGGTGAGGGAGGAGCCGGCAGCAAAGCCAGTTCTACCTCACCTAACAAGACTCCATTCCAGTATTAGAACTATCCCAAGGGGCAAGGGAATTCGATTCCCTAGCCTAGGGTTAGCCCAATACAGGAAGAGATTGGCAGCACCTTCGCTGCTGTCTCAGACAGTAGGAACAGAGTCTGGTGTTGGAGTCCCCCAAGCAATAGAAGAATTCTATTCTTCAGCTTAGGTTCTGCCGGCACAGGACTGTCTGCTAGGCCACAGGGAGGAGGCATCATATCATATAATGCCTTCAGGTGAGGCCTAGGGAGGTCTAGCCTCCTGCGTCGGTAGCCTAACCTGACCCGGGAATTCAATTCACCTTGCCAGTCGGCAACCGACCACAGACGGAATACTCTGATGTTCTGACCAAACCCAAAACCGGAATCTGCGGTTAAGGGAAGGGGCAGAAACACCCTAGCCTAGATTCACCCGAATTCAATTCAAGGCAAATCTGACTAGGGTTCAGCCTAGGCTAACTTAGAGGGAGAAGAGATTGCTCTTAAATCTCCCAGGGAGATTAGTATCACTTTATAAAAGACTAGGAGGTATCAGTCTCCACTTAAATAAGTCGATACAAGAGCAATCGTGGACATTTACGAAAGTATACTAAAGCCTCTAGGTTAGTGGCTTAGAAGCGGTGAGAATCAATTACCTAAAACACCGAAACTCTCTCGTATACTATCTTTGGAAGAGGAAAATTTTTGCAGTAATATCTTATATGTATAAAATATTGCCTAAAGCGTCAATAAATCACCACACTAGGAAAACTATATCATGTATGAAAGCAAGGGCTAGACGCCTAGGCTAGGAAGCCTAGCTTAAATGAGGATCGGTTACCTAAATCGCCGAAACCACGATACTATCGGCATAATATAAAATTTCCTAGCTATGAAGGCTAAATAGCTAAATTTATTAAAGCGAAATATACCAGGAAGGTCGTTCTAGCTGACTAAATGACACATGCATAGCGAACGCCAGCGTCCATGACGCCTCCGGTTAGGCAACAGCTCTTGTTACCTTAATTAAACCTTGAATCGAGGAAAAAACTGGCAAGAGCTTACATTTATACAAAATAAAGATAATACTCAACTTTCCAGAGGCAGATGAGGCTGGAGAAAGCATCATAGCAAAAAATAATACAAAAAATAGCGAGAGAGCACTGGGAAACACCGAGTAAGGTTCGCTACGAAAGAAGGAATAACAAGATGGCGCCCGGACGTGACGTCATACAGGTACTCAACAGTAGGAGTAGAGCGATGCCTTAATAACGGCTCTCCTCCAATTCTTGCCACTTTCCCCTCTCGAAGCGTAAACGCTATTAGGGGTGTAGATAGCTATGTGGCGTGTCAAGAATACGTCCTCTGATATTATGCGATATCCCTAAAGGCGAAAGCCAGGGATATTCGCGCCAGGAGTTAGAATTCTGGATACCTTAAGTAAAATTCTCTAGGATATATCACTGTAGTTAAATATAACCTAGGAAGATACTATGAAGGAACTTCCATCAGGACGACATGGCCTGAGCCCAAAAAATGTAGCCTATAGCTTATATTTTTAACCAGTTAACATTAGTCAGTAGTGTACAAAAGTTTTTAGCCAGCAGTGCATTTAGTGACTTTGTGATGGCTCTTTAAAGTCTACATTAGCCTTTTGCTTTATTAATAATACAAAGATAATATATAAGTATCTAAGACATACATTTTGTTCATACACGAATACAAACCCATGTTCTTTAAGGGGCCAGGCCGTTAAGCCAATATAGTATAGCTGGGTATAGGACGAAAAACAAAATCGTAAAAAAAATTCACTGAGCTTCATATAGCAATGGAGTGTGTGTATACGAAATATTTTGTCAAATTTCCTCTTACTTTCATAGTTACAGGGCTCTTAGTAAAAGTAACTCAATAAATCAAAAACATTGATCCCTACAAGAAAATGCAGTATTTCTTTTGTTATTGTAAATTTTTATAATTATTACATTTTAAAAGAAAAGAAATTGTGAGCAATGGCATGTGTATAGATTCAATGAGTCACAAGACGAAGTATTACATGATAATTACACCCTTTGGCTTTCAATGCTAGCACAAACCTCAGAGAGTACCCGTTTGAGTTTGACCTCTGACATTCAGTCGCTTTTATGTCTGTTTTTCTTGGTTTCAGCGAGAATTTCATCATGCCAAAGAGGAAAAGGCAATTTTAACATCTCGCTAACATAAGGAAAAAGAAAATTTGCTCTAATGATTAGAGTTCTTCAGAAGTGGGTAATATTGGTGATATTAGCAGAGTTAGTGAAGGAGAGAGATGAACGAGCGACTGTCTCGCCTAAAGAAGCAAGATATTGAACAAAGGGATCTTCATTTATGATTAAATTATGATAAATAACATTATTTTGGTTTAATAATATCCTAAAAGAATAATAATCATGATTTGTCAATATTGTCTTTGTAAAAATACAAAGAAAAACTTTGAATGCCTGTATCTCAAAACTATACTTATTGACCCTCTAATTCTTTCTTCTCCCTTAGTTTTAAAGATATGCCAAAGAGGAAAACACAATTTCAATATCTCTAACATAAGGAAGAAGAAAATTCGCTCTAATAGGAGTTCAGAAGTGGTTAATATTGGCAATATTAGTGAAGTTAATGAAGGAGAGAGATGATGAAGGAGTGACCGTCTCGCCTGAAGAAGCAAGATATTGAGCAAAGGGATCTTAATTTATGATTAGATTATGATAAATAACATTGTTTTGGTTTAAAATATTAAAAAAAAAGAACATAAAATTCATAATTATCATTATTTATTAATATTGTCTTTGTAAAAAGGCAAAGAAATCTTTGAATGCCTGTATCTCAAAACTATACTGTACTTATTGACCTTCAAATTCTATCTTTTCCCATAGTTTTAAAGATATTGCATTGAAATTTGGTATATAACTTAAAAAGACATTATAAAACAATCATATAGAGCCCCTTTTTCCTGATTTTTTTTCATATATTTTTTCTTAGCTTTTTCTTTCATTTACAGGGTTTATTTTTTTACCATGATAAAAAAATTCATATCTAGCAAAAAAATTACTTTTAGAGTTTCTTTTCCTAAAGCCATTTTATTGCTAGATATGAATTTGAAAAACACTCATTTTCAGGAGCCAGGCAAAAAATAAAAAATCCTATACAGTTTGGAGATGTCCTAAGTCACATTAAGCGGTATGAATGTCAAAGTCCTGTTTGTAAAAAATGGCATTTTCCAACTGGCCCCCTTAATAGAAGTACTGTATGCTTTTAGCGAAGCTGGACACTCCTGTTAAAACTAATGAGGTGGTGGCAGTTGCTGGCAGACAGTAGTGAGGAAGCCCCGTCCACGCAGGTGGCTCACTGATCAGCCACTTTGACCTTACTTACATAAGGCTTGCTGGGTGGACAAGGTAGGAAGGATGACTTAAAGGATTCCAGTTTGTAGAGTTCGGAAAAATGGAAATTACTTAAAAAATTTGTAATGTGATTTGTTCCCACAAGAACTCAAATCCTCATCATTCAATAAGAGACTTCTCCTAAGACGGAAGGAAATTCCTGTAACCAAACTGGCTGGTTTAAAATCCCACTGTCATACACTCACTCCACTCACTCCTTAGGAAGAGCAGAAGTATTTATTCCGGTCTGAAAATTAGGTGATAGGGCTAGGGTTATGCTGCCTCTGACCCAGTGATGTACAGGTTCAACCACTGCACTCCAAGGAAGGAGAAGGAGGAAAGGAAAAAAAGCCAGACATTTTTGCTCTCTGACTGATGTTGCAATCACCATCTTAAAAGAGATGCTTCTTGTCCTGTGAAGGAGCCAGGTACGCAACACTACTTGTAGAGCTGCCACCACAGGGTCCTAATAAAAATGTGACAAGAGTGACTTGTGGGTAAATAGTGGGTTTTGAAGGCTGTCTGGTGTTTCCAGAATCCATTCTTCAGAAATGGGCCCAATTACAAGTTTTTTGTAAAGGCTAATGTGGCACCTACTTCTCTGATATCATAAGCACGATCCTGTGCTTGTTCGTCTGGCTCAATATCTGCCTGGTTTATGCTCTATTCATTGATTTTTTGGAGATCTCTCTGACCTTGGTAGAACTGGTGAAGAGGATTTGTAGTTGTGCGCTGAAGGTTTGAGACGACATCAGGTAGTGTGTTGCCCTCACAGAATAAAAATGTAAGCTGACCAGATTGTGTGCCTTTTGATAACTTTTTAGTTCTGATATACTAATAACCTCCATCTATGAAGAGAGAGGGATGTCACTGGATTGTTGTGCCTTTGCAGGTGGGTCTGGCAGAGCAAATTAGGCCAAATGGGTAACTCTCTCCAAACCTAGGCTAAATGCATCAGGTCTGGGTATCATTCTGTTTGGTGCCACTTGGGAGCTACTAATGTCATCTCGAGGTTTGGGGTAGACAACATCCAGCTTATCACTCTTCGAATCGAGTGAAATGGCAGAAAATCATAGACATCTAGACCGTCCCATGGATGTTAAAATACCTCCTCTAATGCAGCTGGCTGATCCGGAGCTGGTGAACAGCAAATCAGGAGCTTCTTGTTTAGCCTCGTCACAGAGGTTGATCGTTTGGGGAACCCCTCTGATTCAACTACTTGTCTCTGTCGGCAAAAAAATTCCTTTTGAGGGATTGAATCTCGCATATAGTATGATCACATTGTTCTGTGCCCACTTGTGTGCCTACATCACCAACTCAAAGAGGTGCTTTGAAACTGTACCTCCTTGCTTGTTGACGTATGCCACTACAGTAGTGTTGTCTCTCATCAATGCTACTGATTGGCCTATCAGGTCATATAGAAATTAATATAGTGCCAAAATAACTACTTTTCATTCCTTAATAGATGGTCTCCCTATCCTTCTTTTAATACACACACACAAAAAAAGATTTTGGGGAAGACACTCCAAAGGAGTTACTTTCAACAAGTAGTGACCACTAATGTAGACGGCTGTGTGGGATTAGTTTCTCTAATTATGACAGATAGCCAAGTAATTACTGCCAATGACTTCTGGGTAGATGTTGATGGCATAGAAAGGGCATGCTACTCTTTTGATCTGATCGTTGGATGGAAAGACTCATCCCTTTGTCATGTTTACTAACATCCCTAGATATTCCACCTTCTGCGTCAGTGTGAGGCTGGACTTATTCGGATTTACACTTATCCCATAGATCGTGGCAAAGGAGTTGTAAGTGGGAGGATTAGAGGATTCGCCAATCACCTCGACACTACGGTAGCAGAATCCTGTTTGCATGCTCCCAAGCAGATACAAATGAATACTTGAGAGCCTGTCGACAATTCAATGCATAGTGCAGTAATTTAATTTTGTAGACCTTTAAAAGTTCAAAGGTTGCTCATGAATAGCAGAGGCAAGGGACAGATCAATGTCTTAGAAACTGACCATATATACCGGTACATATGATCACCACCCAAGCCCTTTCTCCATCAAGCTAAGGCCTGGAAGGCCCAGGTAATGGCTGCTGATGACTCGTCAGGTAGACCTTATAGGCTCCCCCAAACCCCCCATCCCTAGCACACAAGAATGTTGAAGTTAAAGATACTACTGTACAAGAAACTATTGAGCTTGAGTGGGTCGCAAAGTCCTGTCCAACGGATTGCAGAGCAAGGACATTTACAAAAGTTGTCCCCGTAATTTTGTGGATTCATGTTATCAGTTATTCTGGTAAGCTATGGTCCCAAATTTCATGGCAATCCTTAAAATTTGCCAAATTTAACCAATATTAGAAGATTGTAAAAATTCATTGTTTTTATAATTTTAGGTTAATGATGAAATTATTTTCTACCACATCAAATTAGAAGACTATAAAAAAATGCTAGAACTAAATTAAAACACATTATAGAAATATCACAAAGAAAGAAAGCATGGTTGAATAAAAGGTTTTATGTAAAATATCCTTGACTTCTGACTGGTAATGTTGCTCTGAGTCTACGCATATGTCTATATTGCTTACGTGAGATCATACACCAAATGCTATTGGCTGACATAAGAGAGTTGGTCAATCAGAGCATGAGAATCTGTGTCCTGGCTGCTGATGGGCCCATGGAGCACAGCGTCATCTAAGAGAATGATACTAAGTAAGGCTGCATCTCCATTTTTCGTGTTCCATGGTGCATTTTTCGAGCCATACATCTACAATTGTTAGTTTGCACTCGTGTTTTGTGTTACTTTTGTTTTAAGTTTTACTTGTCACATACAATCAATCCCTACGATGGCACGTACGATAGGCTGTACAGTAAATATCATCATCTGCACAATTAATTCATTGTCATCATTCAAGTTTTATTGGAGTGTGTATCTCAGGTAAGTACCCAATACAGAATTAGTTGAAATAATATAGGAATAACATTGCTGTAGGTATGTAGGTAGCAAATATTTTTTAGGAATAAAATAGTTTCAGAGAGATGTTCTATGCTTTGCAGCCTTAAAATATGTAGTAACATTTTAGGGAAATTATGCATGTCCTGTAGTCTTAAAATATTATTTTTGGGCTCAAGCCATGTCGTCCTGATGGAAGGTTCCTTTAGGCAGCTTTCTAAGGGATATTTGGCTACAGTGATACTCCCAGAGAATTGACCATAGGTCTCCAGAATTCTAACTCCGGGTGCGAGTATTCTTAAAATTTCTCTTAAGGATATTGCATAATATCAGGGGACGTATATCTTGATTAGACACATGGCAATCTTCACCCCGAATAGCGTTTTCGCTTCGAGGGGGAAGAGTGGCGAAACCGAAGGGGAGCCGTTATCAAGGTTACCCTTCCTCCCGTACTATTACAGGGCTCCAAGATGACGCTCATTCATTTTTTGGTAGCGATTACGCACGGTGTTTTCCTTGTTCAATCTAGCATTCTAGATTGTTTATTAGAGAATTTATCATGCATTCTTCAGCATCTTCTGCCTCTTGAAAGTTGAGTATTCAATCTTTACAGTGTATAATTTTTAGCTCCTGCTTCACAGTGAAATTAGTATAATTTATTGTGTTTTATGGAGCGCGGCCGATCACCGGAGGCGCCATTTTTGGCGCTGTCGTTCGTCATGCATGCTCTATTTAGTCAGCAAAATGACATTCCCGGTATTTAGCTTTAATGAATTATAGCTATTTAGGCAAAATTATACTAGTGAAGATATGATTATGCATACAAATTTCCTCTTCCTACATGTGTCGATCGTATACGCTAGAGTCTCGGCGATATAGGTAGCCAAGATCTCGCCCCGCGCTAGGCTACCTAGCCTATGCGCTTTAGTATACTTTTATACATTATCTCCGTTTACCCTCGTGTATCGTTTTATCAATTTGACAGGAGATAGATTATCTCCTAGAATTAATTATATAACTCGATACTCGTCTTCTGCGGAGATTTAAGGGTAATCCCTCCTTCCCTCTGAGTGCCGCCATAAGTGGCAACCTTATCCTGGTCTTGCCATAGAGTAGCACTCCGGCTTGACTAGGCTAGTGTTTCCTGTCTCCCCCCCTTGCCGGTGAGTATCCCGGCTTGGGTTTCCGACAGTAACTCAGAGTATTCAGTCTTTATGCCGACAGCTTAGCTGCAGGGGGAGTAGTCACTCCCCTGCCAGCTTACAGTTGCCAGCAAAGGAGGCTTAGCTTCCTTAGACCTCACCTGAAGGGGTAGTTTAATGCCGCCACTTTCTCCCCTGTCTAGAAGACAAGTCTTGTTTCGGCAGACCCTAGACTTAAGAATAGATATTCTTCTGCTGCCTAGGATGGCGCCAATAGTGAAACAGAATTTCACCCTTGTTTGGAAATGGCGGCAACCCTGCCGCCTTCTCCTAACACAACATACAAGACCCTTTCCCTGCCACTCTCTGTCCTTTAGCGATAGCCTAGCCATCGCATATCTGTGGCCGTTGTCCTACACTCTCCCCGCTTGCCGGGTAGACCGTAGCGCTGGCCAGGCTCCTACATAGGCGGCTTGATAGTCGATCCGACTTTCCCCTACAAACGCAAGGTTCCGGGAAAGGTTGTGCCGGCTATGACGGCTGCCGGTGGGAGACCCCTTTTGCCTTTGATTGTTCTTCAGTCCTCCCTTGGTCTGCCATCCACATCCCTGAAACCGCCAGCGACCGGCATCAGATCTTGTGGCTGGGTGGAAGCTTGAATGATTCATCCTCCCCTTCCATTTGAACCCTCATTCTGGAGGAAGGCAGTAGGATTAATATACCTACACCCTTATTTATTGTACAGAGCTACATTAATAAGGCAGCCCTTCACTCCATGCTTTCTCTCTTTCTGTCGGCTAGAGCCGTCAGGTACTAACCCACCTGCCGGCTGGACCAGTGCCGTCAGGTGCTAGCCTAGCCGGCAACACGCCGGCTGAACTACAGTATATGATTATACAGTAGCCAGTATATTTGCAGTATAGATATACTGCAGACAGAAAACTATAGTATATATCATACAGTAGTTTATATTTCCAACATACCCTGTATGTCCTTTCACAGTCTATTGTTGAGACCAATTTAATATTGAAGTGAAGTATTCCTTCAATACACTGATAAAGTCATCAGTTTATAACCTACCCCACAATATTAATACCTTTTATGGAAGGGCTAGTGTTAGTATACACTAATTCTGTCCCTAGAGGTTAGAACCCTTCTCTATTGAGTTTCCCTTAATAAGGAAATCCTAACATTAATATTGGGGGAGGTCACAGCAATTGGCTGGATAGGAGACACAGGTATGTGTCTTTCCTGTTTCCTTTCTAGCTTACTATCCTAAGCTATAATGGTTAAGTTAACATATATTGCATAAAACCTGTTTATCAAGTGTGTTAAACAATTGCATACTCATTTATTTTTCCTTTCTTCACAGGAGGAGCCCAAAATGAAGTGCGAAGTGATCTACTGTAACCACAAAAGTAGGAAATTTTGTGGTCACACCATGTGCAGGACTCGTGCCGCCTGCGCCATTATCACTGACACCTTGCGGTACTGGGACCCCCAGAACTGCAACGTCTGCTCGGCCATGGCGGTCGAAGGCTTTAACGACCTCAAGTCAACGGAGTCGAGGAATGTAGCACGAGAAAAGCTGCGCAAGTGGGTACAAAGGTTCCAAAAGAACTCTTCAGGACCGTACCTGCCCAATGACAGGATGCGTAGCTTGCTGTTCCCTAAGGCCGGTAGTGAAGCTGTCGTGCCCCAAACACGACCTGGACCTCCCTGCGTCCAGATTGCAATTGCGACGGACGTCAGTGAGGCATTGCAAGGCATGGACATACACCAGGAGGAAAGGATGTCTGAAGTGTCTACGGACACTGAGAAGGATCTCCTTAGGGATGATCCCGAGGAGGAGTCAACAATACCTCCTGAAGGAGAAGAGGAGGTCGAGTCGTCGGAAGTGGGGGAGTCTCTTCCACCTTTGCCGGCACTAGAGCTGACACCATCTACATCTTCAGCTCCTAACCCTCCATTGGACGCCATGAGCCAAGCAGTTTTGGGTCATATCACCACGCTCATGGAGAATATTCGCAAAACAAGGCGAAGCAAGGGAAGTGAAGCTTGAAAAAGAGCTCTGTGAAGCACGGATCACCGCCTCCCGAGGGTCATTCAAGCGACCCAGAGTTCAAGACCTGCCATTCTCCTCCGAGACTAATCCCTGGAGGTACGCGGAGTATAGTAGGGTGAGGCAATTTTGGACACTTTTTTTTAGAAACCTTTGTACAAAATCTATATTAATAATTTATAACGAAAAACTAAACATGTTTTCAAAAGAGGGAGGTCTCTTCTATAAAAATGGTTTGTCTCATTATCATCTAAGATTTAGAAATTCCCATATTTAAGCAATAAAAGAAATATCTAAGAGGCGAGGCAATTTTGGACAAAGGCAATTTTGGACACGTCTGTATTTCCGTTAAGCGGCAACGATCAGTTTAGCAAATTATCACAATTTGTGGCCCTATCATTATAAATATGCTAGAAAAATAATATAGACTTGCATAGATTTTTGTGTCCGTAATCAAAGATTGTCCAATTTTGCCTCGCCAAGAAAAAACGGAAAAATTTGCCTGTCCAATTTTGCCTGACCGTGGCTTTGAAAACTCCAATTTTGCCTTACTATATGAATATATAAATCAAACGTTGTATTCAAGCACTTGAATATACTTTTATGTACAAATATACATATATAAGACATCAGGGGTGCAATTAGCGGGGGTGGTCTGTCCAGGATGACACCCTAAAAGGGGGTAACACCCTGAGAATTAAATTTGAAAAAAGTTTGTCTTTCTAGCTTGAGGGTTATGATATGATTTTCAAAAAGTTATTTAATACTGGGGACGCCCTCAAAGGTGTTGACACTCAAGGCATGAAACCTTTAAAGTGATTGACCAAAACATGGTAAAATCCTCGGGAACCCACCACAAATGTTACAAATAACTGAAAAAAAATTTCTAGTATATACAATGTTCCTAGAATAATTCACATATCCAAATGAAAATTTCAGGGATTGAAAGGGAATATATTTTTTCCTGGTCCTGCCAATTTTCATGTTGATAAGTGCAATAGAAGAGACACAGCTACCATGTTCCCTTTTTGATACGGCGTTAAATGCAACAGCATTAGAGTGAACAGCATGATAGTGAGAGACACCAACGAATGAAAAAGCTGATCCCATAAACAATATTCGTCCTATGTTGTACCTATCTACTTAATTTTCATTATTGTTCCCCCATATTATGGAAAAGCCACCAAAGAGACGCTTTTACCTATAAGAAATAATCTTACAGAAAAAACAATGAAGAATGATAAAAACAAGACAAGAATGAGAGAGTCATTTGCTAAAATAATAACCAAAAGGGATGTTATTGAAGATTTAAGAAAAAAAGATGAAATGAAGAAAAATAAAGGAAACTCCAAAGAAACATGACAAATAATGAAATTTCTCGATTTTTTAAGGAAAAGGCCTGCAAACATTAAAGTACAAAAAAATCTAAATTGACCAAGGAAAGAAATGGTGATAATTCAAACTATTTCTATAGTCCCGATAGTGAATCTGATCAGGATTTATTAATGCCTAAAATAAAAGAGAATGGTATGTGGCAAATTATAGATGTAAGTAGAGTTCATTATTTTGCATTGGTTGAGCAACAAAATGGCTTTTAGAGGAAGAAGGAGGCAAAATGACTCGCCTTGAATTAGATTGCTTGAAGCCATGTATCATCATCATCATCACCTCCCACGCCAATTGAGGAAAAGGGCCTCGGTTAGATTTCACCAGTCGTCTCTATCTTGAGCTTTTAAATCAATACTTCTCCATTCATCATCTACTTCACACTTCATAGTCCTCAGCCATGTAGGCCTTGGTTTTCCAACTCTTCTATTGCCTTGTGGAGCCCAGTTGAAAGTTTGGTGAACTAATATCTCTTGGGGAGTGTGAAGAGCATGCCAAAACCATCTTCATCTACCCCTCACCGTGATCTCATCCACAAATGGCACTCATGTAATCTCTCTTATAGTCTCATATCTATCCTGCTGTGCCTTTTAACTCCCAATATTCTTCTGAGGGCTTTGTTCTCAAATCTACAAAATGTTTGATATTGTATCATTATTATACCACAATTCATGTCCATGAAGTAACACAGATGTCACTAAACTGATATAGTATAGCCTGATATCTATATGTAATTTCAGGTGACTGGATTTCCAAATTTTGCTTCCATTGCATATTCCGTTCTCATCATCTCTTCCTTTCTTCTATTTATCTTGAGTCCAACCTCGTGATATTTCATGCATACTGTTAAGCAAGTTCTGCAAGCCCTGTGGTGTTCTGCTAATAAGGACTACGTCATCAGCCTACTCTAGGTCACCTAATTTCATGTTACCAACCCAGTGCAATCCTTCACCATCATCCCCAACTGTTCTATGCATTAAAAAATCCATGAAGATAAACAGCATAGGTGACAACACATTCCCTTGGAGTACTCCACTGTTCACTGGAAATTGGTTCGATAGGCCTCCACTAACATTAACTTTGCATTTGCTATGCTCATGAACAGACTTAATTAAATTTACATATTTGAGAGGAACACCATAATAACGCAGGAATCTCCAAAAAATTGGCCGGTGCACACTATCGTAAACTTTTTCATAGGCCACAAATGCCATCAAAAGTGGATTTCTATATTCTACAGATTGCTGTATCCCATGACTTGAAATAAAAAATTTGGCCAGTACACCTTCTACCTTTTCTAAATTCTGCTAGTTCATCTCTCAGCTTTCCACCAATTTAATTATCTGGTCACTTTAGAACAAGCATACTTTATATTTTCATCAAAACTGACATAAGCATGATGCCTCTGTAATTATTGCAATCAGTCAGATCTCCTTTTTTTTTCCTTTTTCACCAACACTGCTAGCTCCCATTCATCAGGCTTTGCCTCTTCACGCCACATTCTACAGAATAATCTTGTATGTAATCTGGGGGTCACCTTATTTTCGGCAAATATCATCTCGGCTATTATTTCATCGTATCCAGAGGCTATCCATCTCTTGAGTTTTTTAATGATAGCTTCGACTTCAAACACACTGACTTTATTCCTGGACACATCCAGGTCTTCGTCAGCTTCAGGTATATCAATCATATTCCATTTATATCTCCTATTCATTACGTCACTAAAGTGTTCCATCCAACGTTGTCTTTCTTCATGTCTCTTTTTGACTGGTATATGCTTCTTCTTTGCTCTGGTAGAGGTTTCATTAATTATTCTATGAGAAATTCTTACACCCTAGCCACTCCCTGAATTCATAGCTTTGTCAGCCTCATCTGCTTTCCTGTCTAAATATTCTCTCTAGTCATTCCAGGCTTTTCTTTTGACCTCGCTTTCAATACTGGAATGCTTAGCATGCTCTACCTTGTAATTTTCATTACTTCCTCGAAAACTTTCAACATTCAATTTCTGTTTTTGTCTCCTTTTTATAGTATCCCAAGTATCATTTGATATCCATGGTTTTCTCCTTGTAACTGCATGTCCAAAAACTTCACTACCAACTGACTGATATATATTTTTAATATCACACCATTCTTTATTGTCTGCTCTTCGTCTCTTAAAGTCTGTAAGACTAAAAATCTATTCCTACATTCAATTGCAAATGTTTCTCTGTGCTCATCTTTTAGAAGCTTAATTGTATCAAACCTAGGTATTCTATCTACATTTCTGTTGGGTGGTTTCAGTTTTAATTTCAGTGTGGCAATGAGGAGCTGGTGATCACTACCAATATCTACACCTTTATAGCTTCTTACATTTCTCAGAGTCCTCCTTTTCTCGTTATCAATTATTATGTGATCTATGTGATTTTGATAATTGCCACATGGTGAAGTCCACATATATCTGTGGACGTCCTTGTGCTGCAAATGAGTACCTCCAATAACAAGATTGTTTGCTGAACAAAAACTTTGAAATGTGATCCCATTTTCATTTGCAACTTCGCCAAGACCATCAACACCCATCACATTCTCTATCCCTTGATTATTCCTTCCAGCTTTAGCATTTAAGTCACCACTCAATTTTTATATCTTTCTCTGGGATAATTTCTATTGCACTATTCAGTTCTTCATAGTATCTATCTTTCCTTTCTTCATGGGAAACATTTGTTGATGCATAGCAAACTATAATACTTATATTGCGCTGCTTTTGTTTAAACTTTGCAAGTAACAATCTACTATTTACAGCCCTCCATTTCGTTAATGACTTTTCTGCTCTTGGTGTCATCATCATTCCTACCCCTTCTCTCCCAACTCCATTTGTTCTTCCTGGGTATATAATTATATGTATTGCCTTGGTCTAAGAGTTCTTTACCAATCCCCTTGCAACGTGTTTCACTTAGGGCCAAGATCTCCCAACTATATTTCATAAATTCATTCTCTACTTGCTGTAACCTCCCAATGGTTCTAAGATTCTTTGGTGTTTATAAACCTGGAGATTCTTTGCACCCCACTATGTCTGGGACTGGGGGATATTCTTTCATTTTCTCTTTCCATAGACTGACTAAATCCAGAGAGGATTCATTGGCTAAATTCATCAAAGGATAGCCAGTTCCTTGTGATGCACAGTGCCAATCTAACTAAGGCAAGTGACCTCTGCTGGTTCATACTAATTCCAGTAAGATCAACCGCCAGGCATCTGGAGTAGAGGAGTATACAGGGCACCAAACGAATACAAACCTTATACATATCACAAATGTAGTTAAAGGTCCTTTATTTATGGAACACAGGCCTCAAAGATAAAATGGTTAGTGCCATCTTTAAAAGAATTGAATTGGTTTTTTAGCATTTAGTTGAAGTAAATAGGCAAGTCTTATATTCGAGCATTTATTTTGTTACGTATATGGCTATGATATATATTGAATTGTTCACATTCATTTCAGGTTTTGTATTGTACATATTTTTTCATTAGTAATAGGTTTCATTATTATTTTCTTTGAAAAGAAAACTTTTTTTTTCTTATAAATCAATATTTTTTTTTCTATTGAAGTGAATGTTTAAAAATATTCTCAAATAACTATCATTTACCTATATTTTATGATAAATTATTGAGAAAATATATAAATATATATAAGAAAAATATAAAAGATATGAAAATTTACAAAACCTATTATTTAATAACTTAACATTGGGAATTAGTTGTTTTCTTAAGTGACCAAAATTGCTTTATCATTTTTCAAGGTGAGGCAAAATTGGACACTAGACATTCCAGATTTTTTTATTAATTTTTTATTTTAAACCTTCCTTTAGTATCATCTACTAATTGTTTTTTTAGAAATGATAAGTTCTAGTATTATTTCTGAGAAGCCCGAAAATGAAGGTGAGACAATGATTGGACACCCATATTCAACAATTTTTTTAGTGGTATTTAATACTTTTTCTAAACCAAATATACCAATACTTATGAAGTAGTAGGTTGGGCCATTTCTAACAGCCTTATAGTTTTCGAAATTTTTAAACAGTTTTAGAGATATTGCATCTGTCCAATTTTTGCCTTACTTGTCCAAAATTGCCTCTGTCCAAAATTGCCTTACCCTACTATATATGCCAATAACCAACGGCAAGCTCTACATCTCAGAGAAGATGGGAGCCGTCCCCCTAGACGATATCCAGTTCTGGCCGAGCTTCAATGCTTACCCTGACTGCTTCATTCGACTGAAGCATGAGCCAGCATCAAAGGAGGAGACGAAACCGAAGGAGGTCATGGTTTTCGACCATGATAAGGCACAGGCTCTCTTATCGAGCAGCCTGAAAAAGGCGGGTTATACTAACTCGAAAGTGTCCGCATTGAGCAAGAAACATTCTACCTTTCTTGCTCCTGCTTCAAGAGCCTTCCCCTTTACGTCGAAGGCATTCCAGGCTGTTGCCAAGGCAGTGGCAAATCATGCCCTGCACTAGAGGAGTGTAGGCCTCTGTCGTTAGCCCTGCCCATGGACGAGAAGGAATGGAAGGAAGTCCACCTAACCTTCTCAGTAGGGAAGCTAGATACAGATATCGCGGGACGGCAGTTCAGCGAGAATCTCCCTAAGCTGTCAGACTTTCTCTTGCGCAGGGAGTGAGAGATGAAGGAGAGGCTTGCCGCCTCTCTGTCCCTTAAGAACTGCATCAAGATGTGTGCAGGCCACAAAAGCACCCCAGACATGCTCATGGTCCTGGCCAAAATGCATATGGCCACCTTAGTGAAGGACCTGTACGGCTTCATGAAGGCTAGGAGAGTCTGTAGAGAGTTTGTGTTTGCTGCGGCGTCGGTAAAACATGAACCCAGGAAGCTTATTTCTTCCATCATCTGGGGTAAAGACCTCTTCCCAAGTGAAGCAGTCAAAGAGGTATTCGAGAAAGCCGCCACAGAGAATAGGAACCTTCTCAAGAAGTGGGGCATCTCTTCAAAGAGGAAGTTTTCCCCGTATGCGGGTCCCCAACCTAAACGGAAGTCGAAGAAGCCAAGACTACCATCTTGGCCTGTCCAGCAACATCTTACAGTCACCATGACCGCAGTGCCCCAAGTGGTTGCTCAACCACAAACCACATTCCAAGTGGTACCTCAACAGCTGGTTGCCCAGTCACCAGCGTTCAACCCAGGGTTTGAGAGGCAAACCACTACCTTTTGTCCGAAAGGAAGAGGCTCCTGACGGGGCTCCTCAAGATATCCCTCCTGAGGATGGGGAGGACGCGGTCAGTGTGGCAAACCTTCTGGACAACCTAAGCAATGAGATGCTCCAGGTAGGAGGGAGACTCCAACACTTCCAGGATCGTTGGACCTTCGATCCTTGGGCCCACAGCCTAATCAGTAATGGACTAGGATGGAAATGGAACAAGTTTCCACTATCGTTTCTTCAATTCTTCCAACACTCCACCCCCTTATTGGAAGAATATACCGTAGAACTCTTGAGCAAAAAGGTTATAAGGAAAGCAAAGTCCATCAAATTCCAGTAAAGGCTGTTTTGTGTTCTCAAGAAGGACTCAGACAAACTCAGAGTCATTCTGGACTTGTCGCCACTCAACAAGTTCATCCAGAACAGCAAGTTCAGGATGATAACCCTTCAACACAGAAGGACCCTGTTACCCAAAGGGGCGTACACAGTCTCAATAGACCTGGCAGATGCTTACTGGCACCTCGCAGTCAGCTGCCCCCTCTCCTCCTACCTAGGATTCAAGTTATAGAAGAAAAAGTATGTCTTCAGAGCCATGCCCTTCGGACTAAACATAGCCCCAAGGATCTTCATGAAACTTGCAGACACAGTCGTTCGACATCTACGCCTAGAAGGTGTTCAGGTAGCAGCGTACCTGGATGACTGGCTGGTGTGGGCAGCATCCAAGACTGCTTGTCTGCAAGCATCCAAGAAAGTGATCCAGTTCCTGGAACATCTGGGATTCAAGATCAACTTCAAGAAGTCTTGACTCTCTCCAGCTCAAGAGTTTCAATGGCTGGGAATCCATTGGAACTTGAAGTCACGCCGCCTCTCCATTCCTCCCAGGAAGAGGAGAGAGATTGCGGGGTCTATCAAGAGACTACTGAAATCTGACAGGATCTCAAGACGCCAACAGGAAAGAGTGCTGGGCTCTCTCCAGTTCGCAGCAGTAACAGACCCAGTGCTAAGAGCACAGCTGAAATATGCGTCAGGAGTCTGGAGAAGATACACATCAAACGCTCGAAGAGATCTACAAAGACCGATACCGACCTTACTACGATCACTTCTCAAGCCGTGGTCGAAGGTCAAGAGCCTAACGAGGACCGTGCCTTTGCAACCACCTCCCCCATCAGTGACCATCCACACGGATGCCTCGACGAAAGTATGGGGAGGTCACTCCCATCAAAGGAAAGCCCAAGGGACTTGGTCATCCCTGTTCAAGACCTTTCACATCAATATTCTGGAGGCCATAGCAGTCCTCATGACGCTGAAGAAACTATCCCCACACAGATCAGCCCACATCAGGCTGGTCTTGGACAGTGAAGTGATAGTGAGATGTCTAAACCAACAAGGCTCAAGATCGCCCCACATCAACCATGTGATGTTAGCCATCTTTTGTTTAGAGAAAAAGAAGAGATGGCACCTATCAGCAGCTCACTTACAAGGGTTCCGCAATGTGACAGCGGACGCTCTGTCCAGGCTAAAGCTGATAGAGTCAGAATGGTCCCTAGACGCAGACTCATTCTCCTTCATCTTGGAACAAGTCACGGAACTACAGATCGACCTCTTCGTGACGAGCGACTACAAGAAACTACCTCGATATGTAGCCTCATATGAGGACCCTCTAGCGGAGGCAACGGACACCATGTCTCTCGATTGGAACGAGTGGAACCGGATCTACCTGTTCCCTCCAGCCAATCTCCTGCTGAAGGTCCTCAGCAAGTTGAGATCCTCAAAGGAACGGCAGCTCTAGTGGCCCCCAAGTGGCCCAAGAGCAACTGGTTTCCTCTGGTAATGGAACTGAAGCTGAGGCTGGTCCCTCTATCGAACCCAGCTCTATCTTAACAGGTTTAGAAGTCGATTGTCTTCGCTTCATCACAGAGAACCGAAAACCTTCATCTCATATTTTTCTCGCCCTAGCGGTAAAGAAAAGATTTGGGATCTCAAAAGGCAGTATAGACTTCTTAGAAGAATACAAGTTAAA
Organism: Palaemon carinicauda; assembly: GCF_036898095.1. Taxonomy (NCBI): domain Eukaryota; kingdom Metazoa; phylum Arthropoda; class Malacostraca; order Decapoda; family Palaemonidae; genus Palaemon; species Palaemon carinicauda. Next base: position 27,810,306 of record NC_090745.1, read on the forward strand.
GTCAACCAGAAAACAATACGAATCATCTTGGAAAAAGTGGGTTGCTTTCATCAAAGCAAAAAGGCCGAAAGAAATCTCAATAGACTTCTGTCTGTCCTTCTTCATCCACCTTCATGAACAAGGCCTGGCTGCCAACACGATAACTACGTGCAAGTCAGCCCTGACTAGACCTCTTCTATACGCTTTCCAGGTGGACCTGGCGAACAAAATCTTTAACAAGATCCCGAAGGCATGCGCTAGACTTAGACCTGCAGCCCCTCCGAAGCCTATTTCATGGTCCCTGGACAAGGTTCTACACTATGCTTCAACCTTGAACAATGAAGATTGTTCTCTTAAGGATCTAACCTAAAAAGTTATTTTCCTGTTCGCTATGGCCTCAGGGGCTAGACTTAGTGAAATAGTAGCCCTATCAAGAGACGAGGGCCATATTCAGTTCACAGAAGTGGGAGAACTGAATCTCTTTCCTGATCCTACCTTTCTCGCCAAGAACGAGCTACCCACCAAGAGATGGGGTCCCTGGAGAATCTGCCCTCTGAAGGAAGATGTTTCTCTATGTCCAGTAGAATGTCTAAAGGTGTATCTTCGAAGAACTTCAGACTTCAGGGGAGGACAGCTCTTCAAAGGAGAAACCTCAGGATCAAACTTATCCCTAAAACAACTGAGGGCGAAGCTCACCTACTTCATTCGCAGAGCGGATCCTGACAGTACACCCACAGGTCATGATCCAAGAAAAATTGCTTCCTCACTGAACTTTTTTCAGTATATGGATTTTGAGCTTCTTAGCTCATACACTGGATGGAAGTCATCCAGAGTGTTTTACAAACATTATGTGAAACAAGTGCACGAACTTGAACGTTATGTGTTGGCGGCAGGTAGTGTAGTAAAACCTGTCGTCTAGTGCTGCGATGAACAGTGAATTGATTGGGACTGTCAATTCGGGTGAAAAGGTGTTTACACCTTCTAGTGTAATACCCTTTTATGCGAGTATCACCCTGGTGACACTAGGACTGTTCAAATTTTCAAGTGCAGAATTATACAAATGACACTTGTGCCATGTGTACATTGTACACAGTGTTGATGATATCCAACATTTACAGAGTGACATTGATTAATTTCTTCCCTTTCAGGTAGAAAGACTTCAACTGTATATGTTGAATGTATAATTCTCTATGTTCTTTACACTTGTTATCCCATTTACTCATTTAGCCTAAATAAATGAATAAAAGAGTGTAACTGCATCTTATTTCGCCCCATAAGTAGCAAAAATTAAACATAGCCAGAGTTCTTTTACTTATTTTCCTAAGTAAAACTTATAATTATTGTACTGATAGAAACAAATAGATCTAGTTGACACTTATATTTGTTCCTACGCTTATACAAACCTTGAGCCTCTTTTATAGTCTAGCAAGACTCTTACCTGCAGGGGGCAGGAAGCCCTAACATTGTTCCATGATTAGTGGTGGTGACGTATAACGGTAACGTCATATTTCTCAATGGTCTAGATGACCATATAAAATTGTCCCAAGGTTAAGGCACTTATATAAATCCACAGATACAGTACTTTCAAGTAATTCTCTGGTAAACTTCCATCAGGACGACATGGCTTGAGCCCAAAAAACGGATTTTGAAGCGAAGCGAAAAATCTATTTTTGGGTGAGATAGCCATGTCGTCCTGATGGACCCACCCTCCTTTTCTAAGAAAAGGCTTAGGTAAAGACACCTCCTGAAACTACTGTATCTGTAGCACCATGCTCAATGCTACGAGGAATGAGCGCCATCTTGGAACCCTGTAATAGTACGGGAGGAAGGGTAACCTTGATAACGGCTTCCCTTCAGTTTGCCACTCTTCCCCCTTGAAGCGAAAACGCTATTCAGGGTGAAGATTGCCATGTGTCGTATCAAGATATACGTCATCTGAGATTATGTGATATCCTTAAGAGAAATTTTAAGGATACATGCGCCAGGAGTTAGAATTCTGGAGTCCTATGGTCAATTCTCTGGGAGTATCATTGTAGCCAAATATCCCTTAGAAAGCTGCCTTAAGGAACCTTCCATCAGGATTTTTCGCTTCGCTTCAAAATCCGTTTTGTAGTGCCATATGTATATGGTAGTGAATATGTACAGTAAAGTATTGTACACATTCATTACAGTACTCTACTGTATAGCACAATGAATGCCAGTCCTTTACCTGTTGGCTAGACTAGGCTAGCCTAACCTCATGTGTACCATATTCACGTATCGATGCACAGTATATACATACAGCATAAATTATGCATAACAAAGGGTTCATAGAATTGTGGGAAAGGTTTGTATCAGTATGGGAAGGGTTCATTAAAGGCTTAAAATGCCCATAAATAGCAAAAAATGGGTTTCTCTGCTTTTCCCAGAATTTTGTATTTTGCAGGGGGTCCTGGAATGTAACACTCACAAAAAGAGGGGATGACTGTTGGCTACCATAACCCCAGGATAGTGCAGAGAAAGTTTCTTGATGATTGATGGACCAGGATCTGTAAATATGCATCTCTCAGATCCAGAGGTTTTTATTTTCAAAGGTTTAAAGGCCACTCATGAATGGCAGAGGCAATCAGGACAATGTCCTAGAGACTGACCATATATATATATATATATATATATATATATATATATATATATATATATATATATATATATATATATATATATGTGTGTGTGTGTGTGTGTGTGTGTGTGTGTGTGATCAGTGCAAAAGCCCCCTCTCCATTCAAGCCGGGACCAGGGAAGGCCAGGCAATGGCTGCTGATGACTCAGTAGGCAGACCTATAGCCTCACCCAAAACCTCCTTCCTTAGCTCACAAGGATGGTAAGGTTTTAGGCACTAAAGGAACTAACGAGTTGGAACCCCAGTCTGGTAATCGCCAGTCAGAGATGTTACCACATAGGCCACCACAACCCTATGTATGATTCTTCCTGATGAATGCTCTTATGGCGCTTACTGTTTCCATTTTGGATAAAGTTTGTAGCACAATCTCACTCAAGGTGAATAGGTTGATTACCTGCCTCCAGCCCCCAGTCGACTTTTCCATGAGGAATAGTCAACTAGACATCCCATCGTTTAAGTTTTAACAGATGAATCCAGCTTTGCTGAAAGCATATCCCACTCCTATCTAAGGGCAAAAGTTTTGATAGTTAGGAAAAAGGAAAATTACTTTAAGTACAAGTAATTTTGTAAATTTGATGATTTTAATTTCATTTATGTTATCATAAAATTTGTTAAAACTTTTTATTTCTTTTATTAAAGGTGATGGAATTGACTGTGATGGAGAAGTCTCAGAGGATTCTGATTTTTCTGATTTTGAATCTGATGAATTTGAGGAGGAAAGTGTAAGTACTCTGCAGTGCTACTACATGTTTTGTGCTATTTGACTTATATAATGATGGTCACTCACATATATCTAAATGTAGACTACAGTATTTAATGTACCTGTCCCTGACTAACCTTGATCAGATTCTGTGGCAAAATTTGATTCATCATGTACAGTATTTTGGGTTACATATATGTTGCAGCAAATGGTGGATCAGAAGCAGATGTACGTCAGAGAGTGAATGAAGGATGCAAAGTGTTTGGGGCTGTGAAGGGAGTGGTAAAGAATAGAGGGTTAGACATAAATGTAAAGAGAGTTCTGTATGAGAAAGTGATTGTACCAACTGATGTATGGAACAGAGTTGTAGGGAATGAAAGTGACGGAAAGACAGAAATTGACTGTTTGAGATGAAGTGTCTGAGGAGTATGGCTGGTGTATCTCGAGTAGATAGGGTTAGGAACGAAGTAGTGACGGTGAGAACGGGTATAAGAAATTATTTAGAAGCTAGAGTGGATATGAATGTGTTGAGGTGGTCTGACCATGTTGAGAGAATGGAAAATGGCTGTCTACTAAAGAAGGTGATGAATGCAAGAGTTGATGGGAGAAGTACAAGAGGAAGGCCAAGGTATGGGTGGATGGATGGAATGAAGAAAGCTCTGGGTGATAGGAGGATAGATGTGAGAGAGGCAAGAGAGCCTGCTAGAAATAGGAATGAATGGCGAGTGATTGTGACGCAGTTCCGGTAGGCCCTTCTGCTTCCTCCAGTCGCCTTGGATGACCGCGGAGGTAGCAACAGTAGGGGATTCAGCTTATGAAGCTTCATCTGTGGTGGATAATGGGAGAGGGTGGGCTGTGGCACCCTAGCAGTACCAGCCGAACTTGATTGAGTCCCTCGTCAGGCTGGGAGGAGCGTATAGAGGAAAGGTCCCCCTTTTTTTTTTTTTTTTTTTTTTTTTTTTTTTATGCCGGCTACCCCCTAACATTGGGGGAAGTGCCTTGGTATATAGATAGATAGTCAAAATTTATACTTGAAGATTGTCTGACAGGTAAGGGCATTTATATGAGGAATAGTTTCTGTTTAGTGAGGCATAAATGAAGGCACTTGGGACTGGATTTTAGGGATCAGTGTGCATGATTGAGGGAGAAGAGATTGCGAAGCATTGTGTCTTTCTTGTGTATTCTGTTTTATTACTGTATTGCATGTTTCAGGTGTTCTTTCTATTAACTCAATATTGCATATCCATATACTGTACTGGTAAGATTTATTAATTATCTTGCATGTTTGTCTTTATAGTGTAAAGCACTTGATCATGTTCTTCCCTTACAATCATTGTGTAAAGATGTTTCATATGTGACATCTACATTCATTGTCACTCGTATGCAGTGCCTGTTGTATTACTGTATTTATGCCGCCACTAAATACAAACCCTCTGCTATTCATAGGGGATATTACTTTCGGTGAAGCTGAAAGACGAGCCACGAGGATTTTAGCAAGGGATAACCACCCCAACCGCTGGTTAGTGGGAGGGGTGGCGGGTAGCTGGCTACTCCGCTCACTCACACACCTGGGCTGAGCACTCGCTTTGCATTCTGGCTTGGTAGAGGATGAACATTACCGCTCTCTCCCGCCAAGACTAGCCATGTGAATAATACTTTTATGTTTTTTTTCAGTGTGTATGTAGCTTCTTGTCCCATGCATACTTGTCCTGGTCTCAAAGGCCGCCTCTGTGGTATTTTTATGTCCGCCCCTGAGACGGACCCCAACTGGCTGTGTCTGGCTTTCTGGGACCATCAGTGTGATTGGGACAACACCTGTAATGAGTGGTGAGAGTGGTCTGCCTCCCAGTGTGAGAGGTTTCGGAGAAAGGAAAAAGAAGGCTAAGTGAGATTCTTTGCCTTCGTGGTCTTCCTCAAAGTCGAAGAAATCAATGATTTCTTCTTTGACTCCCTGATCTCTTCCCGAATCTGCTCCTCTGCCTGTCCTAACTGGGGAACGGCTGAGTAGCAGTGCAGCCCTGTAAACTCCAGGTCAACCTTGTGGGCCGAAGAACGGTACAGTTTCCCCTAACGATGCGGTTCCGCCCCTTCCCCCAGGGAACGCCTGCTTGCTTTCTGATTTGTTAGTTTTTTGGCCATTGCTGGGCGTTGATGGTCTCTCTTCGAAGGAAGTTCTGTTCGAACTCCTTCAATTGGGGGTTGAGCAGAAGCGCACTCCAACTTCCTTGGAGGTCGAGCCTTTCCCCTTGGGTGCAGGTGCTGCTGGGCGCCAGTCAGACTTTTGGTCTCCTGTGGCTGACGCCTAAGATTATGCTTTTCCCCATGGGGCCGTGGGTGAGCAAAGTCCTAGGCATGATCCTCCTTCGGGAGAACATCACTCTCGCCCGCGAGAGAAGGTAATTCATGATTAGCTTATGAATTAGTCCTACACTTCTCCCTCTATGTCTGGGGAAAAGCATAGTCCTAGGCACAGTTCTCCTTCGGGAGAACTTTTCTCTCGTTTGCAAGACCTGGCTTGTGAGCAGATTTTTGTGCCAGAGCAGACCACCTCTCCGGAGAAATCTACCGGACGTTCCCCTTTGGTGGTTCATTAGGTGGAGGAGTTTCTAACCCCTCGTCACCCTGAGCGTGCTCCTCCCCGTGATAAGGAGACACCTGTTCAAACTTTCGGGTTCTCGTCTCTTGATTCATTCGGGTTCTTGTCTCGTGGGTCCTTTGGGCTCTTGTGACGGTTGAGCTGAGCCTTTTGGGGTCTCATGACACCGAGCCTTTGGGCTCTCATTACGCTGAGACTCTTGGCTCTCTTAACCCTGGGACTTCGGGTCCTCTTTGTGCTGAGCCTTTGGGCTCTCGTGACTCTCATTACATGGAGCCTTTGTGCTCGAGTGACCCCCGTTATGCTGAGCCTTCGGGCTCGTATGACCCCCATTACGATGAGCCTTCAGCTTTTGTAACCCTAAGCCTTCGGGCTTTCGTAACACTGAGCTTTCGGGCTCTCATCGAGTGGAGCCTTCAGGTTCTCGGGGCCCTTGTTACGCTGAGCCTTCAGGTTCTCGTGACCCTTGTTACGCCGAGCTTCCGGGTTCTCGTGACCCTTATTATGCTGAGCCTCTGGGCTCTCGTGACCCTTATTACGCTGAGTCTCCGGGCTCTCGTGACCCTTGTTATGCTGACCCTTCCGGCTCTCGTGACCCTTGTTATGCTGAACCTCCGGGCTCTCGTGACCTTTGTTACGCTGACCCTTTTGGCTCTCGTGACCCTTGTTACGTTGAGCCTTCGGGTTCTTGTGACCCTTGTTACGCTGATCCTTCGGGCTCTCGTGAGCCTTATTACGCTGAGCCTTCGGGCTCTCGTGACCCTTGTTACGCTGAGCCTTTGGGCTCTCGTGACCCTTGTTACGCTGAGCCTTCGGGCTCTTGTGACCCTTGTTACGCTGAGCCTTCGGGCTCTTGTGTCCTTGTTACGCTGAGCCCTCGGGCTCTTGTGTCCTTGTTACGCTGAGCCTTCGGGCTCTTGTGTCCCGGTTATGTTGAGCCTTTGGGCTCTTGTGAACCGTTACGCTGAGCTTTCTGGCTCTCATGACCCTCGTTACATTGAGCCTTCAAGCTCTCTTAACCCTGAGCCCTCAGGCTCTCGTGACCTTTGTTACGATAAACCTTCGGGCTCTCGTAACCCCAAGCCCTTGGGCTCCCCTCACAATGAGCCTTTGGGCTCTTGTGACCCTGGTCTCTTGGGACCACATTACTCAGAACTCGTGGGTTCTTGTGAAATGGGGTTTCGCAACCAAGAACCTCAGGATTCTCGTTGTGCAGAACCTCGTGGTTCTCGTGACCGTGAGTATTTGAGCTCTCGTCGTGCTGAGCCCTCGGCCTCTTGTGGCCTTGACCCTTTGGGTTCTCGTTGCGCTGAGCCTTTGGGCTCTGGTGACCTCAGACCTTTGGGCCCTCGATATGTTGAACCTTGGGTTCTCGTAACCCAGAGCCTTTGGGCTTGTGTCTTGCGGAGCCTTCGGGCTCTCACTATGACGATCCCCTGGGATCTCATTACCAGATATCTGCTCTCTGCTGTAGCGTCGCATGGCCGAACGTCATTGTGTGACCTGCTTCGTCACAACCCAACTGGTCGCATGCATCAAACAAGCTGGTCTCGCCAAGTTCTTGCAACTCGTCTTCTGAGAAGATACCATCACCTTTTTTGGCCAAAAGAGATCGTATCCCTGTCCAGGGAAACCATTTCTCAAGATGAGATGACTTCCGGTCTTGCCAGCCACTCGTCCCTCGCCACCTTGCTGTTCTCCACCTCGTCAATTGCGCTTGCGTCGATTTACGAGACCGAATGCCCCGTTCCCCCCCAGGGATCAGAACCTACTATATCGGATTCAGGGCGAAAGACATAAGGAAGCGCTAAAGTACTTTGCTGTTTCGAGGTATCAACGCCCATCAATCTCCTCCTCCCCCCCCTCAGAGGCTAGACTGATGCCAATTCTGCCTGCAGGTAAGGAGTCCAAGAGACCCAGGGCTCCTAGCCAGCCAAAGGATCCTCCTCCCAGCTCATTGGGAGGTAGAGAACCCCCTTGGCTAAGCTCACTTTTTAACGTAGTGCGGGATGCCCTGACGCGGTCCAATCCTCGTTATCAATCCTTCTGTTGGCTGCTCTACTTCCCGGCATATCTCCTGCAGACCCTAGGAGGAGTTCCGAAGGTTTTTCCCGAGCGGGACCTTCTAGGGGGAGACCTCTCACCCCTTGCAAGAGGAATAGGGTGGAAAGTACCACGGAGGTTCATGGGAGTCCCTTGCACATTCTGGTTTCATTTGTTAAACCAAAGGGTAAAAGGAAGAGGATTAGGCCGTCTCCCTCAAGGGAGGGCAGGGCAATCTCTATGATAGATACCTTTTGCCTCGCTCTGATTGAGTTGGTTCTGCGGGAGTCTCACCCACCATCGCAGCATGACGTTATCCCTCCTTCTGGAGAGGACCAACATCCTCTCAGGAACAAAAAGGTCGCAAGCTTTCTCTTGTGGAGGAATTCCTGCCCCAGCGCAGGGAGCCGAAGGACCTCTTTACGATCTCGAAGTCCTCGGCAAGAGCTCCGCACCTCAGCAAGAGAGGCAGAGGGAAGTCTCACCTAATACGTCAGCTAGAGTTGCTTCGTTAACGGCCTACCTTGACGACTTTGACCCACCACGGGCTCCTATAGGTGTGAGCTCGGAGGGGGATGATCAATTTGGTCTCGAGGACGACCTTTAGCCCACAGCCGTTAGCCCTAATCTCTGAGGCAGAGCAGAGGTAGTTGGAACAAGCCTTCTGGCAAGTGCTAGCCTGCATCAGTACTTTCAGTTGGCTGCCAAACCCATTGACAGCCCCTCAGGATAGTAAAGGTATGGTCTTGGACCAGATCTATGCCACTTGGAGACCTCCAAGGGCCAGTGCAGCTTTGCCCTGGTAAAAGGGGCTGAAGTGTCCCAGAAAGAAGATGGTGTCGCAAGCCACGGGCTCCTCTGCCTCCCTCCGAGCAAGCTCCCCCCTCTAAACTCATTCTGCCACCATTCATGTAGCAGAGAAGATATTACGTAGAGACTATCGGGACTTTCAGCCACGTACTCGGCCTCAGAGATTATCAACCAGTAGAAGGTTGCGAAGGATGCCATGCATCATACTTCGTGGCTTGAGCTCTGGTTGGGATCTGTGCGCAACTTGATCAGGTCTTAGGACTGGTCTCATGAGTCCACAAGGACGTCACTGGAAACCTTCCTTTTGCCCGCAACAGGACGATTGAGCTCCTCTCCCACTAGGTTGTCAACCTGTGGGCAAATACCATCCTTAAAAGATGGGATTTGATCATTGAGAAGTTCTATCGACAGCTCCCACAAGCCAAGGTTTCTAGGCTGAGAAACTTCTCTTTTGAGGGGAGTTCTCTTTTCAAGCCGGAAGACGGCGAACGGGTGACGGAACCCAACTTCGTTCAAGATGGGACAGCCGACATGGTCAGACTAGCAAGATGACTGCAAGACTTCACGTGTACATTGGATCTCAAGTACGTATACTGTACTTCCAGATCCCAGTCCATCCATCTTCCAGAAAGTATCTAAGAATCATGTTCAACCAGAAATAATACCAATTCAAGGTGCTGTATGTGTTTCGGTCTTTCCCGGCACATCAGGTATTTAAGAGTGTTTGCCCTTGTGTCTTCTTGGGCTCATAGAATCGGCATCCGTCTCCTAAGATATTTAGACAACTGGCTGATTCTAGCAGACTCGATGGTGACCCTTCTTGAACACCGAGACAAACTTCTAAGGCGTTGCCAAGATCTAGGGATCATGGTAAACTTCGAGAAGTCTCATCTGCTACCCTCACAAAGACTGGTATACCTGGGCATGAAAATAGACACCAAACGCCACAAAGTATTTCCATCAGACGAAAGAATTCTGAGGCTGAAGAAGGTAGCACGGCCCTTCCTCAGACGAGAAGAGCTTCCAGCCCAGAGCTGGTTAAGTTTCTTAGGCCACGTATCATCTCTGGCCCGTCTAGTACCCAATGATCACCTTAGCATAAGATTCTGCCAGTGGTGACTCAAGTCCCAATCCTGATTCCCCAGACACCCTAGTTGTCTAGGGTCGGAGGTACTGATGGACCTCAGCTGGTGGTTGGGAGATAAGAACCTCCGCAATGGGGTCGATCCTCTCGTCCCTCCCCTAGAATTGATGCTCTTTTCAGATGTATCAAAAGAAAGTGTGGGGGGGGGGGGCACAGGCTTCGCCATACTATCTTTGACCTGTGGTCCGAATCAGAAAGGTACCAGCATATGTGAGGGCAGGCTTTGCTTGCCCTCCAACAATTCCAACAGTTCCTGGCGGGGCACTCCGTGGTGTTGATGAGCGACAACATCACGGTAAAAGCTTACTTGCGACCGTCCGCCATGGTGCTATGACATACCAATTTTCAGAAATCGAAAATAATTTTATTGCTTCTACTTATGCATAAACATATCGTACATGCTCTCCAGAAGTTTCAGCCAATTATTTTTACAAATAACGAAGATATAGCGGTCTTTAAATGATGACGTCATCCTTACTGTGTCGTCTGCATGACCAAGTTTAACAGAATCGTCTTCGTGTGTTTATTTTTGCATATCTATTGCAATTTTTTCACTTAGGTTTCGAAATCTCATACGTCTGGCAGAAATGGAAGGCATTGGTAGAGCGTAGTTGAACGAAATCTACTCATGCGAGAATAACAGCCGGAGTTTCTAAAGACGTATAGAAGTTATAATGCATGTTTTTAAGTATCTAACTTCCCTGGTAGTTACATATATATAGCTTTATCCCGCTGATTCGTTGCGTGCACTGCAGAAATTCAAAATTCGCAGCAATCAACAATAGGTGGCCAGGTGATCATACCTGTGCTCCCTCTATCTAGGTACCTGGAACCATTCCCATTTGTCCTCAGAAATTCCCTGCCGTCGTTCTAGCAACACGTTGGAAATTCGCTCTACGTTGTGGGTTTACTTTAACTACAAATTGGTGAAGTACCCATTGTTTGGTTTTTTGGTTGATGGCTTTCGCTGATATAGGATATTCCTTGTTTTCTTTTTCACACAGATAAGAGAGATTTTGTTGGTTATATTACTCGGACAGTTAGTTTTAACTTGTTTTCTAGTTTTTTAAGATGGCTGACTCTGTTATTAGAATGTGTGTAAAGGGGTGCAAGACTCAGCTTCCAAAAGCTGCTCTTGATCCCCACTCAATATATAAGAATTGCAGAGGGCATGTGTGTACATTTGATAGCAGATGTAATGAGTGTGAAAGTTTATCGGAGAGAGAGTGGAGAGAGTATGATTGCTATGTGAGGCGATTGGAAAAGGACAGACTTAGGAGAGCTAGATCTTCAAGTGTTCTGTCAAATAGGTCTTCTGATAGTCAAGTCCTTTCTAACTTGTATAGTACTAATATCCCTGATCCTAGCCCTAAGGTAGTAGTACCAGACCCACCTACGGAGTCGGAGGCAAGCGAGTCTTCTATGAAGGATATTATGGCTGATATCTCTGCCTTGGGGGTTAAAGTGCAATCCCTTTCTTCGGATAAGGAAGTGATGTGGGGGGGCAGTGCGTGGTTTGCAGCGCAAGTTCGGTGATAGTGCCAGTGCAGTGGAGGGTGCGTCCGTTCGTGTCTGTCATGCTCCTAGCCCTGGACCTCTTCCATGCTCCCCAACCCCTAGGAGAAGGAAAGTCGACAGGCTAAGGGAGGTGAGAGATGTTGAACAGTGAACGGACGTCCCCTCGAGCGATCCTGTTGACGCATCCCAGGACGCTCCCCCCTCGCTGTAGGAAAGGCGAGATGAGGAAGTGTTCGTCGTCTTCGGAAAACGCAAGACCCAGACGCGGTTGGCGACAACCCCTACAATCGAGACCTCTCAAGAGACGTAGGTCCCCCGTTACGTTCCAACAACCCTCTTGTAGCAATTGGAGCTCTCCGGAGAGATTCCTGTCGGAGGAGGACGACGTGTCCGCGCCTAAACAGAGGTGTAGGACGCATAGCTTTTTGGAGGAAGAAGACGTGCACATTACGTCAGTTCACGCTTCTCCCCCTCCCCCGAATTGGGAGATGTCGCAAGGGGCATCACCACCTCTTCGCCAGAAGACCCCAGCTAGAGTCTCCGAAAATGTGGACGCTCCCTCGCAGCGATCTTGACGCGTTACGGGAGGTGACAAGGATCGTGACGCTCCCTCGCAACATGCTGGATGCATGCATGACGCATCGCGCAAGCAGCATTCTTATCAGAGCTTCAACAGTCCTTTATGTCGTCCCTGTTTGACGTTTACAAGTCGCAAGGACTAACAGAGGAAGCTCGCAAGAAGGAACCTAAGGACGTCAACAGACCCAGGAAGAGAATAAGATCGGAGGGAGACGCTAACAGCCAGCAAGACGCGGACTCGCGGCAAGTTGCAGCGCTCATGGACGCCCCCTCGCCGCGATCTGGACGCGTTACAGGAGGCGACAAGGATCGTGATGCTCCCTCGCAGCATGCTGGACGCATGCATGACGCACGCAAGCAGGACGAGGCGTGTGATTCCCCCACTCGTTCAACATCGGAAATTGCAAATCCTTTGGAGGAGATCTCAGATGAGGAGACGCAAGAAACTCTTCATGCGGCTGATCTGAAAAGATTACTTTTGGTTTTGGCGGACTTATATCTGGATAACTTTCAGCAGGCCGTACCTTGGAGCCCGCCCTTGCAGTTTTTGAAAGGTAGACCCCAGAAATCTTCCTCCTTCAAGAAGACAGTGTTAGGCAGATCGGTGAAGAGGGCTTTTTCTACGCCTAATGATTGGATTTTCAAGAAAAAGGAACAGAGAAGGACAACCTTTTCCTTCCCCCCTACGAGATTGGCTTCTAGATCCAGTGTGTGTGGTACGAGACTGGGGAGGCTTTCGGCTTGGGAGTTCTGCCTCCTCCCAAGGGGACTTCTCCAGACTCGTAGATGCCTCGCGTAGATCAGCCATGACTGAGGCTAAAGTTATGTTGTCCACATCGGAGATAGGCCACTTGCTGAAAGGCATCTTCAGGACAATTGAGGTCTTCAGCTTGATGGACTGGACTCTCGGAGCCCTCGCAGATGTCACGGACGAGAAGAACGAGACGCAAATGCACCATATTGCCTGTCTCGATAAAGCCGTGAAGGATGGGACGGTTGAGCTCACAGCCCTTTTCACAGCAGGTATTATTAAGAAAAGAGCTATGCTGTGTTCTTTCCTGTCGTCAGTAGTGACTCTCGCTCAGAGAGCAGAGCTCTTGTATGCTCCTTTAACCAAACACCTCTTCCCTTCAGATGTAGTGAAGGACTTGTCGGCAGCTCTTGCGCAACAAGCAACGCAAGATCTAATTACCAGGACTGCGAGGAAAGTTCTACCGGCAAACTTTTTAGCCAGGAAGGAGAAGGAAGCTCCTCCCACGCGCCAGCCCTTTCGTGGGAGGGCCCTTTCGAGAGGAAGTCAGAGAATGGCTGCTGGAGGACAACCTCGTAAATACCCCAAACAGCAAACGAAACCCAAAAAGTGAGCTCTACAACCTCCAGACACACGTGGGAGCCAGGTTATCCCACTACTGGCAAGAGTGGAGCCAAAGGGGAGCCGACGACTGGACAGTCGAAGTACTGAAGGAAGGATACAAAATCCCCTTCCTAAGAAAGCCTCCTCTTTCGCCAGAGCCGTCAGATTTGACAGCTACATACTCGGGGAGCAAGGCAACAGCTCTTCAAAAGCAGGTAAACCAGATGCTGTCAAAAGCAGCAATAGAAGTTGTAGAGGACCCCTCGTCAGAGGAATTTTACAACAGACTATTTCTGGTTCCCAAGAACTCGGGGGGTTGGAGACCCCTTCTGGACGTAAGTCCACTGAACAAGTATGTGAGCAAAGTCAAGTTTGCTATGGAGACATCTGCGTCAGTCCTAGCAGGCACCAGATAAGGAGACTGGATGGTGTCGATAGATCTGCAGGACGCGTATTTTCACGTCCCAGGAAATATCTGAGGTTTGTACATCATGCAACTACATATCAGTTCAAAGCACTTTACTTTTTCACACGAGTGGTATTGAACGTGGCTCTCTGGTTACTTCTGAAAGGGGTGCGAATATCAATGTACCTGGATGACTGGCTAATCAGAGCCAGGTCGCAAGAAAAGTGTCTGGAGGATCTACAAGTGACAATGTCCATGACGCAACAGCTGGATCTGGTTGTAAATCTGGCCAAATCACAACTGACACCTTCACAAGACATCATCTACCGGGGGATGAGGATTCAGTCAGTGGTTTTTTGGGCTTTTCCAGCCCCAAAACGCATTCTAGAATGCTTAAGAAAGGTGAAGCTCTTCCTAGGGAGATGGACCTGCTGGGTGAGGGAATGGATGAGTCTGCTGGGGACCCTCTCCTTGATCGAGCAATTCGTATCCCTGGGAAGACTACATCTACGTCCACTTCAGTTCCATCTGTCAAGATATTGGACAAGAGACCAAGACCTAGAGACCTGGATTCCGATCCCTCTGGGAATCAGGAATTAGTTGAGTTGGTGGGACGACCCCAACAAACTACTAGAAGGCCTTGAACTTCAACAGAAGAACCCCGACCTAGTGTTGTATTCAGACGCATCGGACATGGGGTAGGGTGCAACACTGGGGAAGGGCGAGATCTCGGGTCTATGGGAAGACTATCAGAAGGAATGGCATATAAACGTGAAGGAACTGGTGGCCATTCATCTAGTGCTAATACACTCCCAGTAGGAAGTCCAGAACAAGTTAGTTCAGGTGAACGCAGACAACACCACAGCATTGGCCTACATCAGGAAATAGGGAGGCACTCGTTCGGATTCCCTTTACGAGGCAGCAAAAGATCTCCTACTGTGGGCAAAAGCGAAAAATATAACTCTGATAGCCCGCTTCATAGAGGGAGAGAAGAATGTCTGAACGAATCTTCTCAGCAGAGGAAGAAAGGTTCTCACGACAGAATGAACCCTATATCACGAGGTGTGCAGCAGGCTTTGGAATCTGTGGAGAGAACCCTCAGTAGACCTCTTTGCGACGCAGAGAACAAAGAGGTTACCGGTTTACTGCTCTCCAGTCCCAGACCAGGAAGCAGTGGCAGTGAACGCCTTCCTCATGGAGTGGGAAGGACTAGACACGTACGCTTTCCCCCCATTCAAGATCCTAGACAGAGTCATGAAGAAGTTCAGGGAGTCGAACAACTACCGCATGACCCTGATAGCTCCGTTTTGGCCCATGAGACCCTGGATCACAGAATTGATGGAGTGGCTAGTAGACACCCCCATATCATTACCTTGTCGGATCGATCTACTCAGACAGCCACACATAGAGAGATACCATCAAAATCTCCTCGCTCTCAATCTAACTGCCTTTCGACTATCGAAAAACTGGCAAGAGCGAAGGGCTTTTCGAGGGAAGCTGCAAGAGCAATCGCGAGAGCAAGGAGGACGTCCACAATTAAGGTGTACCAGTCTAAGTGGGATGTGTTCAGGGAATGGTGCAGAATTAACAACATTTCCTTTTCCAGTACCTCTCTAACTCAACTGGCAGATTTTCTGTTGCATTTAAGAACACAGGAGAAACTAGCAGTATCAACCATCAAGGGATACCGCAGCATGCTAGCTTCTGTCTTCCGTCACAGACATATTGACGTGTCAGGAGACAAGGATCTCTCGGACCTCATAAGGTCCTTTGAGACAGTTAAGAGGAAGAACAACTCGACCCCCTCTTGGAATTTTGATGTAGTCCTGATGTTTTTAACCTCGAGCAGGTTTGAACCTCTCGACAAGGCTTCGTGGAAGGATCTCACTAAGAAGACCCTATTCCTGGTTGCGTTGGCAACAGCCAAGAGGATAGGAGAATTGCAACCCTTTAGCAAAAATGTAGGCTTCAATGGAGAGAAAGCAGTCTGCTCGCTACAAGTAGGTTTTCTCGCCAAGAACGAGAATCCTTCGCAGCCATGGCCCAGATCCTTTACCATTCCAGGGTTAACTCATTTAGTAGGACGGGAAAAGGAGAGAGGCCTTTGTCCAGTGAGGGCCCTAAAATTTTATCTGCAGAGGACCAAAAACATGAGAGGACAGGCAGACAACCTCTGGTGCTCGGTAAAGAAACCTTCATTACCCTGGTCAAAGAATGCACTGGCGTTCTTTATCAAGGATTTAATAAGGGAAGCTCACCAGAACTGTGACGAGAAAAGCTTCCAATCCTCAAAGTCAAAGCACACGAAATAAGAGCTGTGGCGACTTCAATGGCTTATAGACACAACAAGTCTATGAAATTGATTTTGGAAGCGACATTCTGGCGAAGCAAGTCAATCTTCGCAGATTGTTACCTTAAATAGGTACAGACCCAATATGAGGATTGTTGTTCCCTGGGTCCGTACGTTGCCTCTGGCGCCGTAGTAGGAGAAGATACTACTGCCTCTAACCTATAACCTTTTTTATATCCTTGCTTTTTCTTGAACTTGATCTCACAGGTTGTCTGTGAAGGTTGTTGCAACCTTCCACGGTCTGGGATGCAAGTCTAAGTTACGTTTTATGGAGTGTGTTTTTAGTGTGTTATTGGGTCAGGTGGTCAGATCATTGTCCATGGCTATGCCAGGATAGCAAGGGTGGTGGTCTAGTCATGTTAAGGTCAAGGACCGTGTGACAGCCCTACAGAGACTTTCTACAGCCCCCTGGGTGGATCGCTGGGTCTCTCAAGGAATGCAGGCAAATGAGGCAGGAAAACTATGAAGCCAGCTTCCTTATCAGGTAGGAACCAGATTATTGGTATAATTTGTAGCGATTAATAATTATACGAATTCCCGACGGTGTTGCAGTTTTCTAACCCACCACCAATGATGTCAATCAGTTATATATATGTAACTACCAGGGAAGTTAGATATTTAAAAATGGTATTTTCATTTTAAAATAAATATTTAAATATACTTACCTGGTAGTTACATATATAAAAGGTCCCTCCCTCCTCAACCTCTGAAAACAGGAGCATGGAATTTCTGAGGACAAATGGGAATGGTTCTAGATACCTGGATAGAGGGAGCACAGGTATGATCACCTGGCCACCTATCAGCGATTGCCGCGAATTTTGAATTTCTGCCGTGCGCGCGATGAATCGGCGGGATAAAGCTATATATATGTAACTACCAAGTAAGTATATTTAAAAATTTATTTTAGAATGAAAATACCATGTTTTACTTGAAGTTCGTATGTACATTGTGTTTTCACAATGTCCTTGGGAACTTTATAGCAAGGCCAATGTTACCTAAGGTCATAGAAAGAACAAATAGTTCATTATTTTTCCAAATAATGAAGATATAGCGGTCTTTAAATGATGACGTCATCCTTACTGCGTTGACTGCATGACTGAGTTTGACAGTCATATTTGTGTTTATTTTTGCATCTCTCTCTCTCTCTCTCTCTCTCTCTCTCTCTCTCTCTCTCTCTCTCTCTCTCTCTCGAATTATTTTAAACTGCCATTTATACAAATACTATAATATCAATGTTCAACTCTCTTAGAATCAAATAATAGTTGATCTCTCTCTCTCTCTCTCTCTCTCTCTCTCTCTCTCTCTCTCTCTCTCTCTCTCTCTTTTTGAACTGCCATCTATAACAAGCAAATGCTATCACTCCAAAATGAAATTCTCTCTCTCTCTCTCTCTCTCTCTCTCTCTCTCTCTCTCTCTCTCTCTCTCTCTCTCTCTCTCTCTCTCTCATGTTTCAAAATCTCGTAATTCTGGCAGAAATGGAAGGCATTGGTAGAGGGTTGGTAAATGAAAACTACAAGCTACGAGAGCATCAGCCAGAGTTTCCAAAGACGTATAGAAGTTATAATGCATGTGTTTGTTTACTTGAAGTTCGTATTACTTTGTGCTTTCACTATGTCCTCTGGAACTTTATAGCAAGGCCAATGGAACCTAAGGTGATAGAAAGAATAAGAAGTAAGTGAAGAACAAGAAAAAAGAACCAAGAAGAGAGGGAAACATGAATAAGAGTACAAAGCTGAAACATGCCAACTAAAACACTGGCAACAAAGAGAGATTTCTGGCAACTCGTAACATAGCAATAGTAAACTGAGGGTTCAAATATCTCGTTTAGGGTGCGTTTATGTAGGAATAAACAATAAATGTTATCATAATAATGTTATCTTGATTTCTTTAAGAAATGAAGTGAAAATTTGTTGCAAATCTTTGGGAGCTCATAACTCAAAAACATACTTATTTTAAACATCTGACTTACTCGGTAGTTATATATATAGCTTACATCCCTGACGTCGCGGCAGAAATTTCAAAACTCGCGCCATTCGCTGATTGCGTAGCTAGGTGTACCACCTGTGCGCCCTCTAGCGAGGTACCTGGAACCATTCCATGATTCCTCAGATCTTCCCTGCCCCCGCAACCTGCGACATCGTTGGATATTTCTACTCGCTAATAACCTGATTTATTGCTGTTTACTTTGGTGATGTACAATAATTTGGTTTTGACTCTCGCTTGTTTGGATTTTTTTTTGGATTTTCTTGAATTACTTTTGGATTTTGATATTTTGACCCTTGCTTGTTTGATCTCTCTTATAAATATTCAAAATGGCCGACCCCCATTCAACTTATAGAATGTGTGTGAGTGATTGTAAGACCCGGCTTGCTAAAGCCTCTATTGATACCCACTCTATCTGCATAAAATGCAGAGGTAAAGTATGTGAGTTGGGGGATCGTTGTGACGAATATATTCTTTTATCTGAGAGTGAGTGGCTAGAGTTTGACCGCTACAATCGTAAACTTGAGAGAGATAGGCTTAGACGAAGTTCTTCTCGTTCTTCCAGAGACTTTTTCTCTTCCCGTGTCACCGAACCTAATCCTTCCCCTGTAGTGTTTGTTTCAGATCCCACTACTGTTACTGCTAATGAACCTACGCTAAAGGATATGATGGTGGCTATTCAAGTTCTGGGCGTGAGGGTTGAATCGCTTGCTGCGGACAGAACTCAATTGATGTCCGATGTAAAGCAATTAAAAAGTGAAGTGAATTTATTTAGTGCAGTCGAGGGTGCGCCTGTTCGGGCCTGTCGTTCTCCCAGTCTTAGACCTCTTCCAAGTTCCCCAACCCCTGGGAGAAGGAATGTCGAACGGTGAAAGGAAACGAGAGGCCTTAGCTCCCGAGCAGATGTCCCCTCGAGCGTTCCTGTTGACGTTTCCCAGGACGTTTGCCCTCACCATAGGAAAGGTGAGGTAAAAGTGGTTTCATCATCTTCGGATGACGCAGCACCCAAATGGGGCTGGCGTCAAGCTTCCAGACCTCTGAAGAGGAAGATGGACAAGGTCGATCAACGTCCTATCATGACACCGCAAGCTCCTGGTTGTAGTCACTGGAGCAGTGCGGAGCGTTTTCCTTCTACCAAAGAGAGCTCTCCTGCCAAACGTCCTTTAAGGACGTTGGATACTGTCAAGAAACATCCAGCTCTCCCAGTTACTGGTCAGTTGTCTGAACCGGGCATGACCTTTGTTCATACTCCTCCTCCGCCGTCAGACTGGTTATCGTCCTCTGGACGCTCTGCGCGTTCTTTAAGCGGCGTGGATAGCGAACTCGTGATAGACGTGACGTCTCCTGTATCACAATGAGTTGACCCGAATTTTAATATGCTGCAAGAGATGCAACAGAAACTCTCTTCGTTCATGCAAAGTTATCAACCTACGGATAACAAAAGAGTAGCATGCTTGGATCCTGAACGTTAGGAAGCTTCTCTTCTGGACGCCAAGCGGTGTAAGGCTTTAGTCGAGAGGTTCTTGACGACGAACGACTTTACATCTCCTCCGTTAAATGTCGTGAGACTGTTCCACTTGACTCCGAACGTCAAGAAACCAAACGTGACGCCAGGCGTCAAGTAGCCAGGCGTGACACTGAGCGTTAAGCGGCCAGACTTGACGTCGAGCGTCCAACAGAGCGAGGCGCCGAGCGTCCAGCTAAACGTGACGTTGAACATCCTGCAGGATTTGACCTCGAGCGTCCAGCAAGACGTGACATCGAGCGTCCAGCAAGACGTGATGTCGAGCGTCCATCAGGACATGACGTCGAGCGGCAAGCATCCAGACGTGATGTCGAGCGTCAAGCAGTACGGGGCGTCGAGCGTCAAACAGGACGCGACGTCGAGCGTCAAACCGAACGTGACACCGAGATTCGAACAACTTTACGTGATGTTGGGAGTCAAGAAGTGAGGCATGACATTGAGCATGATAGCCTCGGACTTCGTGATGACACTAGTCGAATCGAATGTCGAGTTCAAGGACACCTTAGTTCCGATTGCTTTGATCGCGAGCGTTTTACCGAGCGTCAAGCGTTAGAACAACGCGGCGACAGACGCGATGATCTGGGGTCTCTTGACGCCAGAAGTCAGGACCTTAAAGAGATGTATCCTGATAAACACAACGTCGCTACTTCCGTTAGAGCTTTGTCAGAGGAAGACATTGACGATCACCTTTCCCATGTTGAATTATTTGAGGAATTATCAGAAGGAGAAGATCCTAAGTCCTTTCGTCCTTCAGTTGATCTTGAGAAACTCATGAGAGTTTTTAATGATGAGTTTCCAGATTATTTTGTGCCTGTTGCTCCACGTTCGCCACCCTCAGAATTTACGCTTGGGAAGGCGTCGAAGAAGTCTCTTTTTACCAAAATGGTTCTGTCCCGGTCATCAAAGAGAGCTTTAAGGATGGTGGGAGACGGGATGGAGTCTAAAAAGGACCAAGGAAAGGCAGCTTTTGCTTTTCCTCCGACTAGACTGGCCTCTAGATCTAGTATCTGGTACGAGACGGGAGAAGTTCTCGGCTTGGGAGTTCCTGCCTCTGCCCAAGGAGATTTTTCAAGTCTAGTAGACGCTCCAAGATTCTCTGGTCAACTTCGGAATTAGATCATCTTCTCAAAGGCATCTTCAGAGCCTTCGAGGTATTCAATTTCCTCCACTGGACTCTGGGAGTCTTGAGGATAAAGGTTTCTGCCCTTAAAGATGGTGACACTGCTAGTCTCATCCACCTCATGTCCTGTATGGATAAAGCTTTACGCGACGGATGTAATGAGTTGGCAGCACTTTTCTCAGCGGGAATCCTTAAGAAAAGAGCTCAGATGTGTTCGTTTCTGTCTCTTTGGGTTACTCCCTTTCAGAAATCAGAATTGCTATATGCACCTCTGTCTTCCTCTCTTTTTCCACAAGAGTTGATTAGAGAGATTTCATCTGCGTTAACCCAAAAGGCCACCCAAGATTTAGTTTCAAAGACGGCAAGAAAGGTTTTACCAACTTCCTTCGCTAGCCGCAAACCAAAGGAAGAAACTCCATTCCCTAAGTTTTCTCAGCCCTTTCGAGGGAAGACTTCTAGCAGGGGTAGCTCCAGACCCGAGGGAAGGAGAGCAAAGAGAAGAGGATTCAGAACAGGGCGAAGCAGAGTCTGACTGCTTTTGCCTTCAGGTAGTAGGAGCCAGGCTACACAACTTCTGGCAAGCTTGGGAGAAGAGGGGAGCAGACCTTTGGTCAGTACAACTTCTGAAGGAGGGTTACAAAATCCCTTTTATAGGGAAACCTCTTTTAGTTTTAGCTCCAATAGATCTCTCTCCCAGATACAGAGAGGAGTCAAAGAGGCAGGCTATGCAACTCCAAATGTCTCTCTTGTTGGAGAAGGGGGCCATAGAGAGGGTGCGGGACTTGTAGTCATCAGGTTTCTACAACTGCTTGTTCCTGGTTCCCAAGAACTCGGGGGGATGGCATCCAGTCCTGGACGTAAGTGCTCTCAACG
The DNA here is from genome assembly GCF_036898095.1 of Palaemon carinicauda. Lineage (NCBI taxonomy): Eukaryota > Metazoa > Arthropoda > Malacostraca > Decapoda > Palaemonidae > Palaemon > Palaemon carinicauda. Next base: position 27,831,945 of record NC_090745.1, read on the forward strand.
GGTTTGTTCAGAAGACGAAGTTCTCCATGGAGATATCAAAGTCAGTCCTTGCAGCAGTAAGAAAGGTCGACTGGATGGTCTCATTAGACCTCCAGGACGCTTGCTTTCACATCCCCATTCATCCGAGCTTCAAACATTATCTGAGGCTCGTTTACAAGGAGGAAGTGTTTCAGTTTTGGGCCCTGTGTTTCGGTCTCAGCACCGCCCCTCAAATATTCACGAAACTAATGCTAAATGTAGCAAGAATACTGCACTCAAGAGGCATCAGAGCCTCCCTGTATCTGGATGATTGGCTTCTCAGAGCTCATTCCTACGATCACTCCCTGAAGGATCTTCAGATAACTTTGAGACTAACAGAAGAATTGGGTCTTCTTGTCAACAGAGACAAGTCTCTACTGACACCATCACAAAAGATACTTTATTTTGGGATGGTGATTCAGGGTCAAGTTTTTTGGGCTTTTCCGTCTCCCTTAAGGACGTAGCAAGCCATCTTGAAACTGCAATCTTTTCTAAAGAAACAGAAGTCTTCTGCGAGAAAGTGGATGAGTCTGTTGGGAACCCTCTCCTCGTTGGAACAGTTTGTTTCCCTGGGAAGGCTGAATCTTCGTCCTCTCCAATTCCACCTCAATCATTATTGGGACAAGGAGAAAGATCTAGAGACGATATGCATCCCCATTACGGAATCCATAAGAAGTTGCCTTCGGTGGTGGAATGATCCAGACAAGCATCAAGAAGGTCACCCCTTAGAACAGAGGAACCCAGACCTTTAGTTGTGTTCCGACGCCTCAAACTCGTGGTGGGGAGCAACACTGGACAAGTAGGAAGTTTCGGGGCTGTGGACAGAGGATCAGAAGAGCTTCCACATCAACCAAAAGGAACTGTTAGCAGTCCTGTTGGCCCTCAAAAGCTTCGAAGGGTCAGTTTTGAACAAAGTGGTGCAGGTCAATGCCGACAACACCACAGCATTGGCTTACATCGCCAAGCAAGGTGGAACCCACTCGAGGTCCCTTTACTAGTCTGCGAGGAGTCTTCTCATTTGGGCAAAGGAGAAGAATGTAATCCTTATAACAAGGTTCATTCAGGTGGAGAAGAACATGATGGCAGACAGCCTCAGCAGGAGAGGTCAAGTTCTGTCCACAGAATGGACACTCCATCAAGAATTTTGCAAGAACCTGTGGCAACTTTGGGGTCGTCCTTCTATAGACCTATTCGCGACCTCAAAGACAAAGAGGCTAGAAGCTTACAGCTCCCCAGTGCCAGATCTCGAAGCAGTCCACATTGACGCTTTCCTGTTAGACTGGTCCAATCTGGACGTGTACGCATTTCCACCGTTCAGAATCCTTTACAAAGTGATGCAAAAGTTTGTGTCACTCAAAGGGACCAGATTGACTCTAGTGGCCCCCTTTTGGCCCTCAAGATAATGGTTCACAGAGGTACTGGAATGGATGGTGGACATGCCAAGAAGCCTTCCATTAAGAGTAGATTTGCTCAGACAACCCCACTTGGAAAGGTACCATCAAAGTCTCCAAGCTCTTCATCTAACTGCCTTCAGACTATCGAAAAATTCACAAGAGCTAGAGGGTTTTCGAAGGAGGCAGCTAGGGCTATTGCAAGAGCAAGAAGGACTTCAACCATCAGGGTTTATCAATCCAAGTGGGAGGTTTTTAGAGAATGGTGCAGAGTCAACTCTGTTTCCTCGTCCAGTACCTCTATAGCTTAGATTGCTGACTTCCTGTTATACCTTCGAAGGAAGAGCAATTTTTCATCCTCTACCATCAAGGGATACAGGAGTATGTTAGTGACTGTATTCAGGGACAGAAACTTGGACCTTTCGAATGATAAAGACCTACAGGAACTTCTCAAATCATTTGAAACATCAAAGCAATGGCACCAGGATTCACCAGCTTGGAATCTGGATATAGTCCTGAAGTTCCTTATGAGTGACAGGTTTGAGCCCTTGCATTCAACTTCATTTAAGGACCTCACGATGAAGACTCTATTTTTGGTTAGTCTGGCGACAGCTAAAAGAGTCAGTGAAATTCATGCGTTTAGTAAAAACGTTGGCTTTCGAGATAAAGCTATCTGTTCATTGCAGTTATGCTTTCTCTCCAAGAATGAACACCCTTCTCAACCTTGGCTCAAAGCTTTTGAGATTCCGAATCTTTCGGATGTGGTTGGCGAGGAGTTGGAGAGAGTCCTGTGCCCAGTAAGAGCCCTGAAGTTCTACCTGGAGAGAACGAAAGAGTTGCGAGGCAAGTCGGAAGCTCTTTGGTGCTCGGTCAAGAAGCCCTCGTTACAGATGTCAAAGAATGCCTTTTCATTCTTCATCAGACTCTTAATAAGAGAGGCTCATGCACATTGCACTGAGGCAGACCTCAAGCTTTTAAAATTCAAGACGCATGAAGTTAGAGATGTAGCAACTTTGGTGGCCTTCAAGCAGAATAGATCGTTGCATAGCATTATGGACACAACCTTTTGGAGGAGTAAATATGTGTTCGCTTCACGGTTTTTGAAACGTGTCCAGACTCTTTATGAGGACTGCTACACTTTGGGACCATTCGTAGCAGCGAGTGCAGTAGTGGGGGAAGGATCAACCACTGCATTCCCATAATCCTAATACCCTTTTCTTCTCTTGGAACTTTTGTATTTTTATGGTTGTTCGTGGAGATTGCGACAGTCTTCCGCAATCATTGATTTTAGTCAGGTGGTCAATTTGTTCCTTGAGAGCGCCCAGAACAAGGGTATTAGAGGTGGTCCTGTCATATAGAGGTATTTACACCGGTTTGACAGCTCCTAGAGGTCTTCAGCTCCCTGCGAGGATCGCTGGATCTCGTAAGGAAAGCGGACATAATGAGGCAGGAAATCATTGAAGTCAGCTTCCTTATCAGGTACGAACCATTAAGCTTGTTTTTATTAACTCTTTAGTAAAATTCCAACAATGTTGGCTGTCTCTGACCCTCCACCAAAGGTGTCAATCAGCTACATATATAACTACCGGGTAAGTCAGATGTTTAAAAATGATATTTTCATTATAAAATAAATTTTTGAACATACTTACCCGGTAGTTATATATAATTTAATTCCCACCCTCCTTCCCTCTAGAGACTATGGGCATGGAAGATCTGAGGAATCATGGAATGGTTCCAGGTACCTCGCTAAAGGGCGCACAGGTGGTACACCTGGCTACCCAATTGGCGATTGGCGCGAGTTTTGAAATTTCTGCAGTGACATCAGAGACGTAAGCTATATATATAACTACCGGGTAAGTATGTTCAAAAATTTATTTCATAATGAAAATATCATTTCACACTTAGGAACATTTTTCTCACTTATTTATAGTTCGATATTAGAGAGAAAGATATCGTTGAAAAGAGGAATAAAAATCCCACAATTCTGTCAATCGGAATCTTGTTTTTTTTCTTCTTACTTTCTTTTTCACGATTATTTTGCGTCTAGACAAGAAAAAAAAATTAAAATTTGTAAAAAAACAAAAAAAAAAAAAATAGAAAATCAATATTCTGTCTAACAGAATTGTTCGGTTTATAAAGTCGTTTTTATGGTATTAAATTCAATACAATTGGTGTCATATTAGTGGGGGAAAATGTACCTAAATTATTTTTTCAAATCATAAATTTTGTTAATAAATCAAAGAGTTTTTGATGAAATGACTTGAAATTTTTATATGATGAAGGTATTATATATGTCTAAAACATATATAGAAATTGTGTAATTTTGGATCATTAGAAAAAAAAAATGGCGGACATTGCGGACAGTCCCCTTGAACAAGCAAGACGGTATCTTCTCGCACCCCCTGTGACATCCAACTGTAGAGATACTCATATGGACAGAAGAGAACTCGGTGTCCCTATCTGCTTGATTCATTCCAGGCAAGAGGAATGTGCTTGCACATAATCTGAGCAGAGAGATTCAGATAGTGGACTCCGAGTGGTCTTTGAAACATCTAGTAGTAGGGTTCCCTGATTGTGGACTTGTTTGCGACAGCCCTGAATTTCCCGCTCTACTGGCAAGATGCATTTCAACAACAGTGGGACAACATAGATGTGTACACATTTTCCCGTTCTGTCTGATGAGAAAAGTCCTCAACAAAGTCAAGATAAGAAAGAACTTATCAATGACCCTAATAGCTCCGCTATGGCATAACGCAAAGTGGTTCCCGGACATTTTGTAGCTCATAACTCTTGATGGAGCTTACGAGTGAACTTCCTCCACGATACAATTTACTCAAACAGCCACATGCCAAAATCATCCACAAAGCTGTAGCTTTGCTTCGACTTCATGCCCGGAGAATGTACAGCATCTCTCTCAGAGGGGCTTTTTGCAACCGGTTGCGAAAAGGATGTCTAGACACCTCAGACGCTCTTCAGCGTCAGTCTACTAGGCTAAGTAGTCTATTTTCTGTGGTTGGTGGGATGGAAGGGTTATCTCTCCCCTCAATGCCTCTATTCCAGTGGAGGTCCTTGTACACCTTCAGGAAGAAATGCTTTTCTCGGTTTCGACAGTCAAGGGCTACCGCTCAGCCTTAGGTCTCGCCTTTGAACTGAAAGGAGTAGATATTTCCTCCTTGTTAGAACTTTCTCCACTTATATTGAGTTATGAGATTACTATTCCCCAGTCTGAAGTTGGACCTCCTCCTTGGAATGTAGTTGAGGTCTTTCAGTCCCAGAAGGATCCCCATACGAACCATTACGCCAGGCAACAGATCGCCACCTTACCTTGAAGACGGTGTTCCTTCTCGGTTGGCCTCAGCCAAGAGAGTTAGTGAACTGAATGGTCTATCATACAACATCTTCCATTCAAGGGGATGGGTAGAAGTAATTCTTGGCTTTGTCCCTGCATTTATTGCTAAGACTCAAAATCCAGGGGTATCAGATCCTAGATTTGGTCCCTTTAGGATCGAGTCTCCCCGTTCTGTAACCGAAGGTCCAGACCAACTGGTACTTTGCCAGTGAGGAGTCTGAGGTGTTACCTTAAAAGAACAGCTTCAGCTCTACCCAATGTGTCAGCACGCGGGAGGGTCACAGAGAATATAATTTTTTGGATTCGCCACTTAATCCTAACCCTCATCCTCAATGCCAACCCAGCGCTCATGACGTCAGGGGCATTGCAATGTCCCTGATGTCAGAAAGAATTACTGTGGCGCAAGTACTACAAGTGGACGTGTGAAAGCGCCATACGACCTTCACCACCTGTTCCCTGTAAGACGTAACCCACAGGAACATGGACAGGTTTTCCATTGGTCCTGTGGTGGTTGCACAACAAGAGGTCTAAAACATCTCAAGCTCTTTGATGGACAAGTAGCAGAGGGTTGAGGGGCGAGGTTACCCCGGTTAGTTGGGAGGGGTGAATGAGTAGAATGAGTAGCACTGCTGACCTCACCTCTCTACAGATAAGATCCATTTCTCTTATGTAACCTATGTATAGAAATGATAATACTTGTTGCATCTCCAATACCTTTTGCGAGGAGGGCTATTGGGTAAAGTCTCGTTACTCTCAGATTCCCATGACTCGAGATCCTCTTACTAGTCAGCCACATTGTGAGCATCAAAAACACAGCTTGCGCAGGCCACTAATCATGTAGAGCACGACTATTTTAGCAAGGCCAGGGTTCCTACTATCTACAATCTATATCGTGGGGGCGAGGACCCGGGGTCAAATACCAAAAGCCAGTTGGTACAGACTTCCTCCTTCCTAAGAGGTAAGTCATCCCTTATAAATTGTGGAGGGTTTGTATTTGTTCAGGAACAAATGACACATTTGAAGGTAATTTGTATATTTCCTAACAATACAAACCTGGGGCTATTTATACAAATTGGCCTGCCAGCCCTGTCTCCTTAGTAAGTCCTGCCAGAAAGCAAAGTGGGTGCTCAGCCCAGGTGTGTGAGTGAGTGGGGTAGTCGGCTACCCCCACCCCTCCCACTAACTAACGGTTGGGGTAGTTATCCCTCGCTGTAATTCCCATGGCTCGTCTTTCAGCTTCCCAAAAGTAATATCCCCTATAAATAACTCCCGGTTTGTATTATGAAAAATACAAATTACTTTCAAATTTGTCATATGACTTTAAATAATTGATACAGTATTACTTAAATAATTTGTGATTTTGCATAAAACACACTTTTGGGTTACTGCGTAAGAATTATATTTTTATTATCTAATGTGGAATATTCACTTGTCATTATCAAAATCCTAAATAGTTTTGAAAATTCTATAATTAGTGACTTGAATTTCTGTGCAACCAAAGCATTTGGTCTTTTATTTCTGCCTTACTGCATGAAAAATAATCCTCCTGATTTGGACTTGAACATAAATTGATAAAGAATATCTTGCTTAAGAGAATCTTCCTGGTGGTTCATTTTTAATGGAATACTTAGACCAGAAGTCTATTTCATAGATCCGTTGCATAAATAGATACATTAATCTTTTACATCGCCTGACTTGCATATCTGTACTCGCCATAAACCCCAGACTTTTAAATGCGAGACAGTATTTGTCCCTCCCAGGACTGAATGATCAAAGTTTGAGTGTGAATAGACCCACAGTACAGTAGAACAAATCAATGATTTGACTCTTGTTTTGTTGGATACAATTATAAGATATCCTTATCTGCGCCCCTCTATTGTATAAGCTATTATAGTCTATTTTTTATAGCGGTGCATATTTGCACTGACTCACAGGGGTGCCCTTTTAGCTCGGAAAGGTTCCCGATACCTGATTGGTCGGAAGTATTTTTGTCCGAACACCTTCATTGTTCTCGAATAATTACCAAGTAATGTGAATCGAAACTTATTTATTAACCTATATTTCTCCATCAGATACATGTTTTGTCAAAAAAAAATGTGAAAGAATAAATATATAATAAAGTATCGTCTTGGTAAGTCTAAACTTAATGACCCAATCCGCCGAAGTCAACGACAACGGCTTATTTTCGGATGCACGCTTTGTAATTTTGTAATTTTTCACATATTTTAACACAAATTGGGATAAATTACACTCATCATAAGTTAAACATGTTATTATAAACTTTCTTTGAATACCAGAATTTACCCAAAACATGGAATTAATAAAACCCGATATTTGTGAAAACTTACGGGGAGGTAAAAGAACAGCCTGTAGCGGCCTGGCGGGAAAACAATCCCTTCTGACTGTCGTAGACCCTGTTTTTTCTTTCATAATATAGTTCGGCCTATTCCTTTCAGTTTAAATAGCCTTGCATTGTCTCTCTTCGTATTATTTTGTTTAGTATTTTCCCACATTCCTATTCCTCACCTAATATCTATCTATTTTCCCCGATATCTCTTCTTTCATATATGGGATATCCGCACTACGATTCCTTATTTCTTATCCCCTGTCGAAAGTGATGGCTTGAAGGGAAGCGCGTGCTAGTCTCATTAAAATAGTGTAGAGGTGGGAATAGAAAAAAAGTACTATGCTTAATTTCAGGTTTACAGAATAGGTCATACTTGTTACACAACATAAAATTTACGTTGTTATTATTATTTACATACTTACTGACGTAAGGTACAAAACATAAGGAATCGTAGTGCGGATATCACATAGGCCTATATGAAAGAAGGGATATTGGGAAAATAGATAGATATTAGGTGAGGAACAGGAATGTGGGAAAACACTAAGCAAAATAATACGAAGAGAGACAATGCAAGACTATTTAAACTAAAAGGAATAGGCCGAACTTTATTACGAAAGAAAAAAAAAACTGCGTCTACAAATCAGAAGGGATCGTTTTCCCGCCAGGCCGCTACAGGCTGCTCTTTTACCTCCCCATAAGTTTTCACAAATATCGGGTTTTATTAATTCCATGTTTTTTTTGGTAAATTCTGGTATTCAAAGAAAGTTTATAATAACATGTTTAACCTATGCTGAGTGTAATTTATCCCAATTTGTGTTGAAATATGTGAAAAATTACAAAATTACAAAGCGTGCACCCGAAAACAAGCTGCTGTCGTTGACTTCGGCGCATTGTGTTATTAAATTTAGACTTACCAAGACGATTCTTTATAATATATTTATTCTTTCTCATTGTTTATTGACAAAACATATATCTGATGGAGAAATATAGGTTAATAAATTAGTTTCAATTCACATTACTTGGTAATTATTCGAGAACAATGAAAGTGTTCGGACAAAAATACTTCCGACCAATCAGGTTTCAGGAACCTTTCCAAGCTAAAAGGGCACCCGTGTGAGTCGGTGCAAATATGCACAGCTAAAAAATAGACTATAGTGTAGATACGCAAAAGATTTCTGTTGGTGTTCTTGCCTTCCCTTACTTATTTGAAAGAATTTTATTTTGAATTGAAGTTGAAACTATAAAAGTACGAACAGTATATATGTAGTGAGATTAGTAAAAGATGAAAAGATTTTGACAATGGTTGTTTAAAAGGAATATGTGGAGTACTGTATTATAATTATCTATCTATATTTGTAGCTAAATTTTTTAAAGCGTTAGTGCTGCTTTAGTCCCAAATCCAAGTATATGTTTATTTTGCAGACTGCTCTTCAAGGAAGGTTACACCCTTCTACAAATCATCCTGGTCATCGGGGAGAAAGAGTTCGAGAACTGGTGGCAACAGAGCTCGAGTATGTTCATGACTTAGAACTTCTTACTGGACTCACCATTGGTGATGCTGTGAAGGACAAGTACAATGTACTTGACATGAAGGTCTTATTGGGCAATATGGCTGAGGTATAGATTTTGATCTCCAGAAACAACTGAGTTCATACCTTTATTATATTTTGTTATAAGTATTTATATTTTGTTAAAAGTATTTAGCACCATGTCTAAAAAAATTGCTCGAACTGTTGTCTGATTATTTTTTATTGTTTTGTTATATGGTTTTACCAGGTAATAAGTGTGGCCAGGCGGTTTTTACAAGAGCTGAAAGATGTAGCCCATCAGAAAGAAGAGGAAATGGTTATTGGGAAAATTTTTCTACAGTTTGTTGATGAGCTTTCAGATGTGTATAAAGTGTACTGCTCATCATACAATGTGGATGTATTGCCCTTACTGAAAAAGGTATAGTGGTGGTATTTGTAGTTCTTGAACTTTATTATATTAGGTTTATGGAATGAATTACGCTATTGGTTATTTAAGTACTGTGTTTACTCTGTCACAAATGCATTATGCCTTTATTGATCAAAGGGTAACCCAATATTGAACTGTACTCAAATGAAATTATGCGCATGTTATTCTCTGGGTAATAAGGTTCAGGGAATGATTTTTGTGTCATTTATGTTGTGTTCTTTATATGCTCATGTTGCAATGATGTATATAACCTACATGTCAGCATTCATATTAAAGGAATTATACCAATGTCAACTTGGATCATTATGTAAATGAACTTAATTAGCTGCATTACTTTCTGCAAATGAAAGGTAATAGAGTATAAATGAGAGAGTTCTTGTCCATCTCAAAGTATTGTTTTGTTGATTGGCACAAGTGTTCACTGCTAAACTAGGCATGAAAGCATAATTAATAGCTGTTAGGTTTGAATAAAGAAGCGTAAATGAAATGGAAAACAAGATTTAAAAAAAATATAAAAAAATTGGCAAAGCAACTCTGATTTGCAATTTACTGTAATAATTTTCTATATTGTTTACTTTCATATAATTATGAATACTAATAAGACCATTAATCTTGGGTAGAACTACTACTGAACTAGCACAGCCAATGCAGCCCATAATAATGATAACTAGAGGGGCACTCAGTAGACCACAGACCTCCACCAGTGCAGATTATATCTTGCCCTTTTGCTCAACCTCAACCTTTGATCTTAACATGTATTAATTGGTATGGATTTTCATGCACAAATATGAACCAAGTTTGAAGTCTTTGTGACAACGATCTCCAAACTTGTGGCTGATTACGTGAATTGGACATTTTGCTTGACCATAACCTTACCCTTTGACCTTGACCTTCCTAAATTTAATCATTTCAAATTTTTTACATAACTGTTAATCCCTGCAAGTTACATTACTCTACAATTAAGATTATGGCCAGAAAGCTGTTCACAAGCAAACACTCTCACAAACACACACAAATGAACAAACTCACAAATAGGTGGTACAACATAACCTCCTTCCAACTTTGTTGGCGGAGGTAATAATAAGTTAAGTATGAGATTTTCTTAATTTTTCTGATACCCATTACCTTTTCTGCGTTGACATTTGTACAACATTCATTAATCATCTTAAACAATGTAAAGGAATTTATTATGCTGTACTAATTTGAAAGAAAGGGGTAATTAGTGGAATAGAAATACAATGTTGCTGTAAAGTAGAATTTTCTGTAGGATAATTCTAGGCCTAGTCAGTACTGTATTAGAGGGAAACACAAAAAGCAGGTTGAGGTAGTACCACAGGTTGAAAAATCTGCTATTATTCAGTAGAGCAGTGTATAGTAGACATCAATGTTTCTTTCTTTCTTGGAAGGTTATGATTTTGACAAAATTGACAGTTTGTCTGGTTTATGAGTGATGATCTGGCTGCATGTGGTGAGGAATGCAAATGCAAATGTGGTTTTGAGGTCATGTTGTCAGTGGAGCTTGACGACACATTAGATGACCCGCTAATGATGAGGCATCCATCTTTATAATAAACTTTTTAGGTTAGGACTTTGCAGTTATTTTAGCCTCTTTGATAAGTGGATTTGAGGCCATTTGATTTTTGGATTTGGCAGGCAGTGTGCTTGAGTTGCATTTTAAGTGTATTGCAATCGGGATCTCCTGTTGGTAGTTGGGAAGAGAAAAGTCTATTTAGAATTATCTTAGTCTCATTGTTTACAATTATTTATATCGGTGGTTCTTCTAATATTATCACTTGTCAGGAGCCAAGTTACTTATCTCTACTACTATGAAATGGCACTACTGTAAAATGGTGTTATAACTTTTTACAGGAATGCCTCACAATACGAAATTAATTGGTTCTGGAATGACTTTCATACCATGGTTTTTTCGCATTATGAATCGCCTTTTACATGTAATCGCCTTTGTTCCTGCACAAATACATGCCCTTTGCTATTTATAGGTGGTATTACTGCTCACTCTCACACCTAGGTTGAACAACCACTTTGCTCTCTGGCTCGGTAGAGGTCGGCCACACTGCCGCTCCCTCCCACATGTTGACTTGCCTTAATATTAATCTTTTTCTCTCTCTTTGCAGATTGTGTGTGCGTTTGGAGTCCAATGCATACTTGTCCTGGTCCCAAAGTCTGCTCTCTTGGTACCTTCATGTCCGCCGTAGAGGCGGATCCCCACCTGCTGTGTTCAGCCTGCCGGTGCCGCCAGTGTTACAGGGACGACATTTTTTATGAATGTTGGGAGTGGTCGGCCTCCCAGTGGGAGAGATTTGGGTGATGGAAGAATAGTACAAGTGTAATTATTTGCTCTTGGGGTCTTCCTCGAAGTCGAAGAAACCACGGTCGTTTTCTTCTACCCCCCAATCTCTTTCCGAAGCTGCTCCTCCGCCGTCTCCTTCCGAGGAACTGCCGAGTATCAGCGCAGGCCTGGTTACTCCAGATCAACCTCGTGGGTCAGGTGACAGTGCTGAATCCCCTAGTGAGCCAGTCCCACCCCTTTCCCCAGGAAGCGCCTGCTCTATGACTGATCTTTTGTCTTTTTGGCCATCACTGCGTGTTGGTGGCCCTTCTTCGAAGGACGTTCTCTTCTAACTCCTTCAGTTAGAAGAAGAGAGGAGTAGGGCCTCTTCCACCACTGAGGTTGTTTCTCCTCCCGTGGGCGCAGGCGCTGCAGCCGGGCGTCACATATCTCTCGTCCGCGTGAAAGTCGCTAGTAAGCAGCGACTCCTTTACACTTGTGCTTCTCCACGTCATTATTATTATTATTATTATTATTATTATTATTATTATTATTATTAATAATAATAATAATAATAATAATAATAATAATAATAATAATAATGGAGGTAGAGCGTTGCCTTAAGTGTGGTTTGCCTTTGGGTGAACTTTCCTTCCCACCCGGGGGAGATAGCTCCCGTTCTGGAGCAGTCTTCCATCAAGCGAATTCTGCTAGATGTTCCTCTTTGGAGAATCATTGGGTGGAGGAGTTTGTGACCCCTCTCCATCCTGCGGGTGCTCCTCCTTGTGCTGTCAGGAAACGTCTCTTTGAGCCTGCGGGCTCTAGTGACGACCCTTCGCGATCTCGTGACAGTTGCGTATTGAGCTGGACTCCACAACTCTGCTTACGCTGAGTCTTTGGGCTCTCATGCCTCCCGCCACGTTGAGCCTTTGCGCTCTTGTGCCTCCCACCACGCTGAGCCTTTGCGCTCTCGTGCCTCCCGCCACGCTAAGCCTTTGGGCTCTCGTGCCTCCCGCCATGCTGAGCCTTTGGGCTCTCGTGCCTCCTGCCACGCTGAGCCTTTGGGCTCTCATGCCTCCTACCACGCTGAACCTTTGGGCTCTCATGCCTCCCGCCACACTTAGCCTTCCGGCTCTTGTGCCTCCCGCCACGCTGAGCCTTCCAGCTCTCGTGCTTCCTGTCACGCTGAGCCTTCCAGCTCTCGTGCTTCCTGCCATGCTGAGCCTTCAGGGTCTTGTGGCAGGGAGACTTCGGTCTCCCGTTTTGTTGATCCTCTGGGTTCTCGCAACTCTGGTTACGCTGAGCCTTCGGGCTCTTGTTCCGGACGTTACGTTGAAGGGCTCTCGTAACTGAGAGTTGTCATGTAGAGTCTGTTGACTCTCAAAACAGAGAAACCTATGCAGGAATCATAGCCCTCTTACCTGCAGGCAAGAACAGGCCTTCCCTTCGGGGGAGGATCTGGTTGTCGTCGTGTGGGCGACAACTGTCCCGGAGCAGTTTCTGGCGGGGCACTCCGTGGTATTGATGAGCGACAATACCATGGTAGTAGCCTACCTAAACAAACAAGCTGGTACCTTTTTGCAGCTGCAGTGTCATCTACCAGTAGAGATTCACAGATGGCCAGAAGACAACTCGGTGACCCTATTGGCTTGCTTCATTCCAAGCAAATGGAATGTACTAGCAGACAATCTGAGCAGAGCGACTCTGATAGCAGCCGCTGTGTCATCTACCAGTAGAGATTCACAGATGGGCAGAAGACAACTCGGTGACCCTATTGGCTCGCTTCATTCCAAGCAAATGGAATGTACTAGCAGACAATCTGAGCAGAGCGGCTCTGATAGTGGGCTTCGAGTGGTCGTTGAATCATCTAGTAGCCAACAAAGTCCTGACCTTGTGGGGTTTCCCGACTGTGGATCTGTTCGCAAAGGTCTAAACTTTAGGTTCCCGTTGTATTACTCCCCAGTCCCAAATCCCCAGGCCCTCTGGCAAGATGCATTCCAGTACTGGTGGGAGAACCTAGATGTGTACACGTTCCCTGCGTTTCGTCTGATGAGAAAAGTCCTCAACCAGGTCCGAATAAGCAAGAACTTACTAATGACTCTAATAGCTCCGCTTTGGCATCATGCAGATTGGTTCCTTGACCTTTTGCACTCCTCACAGAGGTTCTGAGAGAACTTCCTCCACATCACTATCTGCTCAAACAACCACATGCCAACATTCACCACAAAGCCGCAGCTTTGCTTAGTTTTCACGCCTGGAGACTGTCCAGCACCTCCTTACACAGAGAGGCTTTTTACAACGAGTTGCGAGAAAAATGGCTGGACACCTTAGACTCAACATAGCGTCAGTCTACCAGGCCAAGTTGTCAGTTTTCTGTGGTTGGTGTCGTGGAAGGGGTATCTCTCTCCTTGATGCCACTGTTCCAACAGTCACATCAAGGAAATGGACGCAATAATCAACCAAACCAGAAAGCTCTTTAGAAGACACGGAACCTATGAACTTCATACTCTACAATTCGAAATCACTAAACATTCCTTACAAGTAATACTGGAGGTGAAAATAGACAAATGGTACTCATGGTGTTACAAAATCAACTACACATCTCTAGCAAAGATATTGGGCTGGTTCAATAAGATCTCTGGGAAAAGCAGCACACCCAGAGTCACCTTCCCAGACCCATTAGCAGAAGCAAACGGAATTACAAAATCTTTGCTGACCAAGCCAAAAGCACAAATCTTCCTCTGTAAACCATAAATAGATAGAACTCTGCTGCCAATCAGGAATAACATCATTGAAGCAACATGCAATATGCCTGATGACACTGACAACCCCTATACCATGAAAGAACTGAACACAGCTCTTGCAAAAGGCGGAAGAAACACTGACCCTGGAGCTGACTTAATCACCTACAGTATGCTAAGGAATATGGGACGTCCCGCAAAATTGGTGTACTTGCACTTAATAATCAACAGAACACACACTGAAAGACCCCGACCAATAACATGGAACCAACAAGACAAAACCCAAAGAACCAGACGCCTACAGACCCATAGCCTTAATTAGCTGCACTGAGAAATTCGCTGAACGAACCCCACCCACTAACTAGCGGTTTGGGTAGTTATCCCTCACTAAAATTATCATGGCTCATTTTTCAGCTTTGCCAAAAGTAATACCCCCTATGAATAGCTCCAGGTTTGTATGTTAGGAAAAATACAATTTTATGAATAGAACTTACCTGGCAGTTATATATATATATAGCTAAATGTCTCTACTTTCGGCAGAATTTTTCAAAGCGCGGTAACCGCCTTGTGGTGGTTGGGCGGTTAGGTGGTTAACACCCGTCACAGGGTGGTACAAGGAATCATTCCCATTTTCTGTTCTTCAGTTCATCTCTGCCGGTCGGATCGCTAACACGTTGGTCCGTCATTAAGAGTTTTTCTTCACTTTCCCTGTTTTGCTGCACCAGTCTGCTATTTGGTGAAGTCACTGATTTGGGGATTTGGCAATCATGATTTTGTTATTTCTTTGCTTTTTTGCTGTTATCATTATCATTATGAGTGATAAAATTCAATTCCGTGTCTGTGCGAATGAGGAATGTAAGGTGAGATTACCGAAAATGGTGGTAGATCCTCACGCCGTATGTTTGAATTGTAGGGGTTTTGAATGTGCCCTTAATAATAGGTGCGGGGAATGTAAGGTTTTGGATGAAAAGGATTGGTTGATTATGAAGCACTATGTGCGTAAACTAGAGCTCGATAGAGTTAGGAGAGCTTCTAGGTCTAAATCTAAGTCTGTTAGTGGAAAGGAAGATGAACTTAGTCTAGATTTATCCTTTGAGCCTATAATTAATTCCTCTTTGGAAGTTGATCCTTCCCTTGAGTTAGTAACTCCTGCCCCTTCTACAGGATCCGTATCTGCGGATGACCCTCGGTACGCTAGGATGGCTGCCGTGTTGAAGGCCATTAAAGAACAACTTGCGGCCTTTAAAGGTAAGAAAAGTGATAGTGATTTTAGTGCTTTTGAAAGTGCAGTGGAGGTGGCGACTGACCGAACCTGTCATTACCCTAGGCCTAGACCTCTACCAAGCTACCAGGACCAAGGGAGAAGGTACGTCGACAACTGAAAGGGGGTGAGAAGTACTGTACGTACCCTTGGTCAACCGTCGCCTCAGACAGTCCTGTTGCCGATTCCCAGGCTGTTCTTGACCGTCACGGAAAAGACATGTCGGATGTGTTAATTTCTTCTCCGAATTCTCCCAAACGTAAATGGAAGTTTGAAGCGTCAAGACCTACTAAGAGGAGGTGGAACCGTGACGAACTGTCTCGTTCTTTCTCTCCCGGTTCTAGCAGCCATGAACCTTGGCCGTCGGAGGACGATTTTGACTCCGTGCCTGTGAAAAGGACGAAGTCTAATCCCGCAAGTCAGTTATTACAGCCGAAGATCCTTCCCCTTCTACGAGTGTTATTCGTCCGCCATTTCCTTCGGGACCGCAAGACCCAGCAGAAGTTACTAAATTCTTTATGTCGGTCATGCAGGAACAACTTTTTACGTTAGTGCAAGTGTTTAGCCTCCCTCATGCCCAGTCTGATAGACGTAAAGACGACTCTTTGCCTATTGATAAGTCAACTTCTAAGAGGGAACGGAGTTCTTCTCCCAAGGAAACCTTACTCTCTTCGTCGAAGACACGACACCGTTCTGCTTCCTCTACTGCTCGGCGCCAGGACGATACCTCCTCTCTCTCTCGGCGCCAGGACGATGACGGTATGGTTACGCAGGACGATACTTCCTCTCGTCGTCAGGACAATACCGCCTCTCGTTCTCGACGCTAGGACGATACTGCTTCTCGTTCTCGACGCCAGGACGATTCCGCCTCTCGTTCACGACACCAGAACAATACCGCCTCTCGTTCACGACGCCAGGACGATACCGCCTCTCGTTCACGATGCCAGGACGATACCGCCTCTCGTTCACGACGCCAGGACGATACCGCCTCTCGTTCTGGACGCCAGGACGACTCTGCCTCTTGTTCTCGGCGCCAGGACGATACCAGCTTGCTTCCTCAGGATGATACTGCCTCTCGTTCCAAGGACTCTTCTAGCGCTCGGCGCCAGGACGATACCTCTTTCCGGCTCCAGGACGACACCTACGCGCGCCAGGACGCAAGCCCTCTTTTGCAGGATGATTCCTTTGATTTGCCTTTGTCTGTTTCTAAGGAGCCTTCTTCTCATTCGAAGGATGTTGCAGATGTGGATCAGGACCTCGAGGAGGTCTGATGACGATGATAAACCTGCTGACACTGCCGGAGATTACAAAGTTCTCTCTCGCTCACTTCTTGAACTTTATGGAGAGGAATTCCAACCTGCTGCTCTGCAATCTCCTCAATCCCAATTTAACAGAAAGAAGGCCAAGAATCAGTCGGCCTTCATCAAGATGAAGCTATCGATTTCTGCAAAGAAGGTTCTTGCGAAGATTGATGACTGGATGAAGGAACAGAGACAAGCAGTTAAGACTTCCTTCTCGTTTCCACCAGCTCGTCTTGCTTCAAAGGCTGGTATGTGGTATGAGACTGGGGAACCTTTGGGTCTGGGATTTCCTTCCTCCTCCAAGAGTGACTTCTCTGACTTAGTGGACTCAGCTAGAAGGCATGCTTTCAACTCAGCCAAGGTCATGTGGTCGATGTCGGAGCTGGATCATCTCGTCCAAGGTATTTTTAGAGCCTTTGAGGTTTTTAGTTTTCTAGACTGGTCGCTAGGGACTCTGGCAAGGAAGACTGACCAGATGGAAGGAACTCGAGACCTAACCAGTATTATGTCCTGTATGGACAAGGCCCTCAGAGATGGGGCGAATGAGTTGGCTTTGCTGTTCTCAGCTGGAATCCTAAAGAAGAGGGCCCTGCTTTGCTCTTTTACTTCAAGGTCTATTACCATTGCGCAGAAGTCTGTGCTGCTTTGCGCCCCCTGTCTCAACATCTTTTTCCAGAGACCCTGGTGAGGGACATTACGCTTTCGCTGGCCCAAAAAGCCACCCAAGACCTATTATCTCGTTCGGCTCATAAGCCCTTGGCAGCCGCTCCTTCTTCTTCGAAACGGGAGGAATAGAAATTCCAGTAGCCCTTTCAGGGCAGGGCTACTTCAAGACCAGATTTTAGAGGAAGAAGGCAAGAGTCAGGACCAAGATCGAACAGAGGTTTGTTCAGAGCTTGCTCCAGAAAATGAAGTTCATCTCCTCCAGACAGTGGGCGCAAGACTGTCAGGTTTTTGGCAGTCTTGGAAGAGAAGAGGGGCGGACACCTGGTCCCTCTCAGTCATCAAGGAAGGATACAAGATCCCCTTTCTGAAGAAACCTCCTCTCGCAGATACTCCGCTGGCCTTAGTTACCCAGTACACAGATCAGGGGAAATAGAAGGCCCTCCTAGACCTAGTCGACCAAATGTTGGACAAGGGAGTGATAGAACCGGTTTGGGATCTATCCTCCCCAGGCTTTTACAATTGCCTGTTTCTAGTGCCCAAGAGCTCGGGCGGATGGAGACCCGTCCTGGATGTCAGTTCTCTGAACGTCTTTGTGGAGAAGACTAAGTTCTCCATGGAGACGACTCAGTCTGTGCTGACATCAGTACATCCAGGGGACTGGTTGGTGTCCCTCGATTTGCAGGACGCGTATTTCCACGTCCCCATCCATCCGACTTCAAGGAAGTACCTGAGATTTGTAATACAGGGGAAGTGCTTCCAATTCAGAGCACTTTGCTTCGGTCTCAGCACGGCTCCTTAAGTTTTCACCAGGATAATGGCGAATGTGTCAGGCTGGCTGCATCAAGAGGGGATAAGGATATCCTTCTATCTGGACGATTGGCTGATTCGTTGATGATCGAAGGAGAAATGTCTGGAGGATTTACGAAAGACTTCTATGATGGCTCAAGATCTAGGCCTGGTCATCAACAGGGAGAAGTCTCAGATCAAGCCGAATCAGACTATTCTCTATTTGGGGATAGTTCTGAATTCAGTTCTTTTTTGGGCTTCTCCCTCACAGGAAAGACAGACCAAGTGTCTCGAAAAAGTCCTAAGTTTCCTGGACAAGAAGAGATGCTCAGCAAAGGAGTGGATGAGTTTGCTGGGAACTCTCTCCTCCCTCAAGCAGTTTGCCTCACGTGGGAGACTCCATCTAAGGCCTCTACAGCACTTTCTTTCGAAAACGTGGAACAGGAAGACGCAGGAAGACTTCTTCTCCTTCCCCATTCCAGCAGAAGTCAAGGATCTTCTGAAGTGGTGGCTAGATCCAGCCTTGTTGGGGGAAGGGATCTCCTTACACAAGAAGAACCCAGACCTAGTGTTGTTTTCAGATGCGTCAGAGTCAGGTTTGGGGGGCAACACTAGGAAGCAAGGAGGTCTCAGGCTCTTGGGAAGGAAATCAGTTGGAATGGCACATCAACAACAAGGAGCTGATGGCCATTTTTCTGGGGCTAAAGGCCTTCAAAGACTCGGTGTCTGGGAAGATTGTGGGGGTTAACTCAGACAACACCACAGCTCTTGCGTACATCAGAAAACAAGGGGGGACTCACTCTCTGTCCCTGTTCGAAACAGCAAGGGAGCTCCTTCTTTGGGCAAAGGAGAACAAGGTAGATCTGCTGACGAGGTTTGTACAGGGACAGAGGAATGTGAGGGCGGACATGCTCAGCAGGAAAGGGCAGGTCCTTCCCACAGAATGGACCCTCAACCAACAGGTCTGTCAGAGTCTCTGGAGGCTGTGGGGGAGAACCCTAATCGACCTTTTCACCTCCAACTTGAGCAAGAGGATACCCAACTATTGCTCCCTGGTTCCGGACAAGGAGGCTATAGCAGTGGACGCCTTTTTGATGGATTGGACGGGGATGGACACATATGCCTTTCCCCCGTTCAAGATCATCAATCTGGTAGTCAGGAAATTCGCCCTCCTCGATTTGGGACAAATAATCCTGGTAGCTCCTTTCTGGCCAACGAGGGAATGGTTCACGGAGGTGGTGGACATGTTGATGGACTTTCCAAGAAGCCTTACTGCAAGTCCAAAGCTGCTCAGACAACCCCACTTCGGGAGGTATCATCAAAACCCCCTCGCTCTCAATCTGACTGCCTTCAGACTATCGAGAAGCTCATCAGAACGAGAGGATTTTCAGCGCAAGCTGCGAAAGCTATCGCCAGAGCAAGGAGGGTCTCTTCACAGAGAGTCTGCCAGTCCAAGTGGGAGACTTTTAAAGCTTGGTGTAGGAAGCACAAGGTTTTCTCATCCACTTCCTCTGTGAGCCAGATTGCTGATTTTTTATTGTACCTCAGGCAGGACGCTAAGCTGGCTGTGTCCACAATCAAAGGGTACAAAAGCATGCTCGCTTCAGTCTATCGGCATAGAGGCTTGGACTTGTCTCACGATAAGGACTTACATGACCTCTTAAAGTCTTTTGAGACAACAAAACAGGTCCAGTTAAAGCCCCCTTCTTGGAACCTTGATGTGGTTCTTAAATTTCTGTGCACCAAGAGATTTGAGCCCATCTCACAAGCTCCACTTAGGGAGATTACGAAGACAACCCTCTTTCTTTTGGCCTTAGCAACAGCTAAAAGGGTCAGTGAAGTCCATGCTATTGAAAAGCAGGTAGGCTTCAATCTGATTGGGGCAGTTTGTGCCTTAAGAATAGATTTCCTCGCCAAGAACGAGAACCCTTCAAAGCCCTGGCCAAGGACCTTTGACATTCCTAACTTGACTAACCTAGTAGGTCAAGAACAAGAGAGGCTCCCCTGTCCAGTCCAAGCCCTCAAGGCCTACTTGTCTCACACTAAAAATGTGAGAGGCTCTTCTAGCTCCTTGTGGTGTTCGGTGAAAGATCCTCAGAAGCCCCTTTCTAAGAACGCTTTGTCTTTTTTCCTGAGGGAAGTTATAAGAGAAGCGCATCTCTTGTGTGAGGAGGAACACTTCGGCCTTTTAAAAGTGCAGGCTCACAAAGTGAGAGCCATTGCGACCTCGCTTGCTTACCTCAAAAACATGCCGGTCAGACAATTTATGAATGCGACGTTCTGGAGGAGCAACTCTGTGTTCACCTCTGATTACCTCAGAGAGGTGAGAGTGGATTATGAGAAATGCTATACCTTGGGCCTATACGTAGCTACGGCTTCTGTATTAGGCAAAGGAGTTACTACCTCTCCTCAACCTTAGTTTTGTATGCCTGTGTGTGGGTTGGTGTTTTTAATGGTTGTCTGAGGACGTCGACTTGTGTACAGTCACCTCAGTCTAGTTAGATAATTGATATCTAATTTGCAAAGGTTAGGTGGTTGGTTTTGGTAAGGTTGCAGTTTTTAATATATGGGCAATAGGTAGTCTTGAAGTCTAGTCAGATTGTTGGTCTCACCCCGTTGACAGACTCGATTGAGTGTTTTCAGCACTGCAGGTCACATCCTGGCTGACACTCCTAAGGGAAAGCGATTCAAGAGGCAGGAACCTTTGAAATCGGCTACCTTAGCAGGTAAGGAATCAAGGTGTTTTTTATCCTACAACTTTTTTGGATGTTTCCCCAACGATGTTTACTGTCTATCACCCTCCTCCAAGTGTGTTAATCAGCTATATATATATATAACTGCCAGGTAAGTTCTATTCATAAAAATGGAGTTTTTATGATAAAACAAAGTTTTATGAATACTTACCTGGCAGTTATATATATATATTCTAAGGCCCACCCACCTCCCCTCAGGAGACAGGTCGGGCATAGATGAACTGAAGAACAGAAAATGGGAATGATTCCTTGTACCACCCTGTGACGGGTGTTAACCACCCAACCGCCCAACCACCACAAGGCGGTTGCCGCGTTTTGAAAAATTCTGCCGAAGGTAGAGACATTTAGCTATATATATATATATATATATATATATATATATATATATATATATATATATATATACTGCCAGGTAAGCATTCATAAAACTTTGTTTTATCATAAAAAGTCCATATTACTTACAAATTTATCATATTTTGTTCTAAGCCCTACAAAAACACCACATTAAATTTCATAATTAGGCTAAACTGTACTAAACATAGTGAAATACTGTACAATCATTTGGATCATTCAATCCATAACCTGTAAATGAAATGTATAATTAGAACAGACATTATAGTAATAATATGCAATAATGAATGGAAAATACAGTAACAAAAATGTGGAACATTACCTTTGGAATGAGACGATGTCCGAAAGCGAAGTGGCGGGGCAGCAGAGGACGATGACAAACAGCAGAAAACATAAATACTTAACTTTACGAAACATATTAATAAATGGCAGAAAACATTAACTAGTAACTTCACGATAAAGTTAGAATTAAATTTCTTTTTTATTTGCCTTTTGCTAATTTTGTATTTTTTTTACTGTACGTTTTGTATTTTCTAAATTTAATCATTTACTTCATCATTTCTATTTTGCATTTTTTTTTATCACTTTGAGCTTCCTCTTGGCCTACTAGTATTGAAGTCCTCTTTAATAAATAACTGTCCAAAGGAGCTTGTTTCTGCCTGCTTCTTAAGGGACATGGCCAGTATCCCAATGTATAAGGGTATAGGACAAAAAACAGAAAATCTTTGAAAAATTCATTGAGCTTCGTATGGCAAAGGAGAATGAGTATACGAAGTATTTGTCAAAATTCCTCATTGTCACAGGGTAATTAGTAAAAGTAATTAGATAAGCCGAAAACATTAATCGCTATAAGAAAATGCAGTATTTCTTCTGTTATCATAAATTTTGAAAATCATAACATTTTAATATAGAAAAATAAAAAATTTAGAGCAATAGTATCTGTATAGATTCCATGAGTCACGAAACGAAGTATGACACCCTTCGGTTATCAGTGCTAGTACAAACATCAGGAAGACTAGACGTTTGAGTTTGACCTCTGACATTCACTCCTTTTTTTTCTTTTATTTTTTTTGGTAAGAATTTCATGTTAAAAAGGAAAGTACAATTTCAACATCTCGCTAACATAAGGAAGAAGAAAATTAGCTCTAATAAGAGTTCAGAAGTGGGTAATACTGTATCGGCTAAATTAGAGGAGTTATTGAGGGAGAGAGAGAGTGGTGAGGATGAAGGAGCGGCCGCCGTGCCTGAGAGGAGCCTAAAGAAGCAAAACACTGAGCAAAGAGATCTTCATGTATGATTAACTTATGATAAATAACATTGTTTCTCTTTATTAATATCCAAAAAAGGAACATAAAATTCATATTAATCATTATTTATTAATATTGTCTTTGTAAAAATACAAAGGAAAACTTTGAATGCCCGTATCTAAAAACTATACTTATTGACCTTCAAATTCTATCTTCTCCCTTATTTTTAAAAATATAGCATTGAAATTTGGTATATAACTTTGAAAGACATTATAAAACAATCAAATGTTGCCCCTTTTTCCAATTTTTGTTTCCTATTTTTTTCTTAATTTTTTCCCTCATAGGGTTTATTTTTTTACCATAATGAAACATTTCATACAGTATCTAGCAAAAAAATTACTTTTAGAAAAGAAACTCTTAATTTGATTGGAGGTCTACATCATGTCTATATAGGGTAGTATTCCCAGGTCTTAATATTAGTTATCGAGGGAGGAGATAGAATTTGGAAATCACTCATTTCAGGATTAATCGCCCTGGCGTCGCAAAACAGAAGGTCAGAGGCAAAAATCCAATACAGTTCGGAGATGTCCTAAGTCACATTATTAAGTGGTATGAATGTCAAAGTCCTGTTCTTTATAAACAGCATTTTTGGGCTCAGCCATGTTGTCCTGATGGAAGGTTCCTTTAGGCAGTTTTCTAAAGGATATTTGGCTACATTGATACTCCCAGAGAATTGACCACAGGTCTCCAGAATTCTAACTCCTGGTGCAAGTATCCTTAATATAACTCTTAAGGATATCACATAATATCAGGGGACGTATTTCTTGATACGACATATAGCAATCTTCACCCCGAATAGAGTTTTCGCTTTGAGGGGTAAGAGTGGCGAAATTGAAGGGGAGCCGTCATCAAGGTTACCCGGTGCATTCCCTCCTGGTACCACCCCGGCAAACTATTCCTTTTGTAGTAGCGAATTAAGGACGGTGTTTCTCCCAATCGCTCTCGGTGTTGTTACTATTATAAAGGATTATTACAATGCAATCTCCAGTATCTTCATCCTCTGGAAAGTTGAGTAATTAATCTTCCCTGTGTATAATTTTTGGCTCCCTTCTCACAGTTAAATTAGCATAATTTAGATGTGTTTAGTGGAGCACTGCCATTTCCGGAGGCGGCCATTTTGGTCCATTGTCGTACGCGATAAATGCTTTATTTAGTTAGTAGTACGACGTTCCCGGTATTTAGCTATAAAGAAATTCTAGCTATTTAGGCAAATTATACTAGTGAAGATAAGATTTACACATTTAATATTTCCTCTTCTGTTAAAACATTTCGATAGTTTATGTTAGGGCCTCGGTGATATAGCGTAGCCGATATCCCGACTCAGGTTAGATTAGCCTAACGCGTTTTAGTATACTTTATTAACGTTATCCCCGTTTATCCTCTCGTATCGTTTTATTAATTCATCGGAGATAGAACATCTCCTAGAATTACTATCATAATTTGATACTCGTCTCTTTAGAGATACAAGGATAAACCCTTCCTTCCCTCTTGAGTGCCGCCATTAGGCGGCAACCCTATCTTTGGTCTTGCCATAGAGTAGTGTACTCCGGCTTGACTGAGATAGTATTTCTGTCCATCCTCTTTGCCGGTGAGTATCCCGGCTTTGAAATACGACAGTGACTCAGAGTATTCAGTCTTGTTGCCGGCAACACGACCGATAGGGGGATTAGTCATTCCCCTGCAGGTTACACCGTTGCCGACATAGGAAGCCCGGCTTCCCTAGTCCACAATCGAAAGTGGTAGTACAATTGCCGCCACCTTTCTCCCTTGCTGACTAGAAGACTTGTCTTATATCTGGCAATGTCTTAGGCTAAGGAATCATTATTCCTCTGCCGCCAAAGACGGCACTGGCAGGAAAACTATGTTTCCTTGATTTGCACCCGAAACCAGGCCTTTTTTCTATGCAAAATATAAGACCCTTTCCCTTCCCCCTTCTGTCCTTTAGTGATGGTCACTACCCCGGTGGCCGGTATTCTATAATCACCCCGCTTGCCGGGCTGATTACGATGCCAGCCGGGCTCCTACAAAGGCGGTTAGATTGCCGCTCCGACCTTCCCCCTAACGGAGGCAAGGCTACGGGAAAGGTTGTGCCGACCATGACGGCTGCCGGTGGGAGACCCATTACAACTTTGAGTATTCTTCAGTCCTCCCTTGAACTGCCATCCACAAACCCTGTAACCGGCAGTGCAGCCGGCAACAGATATTGTGGCTGGATGGAAGCTAGAATTAATACATTCTCTCCCCTTCCATTTGAATCCTTATTCTGGAAAGAAGGCAGTAGAGACAGTAGTCCCTACAACCCTAATTATTGTACTAAACCATAATAATACAGGAGTCCTTCTCTCCATTCTTTCTCTCTCTCTGTCGGCTAGTGCCGCCAGGTACTAGCCTAGCCTGGTAGTATACCGGCAGAACTAAAGTATATGATTATACGGTAGCCATTATTCCTGCAGTATAGCAAATACAGCAGTTAGAAAACTACAGTATATAACATACAATAGTATGATTTTCCAACATACTCTGTGTATCCTTTCACAGTTCATTGTTGAGACCGCTAAGTAAATGTTGAGGTGAAGCATTCCTTCAACATTCTGATGTATCCCAGATCATCAGAACACATAATTTTACCCTACAGTATTAATATTTCACTTGTGGGAAGTTAGTGTTAGTATACACTGACTTCACCTCTAAGTACTAGAGCTATTCCACCCTATATTTCCCTAATAATGAAATTTAAAATATTAATATTGAGGGAGGTCACAGCAATTGCCTGGACAGGAAACACAGATATGTGTCTTTCCTATTTTCTTTCTAGCTTACTATCCTAAGCTATAATTATAATAGTAATGATTACTATTTAATGCATGTGAATATATTCATCAGTATGATGAATTACCCCATACTCATTTCACTCTTTCCTTCCTTACAGGAGGAGGGCAAGGTGAAGTGTGCATTCCTGTTCTGCAACCACAAAAGTAGGGCCTTTTGTGGCCACGAGATGTGCAGATCTCATGCCCCCCGCTGCATCGTACTTGGATCCCTGAGGTACTGGAACCCGTATTTTAGCATATATATCAATAATATAAACAACCTAGCACTCATTCCCCCTCTTCTCCCTTACAGGAGGAGCCGATGGCAAAGTGTACAGTGGTGTTCTGCAACCACAAGAGTAAGAACTTTTGTGGGCATACGGTGTACAGGTCTTATGCCCCTGCCGCATTGTATCTGGATCCCTGAGGTTCTGGGATCCGAAAGGTCACTCCAATCGCTTGACCTTGCTGACCAACGGCTCTGTAAAAGACATCCCTGACACTACGGAGTCAAGGGATACAGCAAGGGAAACCCAACAAAGGTGAGTATGAGGCTTCCAGAAGAACTTTCAG
The DNA here is from genome assembly GCF_036898095.1 of Palaemon carinicauda. Classification (NCBI taxonomy): domain Eukaryota; kingdom Metazoa; phylum Arthropoda; class Malacostraca; order Decapoda; family Palaemonidae; genus Palaemon; species Palaemon carinicauda. Next base: position 27,857,845 of record NC_090745.1, read on the forward strand.
GGACCTTACCTACCTAACAAATCTTTGAAGTGCCTACTGTTCTCTAAGGCTCAATCGAATATGTTTGTGCCTCAGGCACAGGTCCAGCCTCCTTCTATCCAACGGACGGTGGACACGGATATCAACAGGCACTGCAAGGCTTGGGCAACCACCAAGATTGGATGTCAGAGGTGTCCATTGACACCAGACAGGACCTACTGCGAGACCCTGAATAAGGAGTGATTCAACAACCCACGGAGGAAGAAGGATCCGTTTCGACGATGACTGAGGTACCTCAGCTCACTGTGCCGGCATATTAACTTATGCCGTCTGTCTCTTCAACCCCAACTCCCCAACTGGCTAGACAGTTCGGCTGGAGTGAAACGCTCCTAGAATCGATCCAGTAAAGGCTGACACTGTTCCAGAAGGAACGAGAGGAGAATAAGCAAGATCTCCGCTAAGCCCCTTAAAATATCTGACCTCCTTCACTGTTCTGAACCAACCCCTGGGGGTAGAAGGAACACATGCCCAGGTTGAATAGGAAGCTTTATATCTCCTAGAAGTTGGGGCCCAATCCCCGTGAAGAGCTTCAATTCTGGCCCAGCTTTCAGCGGACCCAGATTGCTTTGTGAAACTACGAGATGAACCTACATCCCGCGAGGAGGCTATACCGAAGGAAGGCATTGTCCTCGAACATGACAAGGCCCAAGCCATCCTTGCCAAGACCCAGAAAGGGGCTGGATATAATAACTCCAAAGTCTCAGCATTGAACAAGAAGCATCCACCCGTCATTGCTCCTTCCTCATGAGCCTTCCCCCCTTTCGGGGAAAGCCCTAGACTGGTTCAGGAGAGCAGTTGAAGAGGGCAAACCCTGCCTAACCCTACAGAAAGGCAAACCATTATCTCTAGCTGTGCCCACCTGCAAGGAGAAGTGGAAAGAAGTACATCTAACCTTCTCCGTCTTGAAGTTGGATCCGGAGATAGCAGGTCAGCAGTTTAACGAGAACCTTTCAAAGTTGACAAACCATCCTTTGAGAAGGGAACAGGAGACGAAAGATAAGCTTGTCGCCTCCCTGTCTCATCGGAACCGCTCAAGAATTGTGTGCAGGCCTTTAGTAACGCCCCTACCTTTGTGATGGATTTGTAGGTTTTTCTCAGGTCCAAAAAGGACCGGTAGAGACCATGTGTTTGGCGCATCAACGGTGAAACACGAACTCAGAAAAATTATTTCATCAGGTATCTGGGGCGTAGACCCTTTCCCATGGGAAGTGGTCCAAGAAGTTATTACCAAAGCCACCACGGAGAATGGGAACCTGCTCCAAAAGTGGGGCATGTCCTCAGAGGAAATCATCATTAGAACTGCACAATTTCCGACCATGATCATGATCACAGTGCCTCAAATGGTAGCCCAGCCGTAAACCACCTTCTAGATGGTTTCTCATCAGCTGGTAGCCAGTCACCTGTGTTTAATCCAGGCTTTGAAAGGCATTTGACCACCTTTTGGCCCTACAAGGTAAGGGCCTAAAAAGAGGATCCTCCGGAAATCCCCCAAGGGTGGAGGAGGACGCGGTCACGGAAATATGTCCTCAGGAACCTCTAAACAATGTGAGGTTCCAGGTAGGAGGCAGACTTTCCACTTTCGGAATCCTTGGACCTTCGATTCCTGGGTCCACAGCCAAATTACGAATGGGCTTGGTTGGAAATGGAATGAAATCCACCCCACCTTTCCAAAATTCTTCCAACACTCCCCCCCCCCTTATTGGAAGAGAATGCCTCAGAATTCTTGAATAAGAAGGTAATGAGGAAAGTGAAGTCCATCAAAATTCCAGGGAAGGCTGTTTTATGTTTCCAAAAAGGAATCTGACAGATCCAAAGTCATTCTAGACTTATCTCTACTCAACAAGTTCATCGAGAACAAGAAGTTCCGGATACTTACAGTGCAACCCATAAGGACCCTTTTACCAAAAAAGGGGCGTATATAGTCTCAATAGACGTGGCAGATGCTTACTGGCACCAACCAATCAGTCGCCCCCTCTTCTCCTACCTAGGATTCAGCCTACAGAAGACAAAATTTGTCTTCACAGCCATGCCCTTTGGACTAAATATAGCCCCAAAGGTATTCACAAAACTGACGGACACGATCGTCCAGCAACTACGCTCCGAAGGATTACAGGTAGTAGCATACCTGGACGATTGGCGGCTGCAGGCAGCATCCAAGACTACTTGTCTGCAAGCGGCCGGAAAAGTGATCCAGTTCCTGGAACACCTGGGCATCAAGACCAGTCGCTAGAAGTCTCGCTTTTCTCCAGCTCACAAGTTTCAATGGTTGGGAATCCATGGGAACTTGCAGTCACAACACCTCTCCATTCTATTAAAGAAGAGGAGAGAAATAGCGGCATCTGTCAGGAGACTAATCCAACACAAGAGGATTTCAAAATGCCAACAGGAAAGAGCACTTGGCTCTCTCCAGTTCACAGTAGTGACAGACCCGGTGCTAAGAAGCACAGCCAAGGGATGCGCCAGGAGTTTGGAGAAGATACGCATCAAACGCTCGAAGAGATCGACAAGGTTGACACCGACCCGATTGTGCACGCTATTGAGGCCGTGGTCAATGAATAAGAGCCTAGCAAAGACAATTTTCTTGCAACCACCATAAACATCAGTGGCTTTACACATGGAAGCCTCCCTGAAAGAATGGGGAGGCCATCCATATGAAAGGAAAGGGCAAGAAATTGATCATTCCAGTTCAAAAAACTTTCACATCAACATCTTCGAGGCTATGACAGTCCTCTTGACGTTGAGGAGACTATCCCCTCGCAGAATAGTCCACATCAGATTGCCTCTCAACAACGAGGCGATAGTATGTCTAATCGACAAGGCTCGAATTCACCTCACATCAACCATGTGATGTTAGCCATCATCTGCCTGGCAAGGAAGAGTAGATGACATTATCAAGCAGTTCACCTTAGAGGGTTCCGCGATGTGACGGTGGATGCTCTATCCAGGCGAAAGCCGATAGAGACAGAATGGTCTTTAGACACAGACTTGTTCTCCTTTATTCTCGATAAAAGTCCCGGAACTTCAGATCGACCTCTTCGCAACGAGCGACAACAAGAACTAGTAGCCCCTTACGAGAACCTTAAGCAGAAGTGATAGACGTCATGTCTTTCGACTGGTACGGATGGAATCGAATGTATCTGCTTCCACCAACCAATCTCCTGCTCAAAGTCCTCGACAAGCTAGTATCCTACAAAGGAACAGCTACTGTATTGGCCCCCAAATGGCCCAAAAACAATTGGTTTCCTCTAGTTCTAGAATTGAAACTGTAGCTGTTTCCTCGGCCGTACCAAGGTTTATCAAAACTGGTGCAGAAGTCAGTTGTTACATTTCATCCCCGAGAACCAACATCCTGCATTTCAGGAATTTTTCGCCCTAACAGCGAACAAAAGTTCGGGATCTGGAAGAATGTGACCGACTTCATTGTAGAGTACAAGTCAAGTCCAACCAGGAGACAATGTGATTTGTCTTGGAAGAAAGAGGCACCCCTTGTGAAAACAAGGCGACCAACAGAAATTTCAACAGGTTTCTGTCTCTCTTCTTTTACCTACTTGAATGAGGCCTGATTTCCACTATGATAACTACGTGTAAGTCGGCCTTGACTAGACCTCTTCTATTTGCCTTTGAGATGGACCTCATAAGCGAAACCTTTTTTAAGGTAACAAAGCATACACTAGAGCCAAGCCGACAACCCCTCTAAAGCCCATTACATGGTCATTGGTCAAAGTCTAACACTATGCTTCGAACTTCAACAATGAGGATTGTACTATAAAGGAGCTAACACAGAAAGTCAATTTTCTGTTCGCAATAGCCTCAGGGGCTAGAGTTAATGAAACATTGGCCCTATCAAGGATGTAGGCCATATTCAGTTCACAGAAGAGAGAGAACGGAATCCTTTCCCGATCCTACTTTTCTTGCCAAAACGGGCTGCCCACCAAAAGGTGGGGTCCTTGGAGAATCTGCCCACTGAAGGAAGATGTCTCCCTATGCCCATTAGGGTGTCTTAAGGTCTATCTTCGTAGAACTTCAGACTTCAAGGAAGAACAGCCCTAAAATAACTGAGAGCAATCCTCACCTACTTATTCGCAGAGCGGATCTTGACAGCTCACCCGCAGTTCATGATCCCATGGAAATTGCTTCTTTACGGAACTACTTCCAACACTATTCAAAGCAAGTACATAAGATAAGACATGTTGTGGTGGCGGCGGGTAGTTCTAAAGAACCCGTTGTCTAAGCCTGTGACGAACAGTGAACTGCTTTGGGACTCTCCAGTGCATCGGGTGCATGGGTACATTTACCCTCGAGTGCAAATCACAACTATGATTAACACACTCTTCCACATAAGTGCATATCTGACTGATAACACCAGTGCCGAGTGAACGTTGCGTCACGGTGTTCATGCATTTCCAAAATCTGTACAAATCGGTCATATTTGCTTTCACATCTGTATTGAGTGGCATCATTTCGATGAAATTACATTTTTTCCCAAAAGGAGAAAATATGGATCCTGATGTGTTTTCAATGCCGGATCAGATTCATACCTTATTGTAACTACAATTGATAATTTAGCTACAAGGTAAAATACTGAACGTATTTGCGTCTTATTGCTGCTATCTCAGTAACAGAGGAATAAAGTATACAGTAATAGAGTTTTAATTAAACCCTAGAAGGGCCCAATTTGAAATCAGAGTACAGATTTCCAAGGGATAAAGGGTAATCTCTAAGATTTACTGTCCGTCCTTATGGAGATACAAACTTTGAATCCTTATAGTCGAAATTGATACTTTCCCTGCAGGGGTCAGGAAACCCTAAGCTAGTTCCAAGCTTAGTGGATATGACAAATAACGGTTATGTCATATATAAAGGTCTAGGAGACCATATAAGGAACTCATTCAAAGTAAAGGCACTTATACAAACCCGCAGATATAGTACTTTCAAGTAATTCTCTGGTAAATTTCCATCAGGACGACATGGCTGAGCCCAAAAAACGGATTTTGAGCAAAGCGAAAAATCTATTTTTGGGTGATATGGCCATGTCGTCCTGATGGACCCTCCCTCCTTTTTAAAAAAGGAGTTTGCATATATGTAACAAAGTCCCCACCCAAAACTACTCTATCTGCGGCTATCCATGCTTAATTGCAACAAGGAATAGTTCGCCGGGGTGGTTCCGGGAGGGATCCACCGGGTAACCTTGATGACGGCTCCCCTTCAATTTCGCCACTCTTACCCCTCAAAGCGAAAACTCTATTCGGGGTGAAGATTGCTGTGTCGTATCAAGAAATACGTCCCCTGATATTATGCGATATCCTTAAGAGTTATATTAAGGATACTCGCGCCAGGAGTTAGAATTCTGGAGACCTGTGATCAATTCTCTGGGAGTATCACTGTAGACAAATATCCCTTAGAAAGCTGCCTAAAGGAACCTTCTATCAGGACGACATGGCCATATCACCCAAAAATAGTCTTTTCGCTTTGCTCAAAATCCGTTTAGCCAGCCGTCCCCCTTAAAATGTTCCTGAAATGACTTGGGCAAACCTCATCACACTGCTCAAGAATACGACCTGTGTAAACCTTTTCTGGGGTTCTCTTTTCTACAATAGCCACCATTTTATGGTAGGCCGCCAGACCCTCCTTAATTTCTGCCGTTGTCAGAAGGTCGTCATCCTCCTTGCTGCTAGAGAACTTTTCCCGAACGGCATTAAGTTATATGGACTCCAACTCCTTCAGGTCGTCCGTCGTAACGCTGCTCTTGGTGCTCCTCGAGAAGCTCATTAATCTCGTCTTCATATACTTCCAGACCCATGGACATCTCGAGTTTAACAATTTTGGCAACCTCAGGTTGAGCAACAGGTTCGGGATTGTCAACTTTTTGGCTTCGGCTTCAGCTTGGCCTGTATGGTAGCCCTCAAAATCTCGTGTGGATACGCCAAAAGTCCACAGCTTCTTCCAGGAAGAGTTCAAGGTGCGCTTCGAAACCTTTGCCAAGCTATATCAATGAGGCATATCACAACATCGAAATGTTCCTTCCAAAATTTACGCAGGGTGTTGTTTGTGCTGTCAGTGATTTTGAAACATCTCTTGAAGATATATTTTGTATAGAGCTTTTTAAAGTTTGAAATCACTTCGTGGTCCACGAGCTGGAAGAGAGGGGATGTGTTAAGGGGAAGATAGAGAACCTTGATGAATGAAAACTCTGCTAGGATGTCTTCCTTGAGATCAGAAGGGTGAGGAGGGCCATTGTCCAACGCTAGCAGGCATTTCAGAGGGAAGCTCTCCTCTTCCAAGTATTTTTTCACAGTCGGTCCGAAACAAAGATTTACCTGCTCGGTGAACAAGCGTCTTGTTACCCAGGCTTTTGCATTACCCCTCCACATCACTGGAAGCTTCTCCTTAAGCACTTTGTGGGCCTTGAAGACTTGAGGAGTCTCCAAGTGATACACCAGCAGGAGCTTCACCTTACAATCCCCATTGGCATTTGCACAGAGTGCAAAGGTAAGCCTTTCCTTCATAGGCTTATGCCCCGGTACTAGCTACTTTTCTTCCGCCATGATGTACGTCCAACGAGTCTTTTTCTTCCAAAAAAAGCCAGTTTTTCACCGTTGAAGACTTGCTGCAGATTGTAGACTTTCTGAAGAGTCAACTCGTTGAACGTCTTGACAAAGGCTTCGGCCGGTTTGTGTTCCCCATGCCGCACCACCGAATGAATGCCGAACCGTTTCTTTGAATTTTTCAAACAACCCCGAGTAGGTTTGAACTCTGGGGGTGCCTGCTTTGATGTCCCCTCCGCGTCATCTTCGGCCAGAACAAGCACGAGATCACAGAAAATGATGCTGGCCTTGTGGTAGATTATCGTCTCGGTCATTGTGTCTCCAGCGATTTCCTTATCCTTAATCCAAACAAGAAGCAGTCTCTCCATCTCATCACAGACATGGCTATTCTTGCTGGAGAAAACAGTCACTCCCCTAGAAGGTGCTGCTGCTTTGATGGCTTCCTCTGTTTAAGGATGGTTTCTATCGTTGAAGGATTTCGGCCATATTCCTTAGTGATCACACTTAACTTCATGCCAGCCTCATACTTCTTGATTATTTCAAGCTTCGTCTCTGTAGAAAGCATCCTCTTTTTCTTTCCCTGCACATCAGCATCTTTCTTTGGACCTATGGCTAATAACGTACGAGTTGAATAACGCAACACGATACATATCGGTAACTAAAAGCACAAAAGCAAAATCACCAGCATGATTTCAATGTGAACAGTAGCACTGCCGAAACGAAATGACCGAGGGATGCCGATACTTACTGTAAATGCATAATGGGATAGATGCTGACCAATAGGAGAGCAGGGTCTTATGGCAATAATTAGCATCAGAGTAGGGAGATAACCAATGGGAGCGTGGGAGGATGGTGGCGATTTTACGGCTGGTGGCGCGCGAATTTTAAAATTAGTCTCGGGCTCTCGTACCATACCTCGTTTCGTAACAGGAAAAATTTTTCATAATAGGAGTCTGAAAAATCTTAACATCTCGTTTCGCATCATTAAATCTTGCAAAAGAAGGGCCAGAATATTCCGTATTGATCCTGTTTATTTTTTTAAATTTTTTTTTTATCTATGGTTGAATTATGTATTGTTGATATTTTGAAGGGCATACTCATCTTCCCTGTATCTGTAATGCAGGTATGCCTTGAAATATGGCCTAGTGACTACCCTTGGGACTTGCTGTAAGGGGCTTGTCTGAATACTTTCTGTGTAGTGCTTTCTTTATTTCTTGATTTATTCGTATATATGAAAACTCCTTGTTCGACATATTTTGACTAATAACACTGAAACTCCTCTGTGTTATGCCAACATGAGTAGTGTAATTTGGTGCCCCCAACGAAACCATTGGGTGTCATCTTTTTGTTTTACACTGGATATGCACATTGCCATTCAAACAAAGTCCTAAGTTGGTGGATTTGGTGTAATGTGAACCATAGTGCATGTGTCGTATTAGTCTGTCAAGAAAACATCTAAAGAGGGGAGTCAGGTGATTTTTGCTGTGTTGTACAGTGTATTGTAGGAAGTGCCACTTTTGTAATACCTTATGAAGGTACTCTACTTCTTTTTTATCCTTGTATCGAGGAAAGTATTGTTGACAAAGAAGATTTAAGCTTTTCTTGTGTAGGTGAAGACATGTTTCTCAACAATTCTTATGTATAAACTTTTAGAATTCGTGAAGAGGATATTGAGAGGCATCCTATGGTAATGGCATCCTTCTGTGTGCAAATCTGACTTTTTGCGGGGAGAAGGGGACAATCTTTCTGCACATTTCTGGGAAGGATTGTTGGGCATTTTGTAAACTTGTCTTAGTGTAGTATATTGAGTTTTCTATAGATATGGTACCTTATCAGTATAATTGTCACATCAACATGGATACTAGGTAATAATAAATCCTCTTCCAATTGCTTGGAGTAGAAAAGCTGTGCTGGTTAGGAAAACACAATGTTAAGATTTGATTCCGATTGTTAGATAGTATGCTAGTACTGGGGTTTGACTAACTATGAGTCAGAGGGAGGTGTGGAGATGTATTTGTTTATAGGCCTGTGTAGTAGCTAATAGGTGGGTGGCACCTCTCATCTAAGCTATCAATGCTCTTGTAATATATTTCAATTACATATGATAATATTTTTCCAAATGCAATAAAGTAAGAACTCTGGTATCGAGTGCATATTTCTTTCTATTACTGAAGAAGATTATTGTAATAAATATTGGCCAGTTTTTTATTGATAGAGTATTACAGAGAAGAAGTAAAAATTAGCTAATCAAATACAGAATCAATGCAACTGTTGTAACTAGTGCTGTACTTTCAATAAAATATGTTTGGAGGAGTTTCCCTTCAATATTTAATAATGATAGTAATGATAATACTGTACAGTGTACACTATGTAATAATAGTAATGAATTCCACTTAGTTATAGAGACCATACTTATGTTTTTACTCTCTTATCCTTATTAGAAATCAACTTACAAGTGAATGTTCAAAGACCATATTTGGCTCATAAGATAGCGAGGGAACCAGGCTGTGTATGTTGGCTATCTATATCCTTTATAATTATTTTTGTTTTCAGTATGAAAATGAGGAAAATACTTCTATTGCCCTTAAGCAGCTTGCTGAAGAGTTGAGACTACATAAGCAACATTTACTTGATATAAACAGTGTGCTTATCAAGCCAGTCCAGAGAATCTTGAAGTAAGTCCTATGAGGAAAATATTTAATGAAAGTATCATGCAGTACTGTATACCTATTGTGATTTAGATTTGAATCTTGATTTTGGAATCTCTTTAAGAAATGTGTTGGAGGTAATGTTAGGATGAGCATTTGAAAACATAAATGACATTTGTCCTATAATGGCTATTTCTGCCTAAAAGATTGGCTGTTTTATCTGTCCGATTTTCCTGTACATAGAAAAAGTTTATGTTAAAATTTAATTATGATAATTAGGTTAAATTGTTTTGTATTTTATATACTGTGATAATTATATTACTCTGTAGAGTCAATGTTAATTTTTTTCATATGAATTACATATATATTGTTTTCATTGTTACCAGTAAAGAGTAGGTTGCAAGGTTGTCATTCATATCTCCACTTATTGGGAGACATAATCTTTAAAAAACTCCTCTAATTTTTGTATGTATGACAATTGAATGATTATCCACTGAAGTACTCCTTAGGTGTATACAGTATTGATATTAGTACACTTCTCACGGTTTACTTTAAGAACTACTAAAGAGTTAGTCCAGCATCTGTTTGATCCTTAGTTGCATTGATTACTTAAATTTAGCCTTCTAATTAATCTCTATGCCCAGTTCCTTTCTTCTGTTTTACTGTCCAACGTCTTAAATTTAAATTTATTTTGAAACTGTACAGTAGTTGCATCTTGGCACTGATTGGCCCTCCTATTCCGAACCAACAATTATGGGGTTAGTGTTAACAATGCACCTCAAGTGTTATACTAAAGGCAGTACAGTACTTAAAGTTCTTTGCTGTGTCCTATCAGTATGAGCTGTACTCACTTTTCAGTCTTTGGTTATACTTTTGTTTCCACTTCCTTTATCCATTTTCTCCATTTTACTTCATACTGAAGTTGCAGGGTTTTTCCTCCAATTGCAAGGTTGGGCCTCACAGATGCCAATGCCAGGTTTTATAGCCCAATTTTGTAAATCCACATACATTACTAGACTGATAGCCCAAATTCCATGCATCCATCTTTTGTAAAGTTCCTGCCAAAAGTGTTCATTGGAATCCATCTTTCTCTTTTGTCTGAAAGTCAAGAAATGTGGGTCATGGCAACATTTGAGTCATGAATTAAGACTTGTAGGGATGTACAAAAAACATAGCTTTAAAAAAAAAAAAACACCACGTTTGTCATTTTGCTAGGGTTAAAAATACATTGGATATTTTTTTTATTTCATCTGCCCTATTTTGCCATTGTTACTTTTTATGAGGATTGTATTTAAATTATCGTAACGTAGGATATTTTTTATTAGCTAAGGAACTGTTACCTTTCTGATGAACATTATTTTGCAGTATTATTTATTGTCTATTCATAAAGAGTAGTGTGCATTTTGGTCTTTTCTTAAAAACATATTTGTCTTAGTCTTCTGTTTCACTCTTTCATGTCATTAAATCCTACTAAAATCATTTGATTTATCTAATTTTTCAGGTATCCTTTGTATCTTTATGAACTAGTCCAAGCAACACCGGAGAGCCACAGAGACTTCAGTGATTTAGAGGAGGCCAAGAAGTCATTTCTGGTTGCTGCAAAAGATATAAATGAGTACACCAGAGCTATGGATTTAGGTTTGTTTTTATTTTATATTTTTTTTGTAGGTTTTCTTTTCATGATAAAATATTCATGGTATGGAAAGTACACCTACTTTTTTATGTGATTAATTAAAAATATACCTGTATTTTTATTATTTTTTATTAGAGTATTCACAATAGGCACTACTACTACTACTACTACTACTACTACTACTACTACTACTACTACTACTACTACTACTACTACTACTACTACTAATGCAGGCCATACACGCAGAGGATTGGCCCGCTGATTTGATCACGATTGGCACGCCTTGATGTGTATAGGGGGAAAACAGGACAAACCCGACACGACTAGCCTGTCCTCTCATCCTGTCAGCATGTTTGACCGGACTGGCCAACCCTGTCGCGATTGGCACTATAGCCCGCCAGTGTCGTGCGTGTATGGGCCTGGTCTTGCATGCTGACAGGGTTGACTCGCCTATTTTGACACGTGCAGTATTCCATACTTCGTCCTTTGATCTGGGCACATTTTAAATTATAAAGATAAACTGATTGCATTTCACAAGTTTGTAATATTATGCATTTCATTTCTCTTTATTTTAGGTTTTTCTCTCACATTTTCATTCACCAAGTTATGATTTCCTTAAATTTCCTCCCCTTTTCATAGTATATTTTATCTTAAAACTACACAGTGTTCTGCCTTATTTGTGCAATAGTATCTTGTATTCTGGTAATAAACAGATACTGAAACAAAAGGAAAAAAATTAATATTCTGATTAAGTTTTATGAATTTTATTCATAGGAAAAAACGAAGGTGTGAAATATGGATAGAGGATAAATTAAGTAGCTACTGATAATTCTCATAACTTGTGTATATCTCTCTCACATTTTCTCTCTACCTATATAAACACAATCGTTTTCAAATTTCTATAAATTAACGCAAAAACAAGTACGCCTAATTAGAAGTGCAGTAGTGCTTCAGCATAAGATAATCTCCAGAAAGGTCTAAAGATCCATTTAGTATATTCCTCCCAGGAGACACTTGGACTCTAGAATTAATGGGGATAAGCGGAAAAGGTAATCCTATAATGACTTCAAGAGAAATAAATACATTAACACCGTAGTGGACAAATCACTACCACCTAGAAGCCGACAGAGAATGCCTATCACGTTCCTTCATATGAATATTTCAAGTCAAATTTCATAGATTTTTATTATGTAAAAAATAAAGAAAGTAGAAAGTACCAAAATTTGGCATTTTCAAAATTAGATGTAGGCTACCAATTGTATTTGATACCCAGTAACATACCAAACTTAGTTAACAAGTACCAAAAACGTAACCATGTGGGCCTATCCTGGGTGCCCAATCCTCTTGAATTAATTAGGTTAGTCTCTAGTGGGTGTGGGCATTTCTCACAGGATTGGAGCGTCGCTCCAGTCCTTAAGGACAAACCATACGGTCAGTCCTCTGCGTGTATGGCCAGCTTAAGGCACAAAGTCAAGGCAGAGGTATGCAAGAAGCATTCCAACAGCAGGAACATGCTATTTCATTGTGCAACCTCTGTCTTCTTTTAAGGAATAAAGTTCCAATAGCAAAGATATATTTAAGCCCAAAAAGGCCAGAAATGGATTGTGATAAAACAAGGTGTAATGTCAATCTGTACTATCTACCACTATAGGTAGATACGAAGGGAGGATATACCTGCCCTTTAAAAACAATACACATTAAATTTAGCTTTTTCTAGAACCTAATACAAACCTTTCAGCTCTTTACTATGGAGATATATTTCGGTTCTGAAACTATTCAAAAGACTTTTAGCAAGGTGTGAATACCCAGCACTAGTTAGCTGGGGGCTAGCGGGGGTTAGGACCAACCACCCCGCTCACACACATAGTAGCCAAAACAAGGCACTTTTTCTTTTGGCTCAGTAGCAGGCATACCGTTTCTCTATCTTAATCCTTAGAAAATTGGTCTTTGACTTGACGTCGTTTCTGCTTGTTCGACCTCCAAGGACTTCCCTTAGATGCAGACACCGTTGCTTCTAGTGAAGCAGTGGTGCCCTCCACCGTGGGAATTTATGTCGTTGCTGCTTGCTGCTTGCCACAACTCTTGCCTTCCTTGAGGTCTTCCTATTTAAGGAATGGTTTTTGAGAGAGAGAGTACTACAGTTAGAGGCACAGCGGGAGCGCTGGCCTTCACAGGGATTGACCATGGTATTCCCCTCCGAGTCTCTGGGGGTAATGCACCAATAAAGTTCTTGTGCCCTTAGCTGCAGGGCTCTCTGCTTCTGCTCACCTTCCTGCAGCTCCGGTGTAGGAACGAGAACAGTTGCAGACTGGTATCAGTTTTGGTCTTCCAGCTGGGGTGATCTCTTTGCGATGAATCCAGTAACTAGTTACGACTACGTTTCACCAGCCGCATTCGTTGCCGACCTTCAACTTGAGCTTACTCAAGTAATGGTTGCCTCCAGGTGTTGTGCAACTCATCCGTCCGCAGGAGAGTTACCTTTCGCCGACCGCTGTTAAGCAGCCTTTCCGGTTTTGGGAATAGCTCCCTGCGGTGATAGGAGACTGTTCAGTACTCCCTGTAATGGCCACAGGTGTTGGATGTCCTTCCTGCCAGTAGGAGAAATGTCCATCGCCTGAGTGGTCTCCCCCTCGGGGTTTCTTCCGGCAGTTTTTCGATTTTGCCATGCCTCTCTCTAGCTCTTTGGAGTACAGTAATACCTTGAGATATGAGTGTTCCAACATACGAGAAATTAGAGATACGAGGAAAGTTTCGAGCAAATTTTTGTCCTGAGATGCTAGAAAAAATTTGAGATACGAGGTAGTTCCCTATGTGGCCGCGAAGTGGCTGAGTGTGCGAGAGCCTTCTCACCAGGACAGCATCACTCGGTCTTTCCCGTCGGATCTCCGTCCCGTAAAGTTATCTCCGAGCATTGGTCGTAGTGTTTGCTTTTTTTTTTTACGTGTTTTTTGCATTAATCAGTGCAGAATTAATTGAATAAGCAATGAGTCCAAAGCAAGCGAGTGCAAACAAAGGTAGTGAAAAGAAAGAGCGTATGAGGACAATGGAGATGAAGCATGAAATAATCGATAAACATGAGAGTGGCGTAAGTGTGACTGAGCTGGCGCGCCAATGTGCGAGGAGTACAATGACAATATGTACCATCCTCAAGCAGAAGGATGCTATAAAGGGCACCAAGCCTTCCAAAGGAATAACCATCCTTTCCAAGCTGCGCAGTGATATTCACGACGAGATGGAGAGGCTTCTTTTATTATGGATAAAGGAGAAACAGTTGGCGGGAGATAGTGTGACCGAGACGATCATATGTGAAAAGCCCAGCAGAATCTATGATGACTTGAAAGGGAAGCAAGCAGCCGAAAGAGGGGAGACTTCGACGCCAGCGGAAACCTTCAAAGCCAGTCGTGGTTGGTTGGATAATTTCAAAAAATGGACTGGGATACACTCAGTTGTGAGACATGGGGAAGCAGTAAGTTCCGAACATTTCAGTATCGTCCATTGCTTAAAAATTATTGACGATGCATGGCAGGGTGTCACAAGACGAACTCTTAATTCAGCATGGAAGAAATTGTAGCTAGCTTTCGTCGCTGAGAGGGACTTTGAAGGGTTCGATACGACAGACCCTGATGACCCTGAACCTATTGTGATGGAGGACATCGTGTCTCTTGGAAAGTCCATGGGGCTGGAGGTAGACGAGGCAGACGTGAACAACCTTGTCAAGGAGCATGATGAAGAGTTCACGACACAGGAATTGATAGAGCTCCAGGAGATGCAATATTCAGAGGTGTTGCAGGAGCCCAGTAGCGAAGAGGAGGTGGAAGATGAGAGCTGCCTTTCTACGGCAGACATCAAAGACATGTTAGCGAAATGGCAGGAGTTTTCTAATTTTATGGAAAAGAGGTACCTGGAGAAGTTGGCAAGTGGTCTTGCGTTAGCCTATTGCGTGCGTCATTTTCACAACATTTTGAAGGGGAAACAAAAGCAAACATCCCTAGATAGGTTCCTTTTAAAAAGGCCGTCAAAAAGTGAAGGAGAAAGCGAGGCAAAAAGAGCTAAGCCGGAAGAAGAAGAAAAGTAAAAAAAGGAAAAAGAAAACAAAATTAGAATTAAGTTTAGTGTAACGTAAGATTAACCTTTTATTTTTAAGTGTGTGTACAGTAAGCTAATTTCATTTAAGTTAAATTTAAAGTTGCTAATTTCACTTAAGTTGAATTTAAAGTTGCTAATTTCATTTAAGTTTAATTTAAAGTTACTAATTTCATTTAAGTTAAATTTAAAGTTAAGGTTATGTTACGTAGTGTTACAAAAGTGTTGCGTACCGAACGTGTTGCCGTCAAGTCTCTCTCCTCCCCATCCTCTCTAACTCCTCCTCCTCTGCACAAACCGCCGTTAGCTGCTACTGCCTATCTCGAAGGTAAGAACTGCATAATATGTTACATTTCATTGAGCATCATAACCAGGTCATAGGTATTTATTTTGTTAGCCTAGAATGTTAATTAGAACAATTAAAAATATGTTTTTCCACTGTAATAAACTGTTTTTAGGGTTTTTTTCAGAAGTTGGGAACGGATTAATTTTTTAGTAATTTTATATGGCAAAAATTCATCTGAGATACAAGCAAATTGACACACGAGCTTGTTCCCAGAACGCATTAAACTCGTATCTCAAGGTATTACTGTATAAGCTTCTCGAAGCTTGACGACAATGGAGCTAGGCAGCTGCTCGCAGCTCCCACCCCTCATCGTCATACTCTCATGGTATATATATATATATATATATATATATATATATATATATATATATATAATATATGAATATATATATATATATAAATATATATATATATGTATATAAATATATATTATATATATATATATATATATATATATATATATATATATATATATATATATATATATATATATATATATTGGGCTCAAGCCATGTCGTCCTGATGGAAGTTCCTTAAAGGCAGCTTCCTAGGGTATATTACAACTACGGCGATATTCCCAGAGAATTTACCTTCAGGTACCCAGAATTCTAACTCCTGGAGCGAGTATCCCTAAAAAGACCTTAGGGATATCGTAAATATCAGTGGACGTATTCTTGACACGCCTCATAGCAATCTATACCCCGAATAGAGTTAACACTTCGTAGGGGTCAAATGGCAAGAAAACGAAAGCGATAAGAAAGGGAGGGAGCCGTTCATAAGGCATCTCTCCTCCCCGTTTCGAAAGCATGCCCTGCGCCGCTCACGGCGCCATCTGTATTCCTTTTTGCGTAGCTCTACGACTCGGTGTGTTTTCCCTGTTTTCTACCCAATCTTGGAATTTTCTCGCTTAATAATGCTTTCTCCAACTTCTTCTGCCTCGGATAAGTTGAGTACTATTTCTTTTATGTATAAATGTAGGCTCTTGGTTAAAATTAAAGTAATTAAAAGAGTTATCTTTGATACAAGAGCTGTTGCCTGCTGGAGGCATCATGGATGCTGTCGCTCGCTAGAATAGGATTTATTTGTTAGCAAGAGCGACGTTCCCAGCCCCTTTGCGCTTAAATATTAGCTACTTAGCTTATTTAGGAATTCTGTTATGATGCGATAGTAGTGTGCCTGGCGAAGTTTTGCCAAGGCTGCCAACACTAGTCTTCGTAGGCTAGCTGTTAGCCTATGTACTTCCTGCATGATAATTAGTCTTCCAAATGTGAATTTATTGCTTTAAGCGTTAGGCAACGTTATACATATAAGTCCTTTTCGAGTACCTTCCAAGATAGTATTGGTGTGAGTTTCGGTGAATTAGGTAATTTATTCTCTTAGTGCCTAGGCTAGGTTGTCTTAGGTCATTATAATATTATCTGTTCCCCGTTTGCTCCCTTCTCTTCGGGGAAGGGGCAAACCCTTTCCCTCTGTTTAAGCCTTAGGCTTAACTCTGGTGGTTTATTTGAATTAATCTTCAAATATATCTATGCTGGAGTAGTACTGTACCTTCCCGTTCCAACTGAATTGGTTCAGAGGGGGACAGTACAACAGTGTTTAGTCTGAGCCCGGTTTGTCTGGCATGGGGCAGAGTCTCCCTTGCTGATTGACTCGGGCATTAAGGGTTATCCCCTTGGTCCACCTTGTTGGGTTCCAGTAGTGATCCCTTTACTCGGTGACTCTTCAGACTGTCCTATTGTCGTTCTGGTCTCGGGATATGTTCCCTTTTCTGGAAGGGCAATTCCTTCCTTGCCGTGGTTCATGGGAGGCAGCCAGTAGTGCCGGCCTCCCTCTCGGGTCTTTCTCTAACTGAGATGAACTGTCTTAGTTGGGAATGACCCTTAACCAAGGTAAGGTTGGATAGGACCCTCTGTCCTTCCCTTCTTTTTTCCGTTCCTTGTGTCAGTCGTCTGCATCCTTGCCTAGCCTAGGTTGGGATGAGGAACTGACGTGGTCTCCTGTCGGCCGGCAGAGTGTGCCGACCGGCAGAGACCATTACTTCGAGTGCTGCCCGGTCCTTTCTTGGTCCCTCCATCGCTGCCGTCTGTAGAGTCAGTATGCAGCGGTTAGGAAGCTTGACTTAGTGTCTCCCCTTCCTTTCGGCACTCTTTCGGGTGCCGGGCTCAGAGACTCATAGTCTCTTAACCCGGCACTCATTCTATTGTCTTAGTATGTGTTGTCCTTGCCGTCTGCCGGCCTACAGGCCGGCCGTCGGTGGGGAGGGGTGTTCTCCAGTTCTCTTGCTGTCGGTCGGCGTTGGGTGTATACCTTTGCCGGCCGGTCTCTTGCTCATCTGCCGGCCACTACAAGTGGGGCCGGCAGCCGAGCGCTGCCTAGTGTGGGGGGCCAGCCGGCAGGGTTTGTTTACTGCTGCCGGCCGGCCTGCGACACTGCCCAGTCAGCCGGCCACTAAGAATGATGGCCGGCAACGCAGTGCAAACTGGGTGGCTGCGGTCCGGCAACCACTGCCGGCCGGTTCAGGCATGGGATCTGGAGTTCTCCCCAATAAGGGTGATCTGATGTTGTGTACTTGAGATCTACCTTTCGAAAAACGGGGGGGGGGGGGTGCTGACCGGCAATAGCCGGCTGGCACACCACCCTCAGGTACTGTATCAGTCCTCTCTTGGTGGTATATTCAACCAAGGGAGTTCATGATGTAGTAGGTTACAACACTGTCTTTTCTATCTTACTTGTGTTACTGGTACAATCCCTTGGTGTCGCCTTACAAGGATAAAAGATAATTCTTTTATCCCTGGCTGGAATGGTAATATTTTACCTTAGGTGTGAGCTACACCTAATTTCCTTTGGAAATATGTTCTCTGGTTATTCTAGTAAAGACTAACTATGTGACTTGGCTGGTGGGCTTCCACAGGTGTTTGTGTGGGTTTCACAAGTAGGTGTCTTTCCCTTATTCTTGTTGAATACTCATTTGTTACATGTGAATTGAAATTCACTTGATATTCATGGAAATTTTTCTTCTTTTACAGGAGGAGCATCCGAAGTGTGATAGTGTCTTCTGCAATGTCCGCAGTAAGAACTTTTGCGGACATGCCTCGTGTAGGAGGCACGCGGCTTGTGCAGCCTCCAATGATGACCATCGTTACTGGGATCCGCAGGTATGTGCTGTATGTACTAACCTGCTATCAGAGGCTTTTGAATCCCCTAGGTCGGCGGAGTCAAGAGATGCAGCGAGGGAGAGGCTTCGCTTATGGGTAAGGGGTTTTCAGAAAAACACCACTGGACCTTATCTTCCTAACGAGAAGATGAGGGCATACCTTTTTCCCAAGGCTTCCCCTGATGCTGTTGTTCCCCAGCCTCGGCCGGAGATCCCTCTGATCCAGATTCCAGTGGAGGAGGATGTCGCTGACGCCATGCAGGACATCCAGTTGGACGACAAGATGTCCGACTTGTCCGATCGTGCGGAGCAGGATCTCCTCGCAGAGGGCGAGGAGGAGGATCGAGATCCTATTGCCGTGGAGGAAGAGGTTCCCGTATCATCAGACGTGCCGGTTCAGGTCTCTGAACCTATCCCCTCTACCTCGTCCGCTCTTCCAGCAGAGCTTGGACAGGCTCTCTCTTCCATCGTTGGTATGATCCAACAGATGCAGAGGGAGAATAATCAGAAGGCCGCTACTTTGGAGCTCCAGATGCAGAAGATCACAGCATCACGTGGACCTCCAAAGAAGCTCAACGTTAAGGACCTTCCTCTGTGCTCGGATGCCAACCCGTGGAGATATGCCGAGCACATGCCGATGACGATTGGGAAGATCGTCATGTCGGAGAAACTGGGCTCAGTTCCCGTTGAGGAGGTGGAATTCTGGCCCAGTAGAGGGGCCTACCCGGACTGCTATGTCCGTTTGAAGAAGGAGCCGGCTTCGAAGGAGGAGACGGAACCAAAGGAGGTGATTATCCTGGATCACTCCAAGGCTCAAGCCACTTTAACAGCTGCTTTAAAGGAGAGGGGGTTCTCAAACTCAAAAGTTGCCGCTTTGAGTAAGAAGCACCCCTCCTTTGTATCCTCCCCGGCTAGGGCCTTCCCCTTTATGCAAAAGGGGTTTGCGGCCGTCATGAAGGCGGTTGAAGCTGGCAAGCCGTGTCCGTCTTTGGAGGAATGTAAACCTCTATCGTTGGCATTGCCAATGGACAATAAGGACTGGAAGGAGGTGCACCTTACTTTCTCGGTTGGGAAGCTGGACGCCGACATTGCAGGTCAGCAGTTCGGCGAAAACCTTCCCAAGTTGTCGGAATTCCTTCTACGGAGGGAATTGGACACAAAAGAGCGCCTGGCAGCCTCGATGTCTCTCCAGACCAACATGGAGACGATGGCTAGCGACCCCAAGATGCCAGAGATGTTCATGGTTATGGCCAAAATCCATCTGGCCACAGTAACCAAGGACCTCTATTGCTTTGTTAAAGCAAGGAGGGCCTGTAGGGAGTTTGTGTTTGCCTCGGCCACAATGAGGCATGAACCCAAGAGGCTAATTTCATCCAGCATCTGGGGTAAAGATCTCTTTCCCAAGGACGTGGTCAAAGAGATCGTGGACAAGGCAGCCACTGAGAACCGCAATCTTCTCCTGAAGTGGGGCCTGTCCCTTAAGAGGAAGTCTTCTCCGGATGAGGGCCCTCAGCCGAAAGGAAAGGCGAAGAAGTCAAGGTTTTCCTCCCGTCCAGCCAAGTCCTTCAAACCGCAAAGACAACAGCAGCAGCAGCCAGCTTTGCCTCCGGTTCCACAACTGGTAGCCCAGACCCCGACCACCTTCCAATGGGTTCCCCAAGCCATGTCATCAGCTTCCCCGGCATTCAATCCCGTGTTCGAGGGACAGTCGACCACGTTTCGTGCAAGACCCAGAGGAGCAGCTAGAGGGTCATCAAGACGCCCCTCTAGGGGACGAGGATTCAGAGGTGGTCGCGGCCAGGGAGGCAAGACTGCAGGGCAGTCAAAGTGAAGTGTCGCCGGTAGGTGGGAGACTTCAGTATTTCCGGGATCGCTGGACCTTCGATCCCTGGGCCCACAGCCTTCTCAAAAATGGACTGGGTTGGAGTTGGTACAGTACTCCGCCCCAGTGCCCTCAATTTTTCCAACACTCCACCCCCGTTTTGGAGGAGTACATCCAAGATCTGTTGGAGAAAAAGGTGATCAGGAGGGTAAAGTCCATCAAGTTCCAAGGGAGGCTGTTTTGTGTTCCCAAGAAAGACTCGGGGAAACTCAGAGTCATTCTGGACTTGTCACCACTCAACAAGTTCATAGTGAACCACAAGTTCAAGATGTTAACGTTACAACACATAAGGGCCTTACTGCCCAAGAGGGCATATACCGTCTCCATCGATTTGTCAGACGCATATTGGCACGTTCCAATAAGTCGTCGTCTCTCCCCCTACCTAGGATTCAAGCTACAACAAAAACTTTACGCTTTCAGGGCGATGCCCTTCGGACTAAACATAGCCCCAAGGATCTTTACGAAGCTTGCGAGCGCAGCTCTCAAACAGTTACGCCTAAAAGGGTTCCAGGTAGTAGCCTACCTGGACGATTGGTTGGTGTGGGCAGCATCCAGAGCAGAATGCTTGCAAGCTTCCCTACAAGTGATTCAGTTCCTGAAATATCTAGGCTTCATGATCAACAGAAAGAAGTCTCGTCTTTCTCCAGCTCAGAGGTTCCAGTGGTTGGGAATTCACTGGGATCTAGTGTCACACCGTCTTTCCATCCCGATGTCAAAGAGGAAGGAAATAGCGGGGTCTGTCAGGAGACTTCTAGGTTCCGAGAGGATATCAAGACGCGAACAAGAGAGGGTTTTGGGCTCTCTTCAGTTTGCATCAGTAACAGACCCAGTGCTAAGAGCACAGTTAAAAGATGCAGCGGGAGTATGGAGAACCTTTGCATCGAAAGAGCGAAGGGACTTGAAGAGACCGGTCCCACTTCGACTACGTTCTCTTCTCAGACCGTGGTCTCAAGCCAGTCGTCTAAAGAGGTCTCTACCTCTTCAGCCACCCCCCCCCGTCAGTGACAATCCACACAGACGCCTCAAAGGTAGGGTGGGGGGGTCACTCCCATCGGAAAAAAGTGCAAGGGATCTGGTCCAAGCTATTTGGGACCTTTCACATAAACTTTCTAGAAGCTATGGCAGTACTTCTTACCCTGAAGAAAGTATCCCCACGTCACTCGATCCACGTAAGGTTGGTACTGGACAGCGAGGTGGTTGTGAAATGTCTGAATCGGCGGGGATCGAGATCCCCACCTCTCAACCAGGTAATGTTAGCCATATTCCGACTGGCGGAGAAGAAGAAGTGGCACCTGTCAGCAGTTCACCTTCAAGGAGTCCGGAATGTGACCGCGGACGCTCTATCCAGGGTTACACCGATAGAGTCAGAATGGTCCCTAGACGCAGGATCATTCTCTTTCATCTTGAGACAAGTCCCAGAACTGCAGATAGACCTCTTCGCGACGAAGGACAACAAGAAGCTGCCGAAATATGTGTCCCCATACGTGGACCCCTCGGCAGAAGCAATAGATGCGATGTCCCTCGATTGGAACAGATGGTCCAGGATCTACCTGTTTCCCCCTCACAATCTGATGTTGAGGGTCCTCAACAAACTGAGATCCTTCAAGGGAGTAGCAGCAATAGTGGCCCACAAGTGGCCGAACAGTGTATGGTTCCCTCTAGCTCTGGAACTACGACTGAGGTTTCTACCACTCCCGGACCCAGTTCTGTCCCAGCAAGTCCAGAAGTCGACTGTCTTCGCTTCATTACAGAAAACCCGAACCCTGCAGCTCATGATTTTCTCTCCCTAGCGGTGAAGAAACGGTTCGGAATCTCGAAAGATAGCATCGACTTCCTGGAAGAATACAAGTGTAAGTCTACTAGGAGGCAGTACGAATCTGCGTGGAAGAAATGGGTAGCCTTTGTCAAAGATAAGAACCCGCACGAGATCTCTACGGAGTTCTGCCTATCCTTCTTCATTCACCTCCACGGACAGGGGCTGGCGGCGAACACAATTTCTACATGTAAGTCAGCTCTAACAAGACCCATTCTATATGCCTTCCAGGTAGACCTCGCTAACGAGATGTTTAATAAGATCCCAAAGGCCTGTGCTAGGCTTAGACCATCAGCTCCTCCAAAGCCTATTTCGTGGTCGTTAGACAAAGTCCTTCATTTTGCCTCATTACTAGATAATGAGGAATGTGCGTTGAAGGACCTGACTCAAAAAGTGATCTTCCTTTTTGCCCTTGCTTCTGGGGCCAGAGTTAGTGAGATTGTGGCCCTCTCGAGAGAGGAGGGCCGAGTTCAGTTCCTGGATGGGGGAGAACTGAACCTGTTTCCGGACCCTACGTTTCTCGCTAAGAACGAGTTGCCCACCAACAGGTGGGGTCCCTGGAGAATCTGCCCTCTGAAAGAAGATGCATCTCTATGTCCCATAGAATGCCTTAAGGTCTATCTTCGTAGAACTTCAGACTTCCATGGGGGCCAACTATTCAGAGGAGAAACATCGGGCTCGAATTTATCTTTAAATCAGCTTAGGGCGAAAATTACATATTTTATTCGCAGAGTGGATCCTGACAGTTCACCCGCAGGTCATGATCCGAGGAAAGTTGCTTCATCCTTAAACTTCTTTAACTTTATGGATTTTGAACACCTTCGTTCATACACTGGCTGGAAGTCTTCCAGGGTATTCTTTCGCCACTATGCTAAGCAAGTGGAGCAGCTAAAGAGGTCTGTGGTAGCAGTTGGTTGCGTCGTTAACCCTGCTGTTTAACTCTGCGAGGAACAGCGGAATCATTTGGGACTTTGATTCTTGGGTGAATGGTTAGTTATATGCGTTGATATAACTGGTAGTGAAGGCTCTCAGAGCCCACAGTGACTGTTCCAACGTTATGGTGATGGTAGCACAAGTACAGACAGGTGTGCCAAGCGTTTGCCAACGCTATTGTCAGCAAGTAGTAACATGGACGTTAAGTTTGATACCGGGGTATGTGTAAGTGACACATATGTTTTCTTTCAGATAATCATTCATCCATGCACTACAGTACTTGTGTAAATTGTTGGTCATCCATCTAGCATATGTACATATTTATGGTGACCATGTCTATTTATTGTTTCTCAATAAACTTGTTCTCGGGAACCTTGCGTCTCCTTCACCTATTTTTGATTTCATATTGTTTTTTGAGCATCTAGCCTATGTATATTAATCGGGGATATCTATAATAGCCTATTCCTTAATGCAAAGCCTGGATTATACTGGTTTATACTTTCCTTAGCAATAAGGACTCCACCCTTTTCTGAGGATGGTGGTAGCAGCAAGTTTAATCCTACGCAGATATAACCTTTTGTCTAATGTTACTTCGACCAGGGTGCTGGTCGGGACTTTTCCTTTGGATACTGTAGTCCCGTAAGACTTCGCTTTACTTCATATAGAGTGAGACCACTATATGGTACTGGCTGGCGAGTGATTCATACATAGGTATATGTACTCTTCGTTTGTTTCTAGAGTCTAGTAGGACTCCTCCCTGTAGGGGGCAGGAAGCGCTTTCATGGCTTATGATTAGTGAAAAGATGTATAACGGTAACATCTTAGGTCTGTCAGTCGAGTTGACTAAGAAACATTTTTGAGGAGTACGGCACGTATTGAGAATCCACAGATACAGTAATGCTCTGGTATACTTCCATCAGGACGACATGGCTTGAGCCCAAAAAACGGATTTTGAGCGAAGCGAAAAATCTATTTTTGGGTAAGATAGCCATGTCGTCCTGATGGACCCGCCCTGCTCCTTTTCAAAAAAAAAAAAAATAAATAAAATAAATAAATAAGAGTGAAAAGGATAGTAGGACCCCTCCCTACATACAGTATCTGTAGCACCTCGTGTATCGCTACAAGGAATACAGATGGCGCCGTGAGCGGCGCAGGGCACGCTTTCGAAACGGGGAGGAGAGATGCCTTATGAATGGCTCCCTCCCTTTCTTATCGCTTTCGTTTTCTTGCCATTTGACCCCTACGAAGTGTTAACTCTATTCGGGGTATAGATTGCTATGAGGCGTGTCAAGAATACGTCCACTGATATTTACGATATCCCTAAGGTCTTTTTAGGGATACTC